>NC_135372.1:102698317-103001347 GCF_049243985.1 Paroedura picta
ATGGATCACCATGATTAGGTTTTCAGAAGACACGTAGGGCACTAGTAGCTTTGCTTGATGAAGATGGTAAAATGTCTGGCAGGCTACCTTCATGATCTGTACCTCCATGGACAGTGAGGCATCCTGTGTTACCTACAAATTTCTGGTCAGGACCGTGGTGTCCAGTTGCATCCTGCCAGAGTGAGCAAGCACACTTCCTGTCCTTCCTTCTTCCTTACCAGCCACAGGACCTCCATCTTGGAGGGGTTGAGTTTCAGGCAACTCTGCTCAACCCATTCAGCCACTGCTTCCAAACATCTGGCAAATGTTTTTTTTTTTTGGGAGGGGGGAGTCCGGTCAGCTGTCTATGAGGAGATAGAGCTAGGCGTCATCTGCATATTGATGACAACCCAGCTTGAAACTCTGAACCAGCTGGGCCAGAAGGTGCATAAAGATGTTAAGAAGGGTGTGGGGGGAAAGCACCACCCCCTTAGGGACCCCACAAGGGAGTCCACAGGGACATGACAGCTCATCCTCCGCTGCTACACTCTGTGTCCGGCTCTGCAAGAAGGAGCACAGCTATTGAAGGTCTGTCCCCTATATCCTTGCCCTGGCGAGGTAGCGAGCCAACAACTCATAGTCGACCACATGAATTGTAGCCGACACATCTAACATCACAAGGATGGTTGAACCACCCTGATGCAGCTGGCTTTGGAGATCATCCATCACCATCTCCACCCCATGGCCAGGACATATGCCCAACCAGTATGGGTCGAGTGCCAAAGTTTCTTCCAAGAATGCCAGGAGCTGGTCTGCAGATTTAAACTCTGCTAACAAGGAGAGTAGCCTCTCTGTCATTTAAAAAGTTTTTGTGATCTTCTCTCCTTTAATATTATTGCCATTTGGGTTTTCCTATTTAATGCCCTGGGCATATTTGTTAAATACTATGAAACACTTAAACAGTTATTAAACATATGCTCAGCTCTATTTTAGAGGCTGCTCATCCAGAAATATTTCTGGTAGTCAGCCAAATGTCCTTTGCCTGGAAAGTAAAACAAACCCTAAGAAGACAGAACGTGCATCCCTGAATGAATAGAAGGATGAACTGAAGAACACAGAACACCAAATTCCATGGAATATATTTCAGACTTACTTTGCAAACTGTTCACAATCTGACTACTTGCTATTAGTAGATAGCAAAGGGAGAACAGACCGTGAACAAGAAATCTTCCAAAAATATAAACATGTTGAGAAGTTCAATGTGAATGGAATCCCCATTTGAACTTACTGATCATTTACACACAACTCAGACCCCTGACTGGATCCCCTTGATGTTTTTGTTTGAAGTTCAACTCAAATGCAATGTCAGGCGGATTTGCATCTGCACTGTAGCTACTGTACAGAAGACGTTGCTTCATGTATTACAGGGTCATGGCAGGTCAAGCTGTGGCAAATAGCTTACATTTTATATCCTACGTGTTGCAACTGTAGCTTTTGCATGGGCACATTCAGTGTACAGTACCTTCTCAAATACAGAAAGCATATATCTCCCAGGTTCATGGTCATGTCATTAAAATGATCTGCTTTTTGAGCACAGATAATTCTTGGTTGGCACCTTCTTTGCACATACACATCAAATAATGCATCTTTACATCTGCATTTTTGATTAACAAACACCAAATAATCTGGGTGCGATGGGTCAAGTACAGAAACCATGCCATCCTGACATGCTGTTTGACTAGTGGAACTATCTTTTAACAATAATAATTTTGCCAAGGCAAAGGAAAATATATTGGCAACAGTGCAAGAATGTACATGCCCATCTACATCTGGACATGTTGCATTTATTTTTCATTGATAACGAACACTGAGTCAGTTGCCATGAAGGGCACAAAGAAAAGTCATTCTTGGAAGTCACCGTGGATTTCTTTTTATTTTAAAATGTGACAAATTGCTGGGAGGAAGATTATAGTAAAGGTGGTGGGTGGACATAGTGGCAGTTGGAGGAGAAGGGACTCTGTGGAAAAGCTCTATGAGTTCATGTGGGTGCAACTGGCTTTCTAGCATAACTGAAGACATTTGAACTCTTCAAACTCCATTAAACAATTTGTTGGATGTTCAACTATGTTGAAGGCAAGTGGCAGATAAATCATGAGTTGTAATCAGTAAACAGACCATGCATTAAAACAGCAGGGGATCAAACATTTTTAAAAGGTATTAAATACCTGTTGGCTTTGGAATAAAACTGATTCCTATCCTCCCCTTCATGCAGGTTTATTGAATTTTTTGAGGCATGGCAGGTTACAGCAAGAAGGGGAGGCTAGGAGGCTATTAGTCCTGTACAGAGTTACTTCAATCTTAAATGCATTGATTTCCATAGACCTAGACTGGAGTAACAATGCCTAGGATTGTTGTTGTTGTTTGGGTCATGTCTGACCCATCGCGACCCCATTGACAATGATCCTCCAGGCCTTCCTGTCCTCTACCATTTCCCAGAGTCCATTCAAGCACGCATGCATAGGATTACACTGTTATAATTTCTGAGAAATCTTTTGCACTCTGTTATTTTGAATTCAAGACTGTCTCTGAGACAGTGACCCCTAACCTTTTTATCACCAGGGACCGGTCAACGCTTGACAATTTTACTGAGGCCCGGGGGGGGGGAGTCTTTTGCTGAAGGACGTCGCTGCTGCCTGAGGCCCTGCTCCGCTTGCTTTCCCGACAGCGCCCCTGACTTCCCACCACCCACTGGGGGGGGGTGCTGCCAGCAACAGCTGCACAAGGCCACACTGAGGGGGAGCCCCAGCCATGGTGGCCGCCGGAGAGCACCGAAGGTGAGCTGGCGGCCCCGAGGCAGTAGCCAGGGCAGAGGATGAGGAGGAGCCACGGCCTGGTACCGACTGATCCACGAACCGGCACCGGTCCCTGGACCGGGGGATGGGGACAGCTGTCCTAGAACACCAACTACAAGAAGGACTGAGCCAGAAACATAACAAACAAGCTTCTACCCACACATGGGGGGGGGGGAGCCATTTCTCCCACACTTTGCCGTACAGGATTAGTAAATGCTGCTGGATTCTGTGAAAGGATGAGGCAGAGAAGTATAAGGGATCATCAAGAGCTCAGCATCATCAGCTGTTTAGTACCAAGGGATGAAGAAGAGCTGTGGTTTTTTTGTGCCCTGCTTTTACTACCCAAAGTAGTCTTGTAGTGACTTACAATCACCAACCTTTCCTCTCCTCCAACAAGACACCCTATGAGGTAGGTATGCGAGGCTGAGAGAGCTTTGAGAGAACTGTGACTGGCCCAAGGTCAACTAGCTGGCTGCATGTGAAGGAGTGGGGAAATCAAACCTGGTTCTCCAGATTAGAGGCCACTGCTCTTAACCGCTACACCAAGCTGGCTTGGTATTGTGGTTAGGAGTGAGGACTTCTAATCTGGCGAGCCAGGTTTGATTCCGTGCGCCCCCACATGCAGCCAGCTGGGTGACCTTGGCTCGCCATGGCGCTAATAAAGCTGTTCTGACCGAGCAGTGATATCAGGGCTCTTTCAGCCTCACCTCCATCACAGGGTATCTGTTGTGGGGAGAGGAAAGGGAAGGCAACTGTAAGCTGCTTTGAGCCTCCTTCGGGTAGAGAAAAACGACATATAAGAACCAATTCTTCTTCTTCTGGCTCTCTCAGTGACTAAGATTCTGCCACATGTGATTCAAAATCAAAATTTTTCTACCACTCTTCCCAACTGTGTCCTGCAGAAAGTCTTGCAGAGTCTCTGACACCCCAAGAGTCTGAGGATTTGAAAATCAACTGTAGTTTGCAGAGTTTCCAGCAGACTCTTTGACACCTGTGATTTTCCATTTCCCCTGCGGCAGAGGAGGAAAGAAGGAAACTCTCAAGGGATCAATTAATACTTTAACTCCACCTAAGGCAAAGAAAGGTTTTCCAAGGTGTCTGGCACTATGATTCAGGTCACAAAGATTGTGCCAACCCGTAAACAGATCATTCCTAGTTCAAAGGCAAACCTGGGTCTATCAGGATCAGCAGAGATGGCACCATCCAAACGACTGACTGACTGACTGTTATGGAAACCCCCCTCATCCTGTTGATACTTTTTCCTTGAGCGACCTCTCTCATTCTCCTGGCTGCACTCGGCTGTGCTAAATAATACCAGGAGGAAGGTGCCAGCTATACCCAGCCTGGTTGACTCCGAATAAGTGAAACACTATCTTGTACTGGATCAGCCTGTTTAATTTAGGGTTTGTAATTTCAAAATATTACAGGTACTGAGGCTTTTAAAGAACAAAACACAAAATAAACATTCAGGCTGCCAAACTGCTTCATTTGACAAAAAGGATTGCGATGTGTAGGAGTAATTCAGAAGGATGGTTTTGAAATCTGAGTTCTAGCCACTCTTCAGAAACAAGATTGCAAATAAAAGTGTGTAACAGATGAAAACACATCCGTTCTGGAAGGCCAGGCCTCTCCTTTTAAGTATAGCCCATCCTTCTTCTCTATCTCCCCCAGGCCTATCCTGAGAAATCAAACCAGCCCTGGGGAAAAAGGCCTCTGAGTAGCTCCATCTGTGCTTCTGATTGGCAAGAAGGGTGCAGCCAAGCAGGCCCATGTGCTGAGAACTGGAAGGCACTGAAGCCTGATCCTGACTGGTGGAAACCTAAACTGACCCCAGTGCTTTGGTTCTGGAGAGTGCCTGTGCCATCAGATTTCACAGATGAGCAGGCCAGATGCATTAAACATGAATACAAAATTTTGTTTATTTAAACAGATACGTAAATAAAAATAATTTAGATAATTTCTTACATTCCTTTCACAAGATTTCTCAAGGTAAATTACAAAATGAAATAAAAACAAGTGCAAGAAGAGGCAACCATATCTTGCATATCTGTTCTTTGTCCCCCCCCCCCCTTCTTGCCACATTTTTTTCACTAAAATGGCTGTTGTTGACTTGCTTGATGTATCCAGGCCCTGGTCATTTTAAGATAAAGAAATAAAAAGAGCCAGTTTGATGTAGTGGTTAAGAGTGACGGCTTCTAATCTGGTGAGTGGAGATGATTCCCTGCTCCTCTCCCACATGCAGCTTCTAATCTGGTGAGTGGATATGATTTCCCATTCCTCCCCCACATGCAGCCAGCTGGGTGACCTTGGGCTAGTCACACTCCTGTTAGAAGCTGTTCTTACAAAGCAGTTTCTTCTCAGAGCTCTCTCAGCCTCACCTATGGGGTCTATTGTGGGAAGGGAAAGGGAAGGTGATAGTAAGCCACTATGAGACTTCTTTGGGCAGTGGAAGGAAGGTTACAAAAAACAATTCTTCTTCTTCATCAAATAGCCACTAGGACAGGCAGGACATATACCATGGCCATCCTGAGAAAGAAAGAAGCGTTGCAGAAGGACAGCTGTAGAGGCTGTCTGCTGAAAAAGCACCACAGTTATAATGCATGACAATTCAGGACTCAAGGATCACTTTTCTGGGGCCAGTGCAAACTAGAAGTAAAGAGACTCCTAAAGTTGCCAACTCTGGATTGGGAAATTCCTGGAATTTTTTGGGGTGGAACCTGAGATAGGCAGGGTTTGGAGAAGGGAGGGACCTCAGCAGGGTGTAATGCCATAGAGGCTACTCCTAAACTACCCTTTTCTCTAGGGCACTGATCTCTGTAATTTGGCGATCAGCTGTAATTTGCTGTGAATCAATCCTGGCCTCCTGCTCACAGACCTCCTGCTCCTTCTGTAGCCTATATCCAACCTCATGAATCAGGAAATTTAAAGACATATATACTTCCAAAAGGATGCAAGTAGACCATACCATGCTAAAGGGCTAAGACGCTGATAACCCAACAGTGGAACATGCAACAAGGTCATAGGAAATCGCCTCTTGGGGAGAAATAATAGTGTTAATGATTATTGTATTTGGTATTTATCTACTGTATTTCAAGTATTCAAGGGAGCTCAAGCCCAGTCTCCCTTCCAGCAGACATGTAAGGCAGGGCAATGTAATCTGCAGCTGGAGCACAGCTGCTCACCTTGGCAGAAGGATAAAAAGAAGTGGCTAATGTTGCTTCCTTTGCAGGAACCACTGCTGCTGGGGGGGATCCTTCATTTGCAGCACACTTTGCACCCTGTTGAGTCAACATCAACACATATCAGCACCACTGCCTCAGATTCTCCTGCAGGGTGTGAATGGGGGAAGAGCACTGATAGTGACTCACAAACTGGGGGTGTATCTGAGGAATGAACTGCAGCTAAAGGAGGAAGTGCAACAAAGTCTTTTCCCTACCTTGCTGCAGAGTATGTCAGCTTAAGTTGAGAGTTTTTTGAAGCCTCTTATTCTCTCTTTTTATAAAAGGCAGCCTCAGTAACATTTAGAATGCAGAGTATGATCATATAAATCACAAATTCAAAGCAATACAAAACTGTTCCTCCAGTTCCTCATGGTTGGAAAGTCACCTCCACGCACACACGCACACTGGAAAGATGCTCTGTATGCATTTATGAACTGTGCATGTTTGCCTGCTCCTTCCCTTGCCAAGCTGCTGGGGGTCATCAAATTCAAGCACTCTCAGGCTGCCTTGGAAACAACTGATAAAACACTTGCCATCTCCATAATGACTGGCTGCTCAGCTTTCATCTGGTCAGCCTGGAGCTCTCCCGGAGGAAGTGTCAGGCTGTCCCTTTCAGGCAGTTGGGTCAAAGCTGAGCATTTACAGAGCCAAGTTCTGCTTCAAGAAGCAACGGGCAAACTACTGGCTCCTCCCAAGCTGCTGCTACTCCTCTCCAACATTGGCCCATGGCAAGCAAAATAGCCAATCCACCCCATCAGTGGAATCCCAGGTCTAGCTTCATGCCTGTGGCAGAACTGACAGTCCTCCTCCTGCTGGCCCTCTGTATTGACACAATGGATATGAGAAGAATGGTTGGTTGTATATATGAAAGTTACATGGAGGCCTTCTATTTAAAGTAATGGCTGGTGTCATGTGGTGACAGATGTCCCAGGCTAGGGACCAAAGAAGGAAGAAGGGAAGAAGGAAGAGAGCTGAAGTTGAGCAACATATAGGGCTGCCAGCTCTTGATTGAGAAATACCTAGAGACATTAGGGGTGGAGCCAGGAGTAAGCAGGATTTGGAACAGGAAGGGAACTCAGTGTTGTATAATATGATGGAGCCTGACCTCCAAAGTAGCCATTTTCTCCAGAAGTACTGGTCCCTTTAGGCTGGAGATAACCTGTAATACCAGGGAATCCCCAGGTCCCACCTCAGGACTGGGATTCCCAATTCCTTCCCATACATGCAGCAAGGTCCTCAGTGGATTGCTTAATGCCTCCTGTGAAGCTATGAACAAAATTAGTGAAATAAGCATGGTTACTAGCTAAACTGAAAATTAATTTGTAAAGAATTTAGCCAACTCTTAAGTAGAAGTCAGAATTTTCTGAAATGTCTGGATCTAAGTAAGAATCTATTCTTTGAATAAAAGATGATTGAAACTTGAATCATGAGTGAGGGCATGATTCTGCAACAGGAGTGCTGCTGCTATGAATTTCAGCCATGAAGGTAGTGTCCCCCTCAGGCTAGGAAATAAGGCTCCTCCACCATCATGATTACCATCAATGCATCAATTGGATTGCATGGAATGTTTGTTAATACATATTTTGAACACAAAATATAGGAGCTTTAAATATGCCCAACACCTTTTTCCTATTTTTATTTTCGATTTGTGGTGGCTGTATCTCTACTTGGCTTTTCCTTCAGTGCCACCCTCCTACTTTTGTCCTATAAATTTATGGCCTGATTTCCTCTACTCTGAAGTACCTGTGTTGTTCTTCCTATCTTCCCTGTCTATCTGGTTTCCCGATCTAGGCATATATTTCTTCTCATTCTGCACACATTGGATAATGCACTTTCAGTTAACTTTAGAAGCACTTTTTCCAGTTTTGCACAAGAAAATACAACTGCAAAAGCCCATTGGGAGCGATTGTCCAACATGTGCAGAAAGTAAACCACCCCATGCACCCCATTCGAGCTCAGACCTAATTAAGGATGTCACTGAACATACAAATGAACAGCAGTTATTTCGTATTTGGATAGAACAGTAATAAAAGGAGTGCTTTTCTTCTTTGGATCAGGGATACCTAATATGTAAAGCCTGAAGTTTTTTTAAACGAGAATAGCAACTATATGACTGCTCTGGTATTCAGAGCCACCTATATGAACTATAAAGGTAAAGGTAAAGGTATCCCCTGTGCAAGCACCGAGTCATGTCTGACCCTTGGGGTGACGCCCTCTAGCGTTTTCTTGGCAGACTCAATACGGGGTGGTTTGCCAGTGCCTTCCCCAGTCATCACCGTTTACCCCCCAGCAAGCTGGGTACTCATTTTACCGACCTCGGAAGGATGGAAGGCTGAGTCAACCTTGAGCCGGCTGCTGGGATTGAACTCCCAACCTCATGGGCAGACAGATTCAGACAGCATATCGCTGCCTTACCACTCTGCGCCACAAGAGGCTCTTGCTATATGAACTATACTGTTCATATAAATATGAAAGAAGGAGGAGGCAAGGAGACAACCTTGTCTAACGCTCAGGAAATAGTCTGAATTCTATACTGTAATTGACTATTAACAGGATATGAAACTGTAGAGTGTCTGCATGTGGAGTTCCATTCTGCTGTACTTTGCTAGAACAGAAAATTCCTAACTCCCTTTATCCCCTGCCTATTTCTTGCTCATTTTTCCAGTGAGAAACTAAAAAAGCCAATGGGGGTACAGAAGTAAATTGATTGCCTCTGCAACTCTTCTGATTTGTTTGAAGTATGCTGGCTTTTTGTACCAAGGTTGGGGAAAGTGAAGGGGAGTTGACTGGATAGAGCTCATACTGGAGAGGCCTGATAGATAGGCAGAGTTTGGATAAAATGCTGTGAGAACCATCACTTTTGTGTGTGGGGGGGGAGAGGGGTTGGTACAATTTTTTTTGTAGTGGATGTTAAGGATCTTGTCAAATTTCATGAATACAGTTTCAGTTTTAAAAGTCCCCATTTCTGGCTTGGGAGCTTCCCACCCATTTCTGGCTTGGGAGCTTCCCACTCAGGACATTTATAAATCCCTGAAATGCAATCAGAACTTTACTAATCAAGATGAAATCGGAACCATATCCATTCTTTAATACCATATGCTCTTTGAATCTGAAAATAATTATTTCCAACATTCATGAGTAGTCAGAAATCTTCAAATCCATCAGTTGTTCTCGTGCCTTGTTGTCTGGTTTTGGTTTGCCATGTAACAGAGAGAAGGGAGATAGAAACTCAGCAGATGTGCATCACAAAGATGTCATCCAAACAGAATATGTAGTTGACCTGTTATCTTGAGGGGACTTTTTGTGTACACTGTACAGTTTAGATTTTGGGAAGTCTTCCTATTCTATATGAGCTTGCAAATTGTTTGCATGAACAATTTGTTCTCTGGGACAGTGTTTATGTGCTAGGCAGGGGCAAAGGCTTTAGTTGTACGCATTGGCAGACTACCAGAATTGTGTGGTTGGGGAGAGAAGACAGGTGCTGAGAGTGGAACAGAGGAAGAGGCAAGCTGGTAATAGGCTTTGGCAGCCTAAGAGAGGGGAAAAGGTAGCTAGGAATATTCCTACAGAACAATCAAAGAAGGTAATCAGAATGGATGTACTTTGGTTACATAAACCAACACAGTGTTTTTAGAGTTGTGACCTAGCGCTGTTATGATGAGTCCTTGATCACATTGGTATATTATAGTTTTGGTTCGTTAGTCAGCTGTACTTGCTTGGAGAAGTATGACTTGGTCACAGTTATCTATATGCTGATCACATCCAGATTAGACTGCTGCAATCCACTTTACATGGGATTGCCTTAGAAGACTATAGGATATCTTCATTTGGTCTAAAATTGTTTACTTGAACGGGTAAGTAGGAACAGCTCAAAGGTACTGGAAGAACTTCACTGGGTACTGACTTATTTATGGGCACAGTTCAAGGTCCTGGTAGTTTTAATATCTGAAGGACTAAATAGCCTGGAGCATGATGATCTGAAAGGCTGGCTGCTCCAATTTGAATCTGCCCAACCAACAGAGCTCCTGCATGGTATTCCTATATTGTGAGATGGGCTAGATGTCTATTGGAGACAGGGTGTTCTTGGTTGTGACATTTTGTCTGTGGAGGTTCAGTTACCCCTCGAGTAGATAGGGCCCAGAGGAAAAACTCACCAAAGGAAATGGCAGAGTTGATCTTTCCCTTCTCCAAGCAACTTCTTAAGGCTGGAAGAATGTCATAGGAAAAATGTACATCAGTGCAGAGTTCTGTAGTAACAAAGGGGGATCAGGTAAAACAACCTGTATTCCCCTCTTCCATTAGTACAAGTCAATAACAGAAGAGGGAAAAGGAAACAGTTTAACCTAATTTCTCCTCAAGGTAGCTATGTCCTGTGCTGTGGTGTTTTTCGTTTGTGTGGTTCTCCAGGTCCTCATACAGGATTTTCAGAGCAAAAGCAGGCTACTTGCAGAAGGGAATGACAGGGGGAAATCCCTGGCCCAGGGCTAGCTCTGCTCATTTTGCTGTCCCAAGCAGTGACAGCATGGCTTGGAAGGAGACATGCTCCTCTTGCTGCATGAGTGAGGTTAGTATCTGCACATGCCCTGGTGCATTTTTGAGCAGTGGTGGCACAAGTTCCCTTTTCACCTGCTCAGCTTCTACCTGCTATAGAGTTTCTCTACAGGCCACTTAAGCTAGGAAAGTTGGGAGGTACAAGTAGGGGGCCCAAATCCTGGTTGGGAAATCTTGGAGATTTGGGGGTGGATCCCGGGGAAGGGAATATTTACAGCTGGGAGGGACCATAACAGGTATAACGCCATAGCATACACTCTGCGAAGCAGCCATTTTTTCCAGAGAAACTGGAGGTCAGTTATAATTCCAAGAGAATCTTCAGGACCTACCTGGAGGTTGACAACCATAGGTACAAGGCATTGTTAACCAACGGTGACCTGCCCAATGATGCCCAAAGTGACCATGTGGGTCACTTGGGCAGTGAACCAGCTCTATTTCTCCCAACTCCTCCATAAGATTTTCTTCAGGATACAACCTATTATCTTCAAATGGGGCCATTCCCAGCCTTATTTACCAGGTAAAGTTTTTCCTGTTTTCCTAGGCTTTGGGTGGTAGGTGGACAGAATGAGTTTTTCCCCTCTCACTCTTTGTACTGTTTTTAATATTTGCTGTGATGCTGAAGCTGTTTTAATTTATACAGATTGTTAGGGGATTGATTTTATTGTGTTGCAAGTTGCCTCAAGAATTATGCACCAGCCAGCATATAAATGGTTTAAAACAAACAAATAAAACCAGAAAAAAAAAATAAAAGCCAGAGATTAACTCAGGCTGAAATTCCACAAGGACCATTCTAAGGGAGATGAATGTTTTAGCTCAATGTGTACACAAGACACACCCCTCACACTCTACCATAAATGGACAATGGGAAAACCTTGAGTCTCTGCAGGAGACCTTACAGCTGATCCCTGCCTCTGGTCTGAGAAAGCAACCATGTCATGTCAGGAGTGAGATATAAGGTAGGTCAGCCTATCTTCAACTTCATGCCATACTTAACCAAGACTTTTATCTAGCCTCTTTACTCAGAGAATAAATTTTAAAGGTGCATATATCCTTATCACTGCTGGATATGTATACTCAGGTAGGTATTAAACCTAGCCCATCTTTAAAATTGACTTAGAATAGTCTTTGGATCCATGAACAAAATTAAAATAAAAAAGCATAGTATTTTTTAAAAAGGATACTAATATGAAATATTAAAATGAACCGAGTTGTATCAATTTTTTTAACCAATCTGAATTTTCTGGGTGAAAAAACATTATTACATAGCTGTTGCTCTGCTAGTTTAATTTGTCTGCTTTGCAGGGCTGTCTCTCCCTCTCTCTCTGTCTCTCTCTGGAATGGCCATGAAAAGTCATGTCAGTCTGACCCCCCCCCCCCAGAAGAAACAAGGCAACTTGCTAAAGAGCAGCAGTTCTGTTCTTGAAAAGCTACAGAAAGGCAATAGGATACTGGAGCTAATTGTCAATGGACATTTGTAAGCCAACAGATGAGACTGAAAGGCTGAGCTATAAGAACTTTGATTTTCCTTTTAGAATCATTAAAAAGAAACTCTGCATATTCCCACTTTTGCGTGCAGGAAAAATACCTGGAAGCGCAGTACCGAGAAAAGAAATGGGGGAAAAAACCTTAAGGCTGATTTCCGCTCCTCACCTATATAAAATGATCAGACGTTTTCAGATTCAACAGCAAATCAAGAGGCAAGTGGCTACACATCAGAGCATAAGGTAAGACACTATGAGTGATATATATCTATGAATTTGGCTTACCTTTCTGTAATTATCTGCACACCTTGTTGCCTACTAAATATGTGATTATATACACACACATTTGTATCTAGTTAATCTTATTTGGAAGATATCAGTTGTTCACCAGCAGCAAACATTTCAATTATACGACAGCATGCAAAGATTAAAGTAGCAGCTATCAGCTTCCTATGGTTTTCAGAGGAGGGAAGAAAGGTCTGATCCTCTAGAATTAGTACTGGATTCCTGCACAAAGGCATACCACTGGGTAAGGAATGTACCTAATTTCATACATGATGGACAAGTAGTTCTACTCTATATCAGTCTTGGGGTCATCAGTCTTTAACCAAATGCTCAGGATGCTGCCCCTGAGGGTCCTCTGTTTCTCAGGACAATGAATTAAGGTACTCAAGTGGGAAGGGAAGTTAGTAAAGATCCTTTTCATCAATTCCACTTTGTTCATGTTTTACAAGATCCAAGCCTATTACTGTGTTGGTAATTTTAGTGAGCTTTCTGCAATTAATTCAGGCAGTATTTCTTGAGCATTTAGTCAGTTTGTAACCCAGAAGGTTATGTGCATAGCTAAGTTCGGTTATCCTCCTAAATGTGCATCACTTTGCACATTAATAATGATTGCTTTTTCAATGGTTCTAAAACTGCCCAACAATGTTTTTTCTTATCTTTTTTTTCATCTCAGTCACAATGTATGAGAATGAGAATATGCAGAGAATGAGAAATGCTAAATTTGCTGATGAACACATGCATTTGCATATAGGAGAATGGGCAGCTGTGATTGTGGAGCATAATCCTGCCTTAAGATATAAAGGGAAAATCCCAGAGGAACTGGCATGGCCAAAATGATGTTGTAAAGTGCTGAAAATATCTGACAAAATAAGAACTTGCTTGTGAGATCACACCAATGTCCATCTATAGCAGCACTGTGTGTCCCATAATGGCCACTAGGGGCGCATGCAAAAATAGTTGCATTTGAATTAGGCTGTAGTGTCATTTTTAATGTTTGTTTTGCATTTTTAAATATCCGATTTAAAGCTAGTGAATTAATACGTTGAGCTGGGGGTTGGACTAGATGGCCTGTATGGCCTCTTCCAACTCTATGATTCTATGATTCTAACAAACTTAATCAGTTAGCCATTTTTGCAGAAATGTATTCAAAACACAGTGAATTAAAATCTGATTTGATTTTTATATCATTAACTTGGTAAGATAACCAATCTGAATAGCATTTCCTCTGAATTTCAGATCCTATGTAGGCCAGATTTGGCTATTTGTGTATTTACATTTGTGTTCTCATGGCAGCAAGGGATAGAATAGTGGCAGAAAGGAGAGAGAGAGAGAGAATCTGGAGATATGTGCTTGACAGGAACATGCATGTTATAGAATGCTTACCCAAGGTCACATCACACATAATCATTCCTGATTCTGTGCACCATGTTGGCTCACAGACTTGAGTAAGAGTTACACTGAATACAAGCAGGGGTACTCCTTGCTGGAGCCACTATAGCTTTTGAATTTTTGCTTGGTGACAGAAGCAGGAAAATACCTCATTTATTCCTCCCAGAAGAAAGAATAGTAGAAGTGTCAAAGATAGAGGCAGAAATTTTGGCCATGGCTCATTCACCTTCTTAAGCCCACTGCCTGACATCTATTACAAAAGAGGCAAAAAAAGAGGTAGTCTTTCCGGATCAAGTTTAAGGTATTGGTTTTAAACTTTGAGACTTTACGCGGCCTGAGTCTTATCTATCTGCAGGACCACTTATCTGTTTATGCCCCCTGCAGGGCTCTTGCTCCATGGGTATAGAATCATAGAATCATAGAGTTGGAAGGGGCCATACAGGCCATCTAGTCCAACCCCCTGCTCAACGCAGGATCAGCCCAAAGCATCCTAAATCATCCAAGAAAAGTGTGTATCCAACCTTTGCTTGAAGACTGAGGGGGAGCTCACCACCTCCTTAGGCAGCCTATTCCATGAATGAATTTACTGGTTTTCCCAGGCCTCTGGGATATATGCCTGGCCTCGACCTGGGCCCCCAGAAGAGCTAAGGGCCCTGTCAGAGTTGTCAACTTTCCACAGGACCTGCAAGATGGAGCTCTTCCACCAGGTGTACGGTTGAGGCCAGGGCAGTACCTGGTGTTACCATCTGAGGATCTCTAAATTGAGGTCAACTAGGTTCCTCGCTCCCAGTGAGAGAGAGTTATTGACCCATATGCTGAACGGGGGAGAGGTTTGGTATTTTATTGTTTGCCAACTTGTTATACTATATTATATTTTTGTATTAAGGGGTATTTTAAGGGGATTTTACAGTATTTTTACTGATTTTGTAAACTGCCGTGAGACATCTGAGAGCGGTGGTATATAAATATAAAATAAATAAATAAAGCGCCTCAGATCTGTCTTAGCTTAGTTAATTAATTATTATTTGAACGAACCAAAGCATATTAATGCTTTTCCATCTACAGTGCAGGTTCTTTAATGTCTATTCAGTGGTTCTGTCAGCATAAAAAGTGGTGAAGACTTACCTCCAGCCACCATTGATGTGGTGGAGGAGCGGGCGGTGGGAAGATGCACAGGGGGGTGGCACCATGGTGGCAAGTTCGGTGGGCACTGCGTACACTCATTGCACCCACTTTGATGCATGGGTGTTGGCTTGGGGCACCTCAAAAGGTGCCACATCGAGGGGCTCTGCCTCTTGCGCCAAACTTGCTGCCAGAGCAGCTTCCCTTCCACCCACTCTGTTAAGCTTATGCTGCTAAGCTTATGTCTGTATGGCCACAATATCTTTATATTGCATTTCATCATAGCTGGCGGTTTTGGCATGGGATGGAGCCTGTTTGGGGGAGTTCAATCTGCACATTGGACTCTCCAAGTTGGGGACCTCCCTATGAGATTGCAACATAATGATGGGGGGAAGCACTCACCATCAGGGTTTTGCATTCAGGCAGCATCTTATTTAAACTGGGTTGCTAACCATGCAAAGCAGCTATGTAGCGCACAGAGAAGCTTTTCATGGGCAATAGCCCAATTTAAACAGGTTACTGAGCAAGTACATCAATGGAAAGGGGGAACAAAGCCTGTGCCTCTCTGTCTCTTGGTCTCTGCAACTCTGCCTGCCTGTCACATAGACCGATTATGCATGGACAGAGAAGGGCAGGCCAGTGCCTGCATGACAGCAGGGCTAATCCCTGCTTATGCATGATGCCATTGCCATCTGGGCCCCCTCCCAGCCCTGGCTCCAAGTAGGGCCTCTGATGGCCCACAGCAAGGGAATGTGGATTCTTCCATGTTACCTTGTTTGCAATGGTCGCAATCCGAGGCCCGGTCTGGCCAGGGCCGTGCATACAGAAAGAGCCAGGTCTTTGAGGCCTGCCTCCTCCCCCCACCTAGGGATACCCCGTTCAAATTCGTGGTGTGTGGCATTGAATGGAGCATTTGTACCCCCCCTCCCAAAGGTGGCAGAGCAGCAAACTGCTGTGAGGCACGGCGGAACCCACCCGCCCTGGAGTCGTGTGTGCCCACACACAGCTGTGGTTTAGATTGTGTGTGCCAGGGTGTCTCCACCTGTTCTTACACAAGAAGAGGTGGGGCATGCTGCCCCACTGCTAGGAATCGGTGGCATCCCGGTGTGGCCGCCTCTGTGCATAATCCATCATATACAATCAAACTGTTTGTCTCTGTCTGCTAAATATCTTGTTGACTAGCTACCCATTGTACAGAAGGCAGAAATTGTAACCTCAACTCTCTTCCTTCACAATCTGCTCTTCTGCCAGCAGGTGCAAGCAAAGTCACTGCCTAAAAGAAACTACTCAGATTTTACACAAATGCAGGCCCATGTTTACATATAATCCCAAAGTCCTCCCAAAGAGATTGAGAGGTACAAAGATCAGCAGAAAGTAGAATGCTAAGTACAGTAATGTCAATTGGGAAATCCATGATTGGCAAAACTGTTAACTGTTCTGACTGGATAATGTCTGTATCAGGAAAAAATATGCTGAGTCACCCCCTTTCCTTCCCGCCCTTCTTGCTGCTTAGAAATATAAACCAGAATGTTCCATAATAAAGTAAAGTTTTTGACTGTTCCAGAATGTTGGAAATAACTAAGTTTGGATTTGGGTCATATCCTTATTAGAAACTCCCTAAGGGCACATTCTTCATGACCAGCTATATGACGTATATCATGTTCTCCTAGGTGGAGTATGATACAATAGTCAAGAAAGATACATTAAGCAAGATAATTCAGGAACATTTTTTTTTGTTAACAGGAAAATATCTTAGCCAAAGAGAAGTCTTTCTCCAGTGCCATGAAAGTTTTCTACAGCCAGTCTGTCTTTCTTCTATTCACAACATGGGCCTTGTACTTGGTGCCAGTCATTGGGAACAGATTTTTCTATTTTGGACCTTGTGCTTTTTCAGTGAACATTAATGAAATTCGAGATGGCTTTGCTACAATTAAAGCCTTCATTGTAAGTATTGTTCTGTTCCTTCCTTCCATGAAGACCTAATCACGTAGAGATTCATTAGGATGAAATGTCTGGGTGAAGATGGTTTGCTTATATGATTCCTTGGACTGAGCACTTCCAGGATGAGAAAGACCAAACATTGTGACAATTGTGGCAGAGAAAACCAAAACAGGTGGCCCTCATGGACATTATCTGCCATCACATGATCTGCTATCCATAAAAATAGAAAGTCAAAACTGAATGAATGTGTTTGCCACCAGTGCTGAAGTGCACAGGAACCCAGAGGCCTCTTGAAGCCCTCATGAAAAAAGAATGCAAACTAGGATATGTATCTTGGGCTCATGACAAAGGCAGCCACTAGTTACCCTATTTTGCCACTAAGTTAAGACAAGAAGCAACACTGGCAGTCCCATCAAGAGCCACAAATGGGTCATTGTCAGTTGCTGGAGGGAGATATTCATGAGGCCACAATATGATTTCTGTTTTCATAACATATATTAGTAAAACAGCATAGCTTTTGGATTGCCACTGATAAGTTTCATTTGAAGGAAAATAGATCAAGGCTGCAGAAAAAGATTTAAGATTGCAATCCTTACTTAGCATATGCTTGGGAGTAAGCCCTCCTGAAGTTCAAGGAACATGGGCTGCAAGAAACATTTCCTAACTGTCAAACAGGGAAAAAAATTCTTTAAAGAAGGTGGAAAGTGTTTTTTTTTTAAGGAGATTGCCTCAGACAGTATTAATCACACAGAACACATCTGGTAGGAAGAAGCTGTTACATCAGATGATCTTCAAAGCCTTCTTAACTCTCACAGTGAATCCAGTTGACTGTTTCCTGCTTTTTTGATTTGGTTATTTGATACATAAAGTTTTGTTTAAAAAAAAACACCAAAATTAAAAATGATTTAGACTGGTAATATCTGGATCAAACAAGAGGCTTTAAGATCTGGACCTGAAACTACCATTGCGGTATAGTGGGTAAGTGTGGTGGCCTCTAATCTGGAGAACCAGGTTTGATTCCCCGCTTCTCCACATGCAGCCCACTATGCTTCTATGAGCAAGTCATAGTTCTCCTTGAGCAGTTCTCACAGAGCAGTTCTGTTAGAACTCTCTCAGCCCCACCTACCTGACAAGGGACTATTGTGGGGAGAAGAAGGGACAGGTATTTGTAAGCTGCTTTGGGACTCTGTTGGGTAATAAAAGCAGGGCATAAAAAACAACTCCTCTACCTTATTATTATTATTAATAATCATAATTGAAATTCTATATTGCCCTTCCAAAACCAGCCCACAGTAGTCCCCCTCCCCACGTTTAGCAGATGAAGAGCATTGGAAAAATGGAAAAGCTTGAAAACTATTTTGTGCTTTTTGGGCTGGCCATAAAATGGCTTTTCTTACTTGATTTTCTTTGGACTAAAGTGTCTGCCTGCAGCCCTGGTCTATGAAACATGAGCTACTTTCAGAATGATTTTTGACCTTTAAAATCTATTTTGATAACATTTTTGAACGGATCCAGCCCAGTGATATCTTAGCACTATGGAAGTCAACCTTGGCAACAGGGAAAATATAACTATGACTGCCTTTATTAGAGTTTTTTCAAGTTGAAACCTATTATTATGCTAAACTAGTCAGCCCCTCCTACCGTTTATATTAGACTTTTTGCTGTTTAATGATCAGTGCAGTGAAAAGTGTCAAGTCAGACTGGATTTTCTCTCTTCTGTTTAGCAAGCCAGAGATCCCATCAGGACAACAAGCATTCTCTCCAATCCACCGTCTTTGCATGATTTTCAAGTAAGTATTACTAAGTAGGATCTTTCGCTACGTATTTCATTTGTTTTTTCACTTGGTCTGTTTTACATGTCTGTGTGGTGTAGCAGATGGTGGGTAACCATTCTTGGATTGATGTACGTGAGTGAGGTGTAGATTCCAATCCCAGCTCAGGTATGATAGATAACCTTGCTGTCCAGCTGACCTTTGATCAGCCACTGGCTCTCTCAGCCTACCCTACGCAACAGTGTTCTCTTGAGGATGAAATCAAACTATTTTCATGTGCTGTCACAGGCTCCTTAGGAAAAAGTGGGATCTCAACGGAAGTAAAATTAATTTCCTTTGTGAATTCAACCATAGCACATGATTCCATTATTATTGGGAGAAATGCTCCAATTTTATCAGACATAGCCTATTTTCAGATACTTGCCTTCATTAGATCCTTACTCACATTTTGTCCCTCTATCTTTTGCTTTTGAATGCTTTTAAAAAATATTATTAGTGCAAATTGCTAGTGTCGTCTTTTTTTTTAAAGAATCCAGCTCCGTTCTTGGGTTCTTTAAGCAGCAGTATTACCTGGAGAGGAAACGTATGGATATTCAGCACCTAATGAGCACAAGTTATACAAAAACTATGCAAATAAATGATTATCAGGAGAGGCCCCTGATCTCTCAGAAGCTATATTTAAAAACGGAATTCCTTTCTAGAACTGTAGGCTCCTGCACATTGCAGAGACAGTATGTTTGCCTTATTAAGTTGCAATCCTAAGAGCACTTACTGGAAAGGAAGCCACAGAGAACTCAATGGGACTTATTTCTGGGTTAGGCATGCCAATTCCAGCTTGGAAAAGTCCTGGAAATTTGGGGTGATGCCTGGGATGGGTGGAGTTTGGGAAGGGGAGGGAACTCAGTGGGGATGTGATGTCACACAGCCTCTCCCTCCTGAAATTATTATTATTATTATTATTATTATTATTATTGAATTTATTGCCCGCTGCTCCCCAGAGGCTCGCAGTGGGTTATAACCTCTGTTAAAAACCCAGTAGAAACCACTTAACAAAGATGTCCTTTGCTCTAGGGGACATCATTTCTGCAGTCTGGGGAGCTGATCTATGTAGTTTGGAAGATACTTGTAACTTTGAGAGGACTCCAGTCTGCACCAGGAGGGTGGCCCATCTAGTGAATAGCATTTAGAATAATGTTTCATGGCAAAGATCCTTATGACCCTAGAAGGTAGTAAATCATTTTACTTACTTCTTGTATCCTACCACTCTGCTCAGCTGAAGACACTGCACTGTAGTTGCCAGCACATGAGATTTCTCCAGGCATGGAAAGTGTCTTGCAATGATAGAATGAACTAACCTTAGCTGGGAGTGGTAAGATATTACATTATGTCCATATTTCCCAATGCCACACAAACACTCAGAATGACTAAGATAAAACGTACAGCTGTGCTCACAAGGAAATAACCACAAAGGTATTGTATAAATAATGTAATGGAAATGTGCTACTGCAGGCACTGACTTTGGAAAGGACACTATGATGCATATCTGAGCTGCTTGTTAGTATCAGACTTTGAGATACTTTTCATAAGCACTGATGACTCCAACTGTGGCAGCTATTTACATTCCAAGGAGGCAAAACAAATTCCCTCGTTGGAATCTAAATGGACCCTACAATTGGAATATCCAGTGGTTATGATACATATTGGACTATCTAATAGCAGCAAGCCACTCCTATAATCTTTTCCCAAAGACAATGCCTCCAGCAGCACCATGCAATAATAACCAAATATAATTGGTTCCAGTGATGATGACAAACATTATATCTGCTTCCAGCCTCTAATCAGACATTTATACAAAATTATCCAGTTGCTTGGGAAGTACTGCAGTGAGGTTTCTTAAAATGAAACCATCGTTTTATCATGCCCTAGCCTCCAGTTTCTGATAAGGTGCCTTACAGAGAGACCGATACACATTTTTATAAGTGCTCAACATAATTAGATGGTTTATGTTGCAGCAAAGAGGGCAAAGGGTGGAACACAACCTGTCAGATCCCTAGAGCCCTTCTTCTGTGTCTTCCCTGTTGCATCCAGTTTCAAAATGGAAGGTGTCAGGGCAGATGCCGTCTTAGCCTTGCACCCCCTGAGTTGCAGAGCAGGAGTAAGAAGGGTATAGACAGAGAATGGAGGTTCAACAGCTCTTCACCAAAGGAGGAGGCCTTGAAGCAGGGGTGCAACCAGCTTTTCTAGCTAGGTGGGGCTACTACATTACCAGATGAGACTTCAAAGAAATGAAAGGAAAATCCATGATTTTTCTTACACCTAACTTCTATACTTGTTGCCAAGAAGTGTCTATTTGTCTAACAGTGTCTATTTGCCAAAGTGTCTATTTGCCAAAGAAGTGTCTATCAAGCCTAAATTAAACATCTTCCTATCTATATATCACATTTTTATCCCACCCTTCCCCTGAGGCACCTCCATGGTTCTTCCCTCTTTATTTTATCGTCACAACAATCCTGTGAGATAGTGTAACCTGAAAGATATGGGCAGCCCTATCAAGGCAGAGCAGGGATCTGAACAGAGACTGGTGGAGGAGACGTTTCAATGGCCAAGGAGCGAGCCATGCTGAATGAGCCCTGTGGAACAGAAAGCCATCAGCACAGGGCCTGCAGGTTTCAGACCTGGCTGCAGATCCTAAGAAGGGCAGACACTCAGCCAAATGTAATCAGTTCCTGTCCTGTCCCAAACTGACCCAAGCAGCTGTGGCATCACTGGCTGAGCTGTTGGGGCTGGGCTCTGCTTCCTCCAGTCCTCCAGGAGCCTTTTGTGTCAGAGGTCCCTCCCCCTCCTCCTGGAAATATACCCAGTAAATGAAATGGCCAGTCCCCCCATGTTCGAACTCAGGTCTCCCAAATCTAGTTTGGCACTCTAATCACTACACCACACTGGCTCTTTTACCTGAGAACTGCAGAGTGATGTCTTTTAATTCTGCCATAAAAAAGGGGCCGAAGGTCAAATTTATGGAGCAAAAGCCCTTTGCTTACTTATGTTGGATAATAAACATAGATTTGTAGATGAGTTTGCCTAGGGTCAGGGAGAGACTAGGAGGAAAAATTGCCTGGCCCAACCCTCTGAAGGAAGGAAGGACAATGAATCTGCTCAGATAGCCCTGCACTGCATGTGACTTGGCCAGGCATCTCCTTTGCCACATGGAGCTCATCTGGGTGCCAGGTCTTTGCATATTATGGGGCTCAGGCTGGCTGCCTGCTGCCTTCCTCACCCTGCACAGGGCTGGGGCTGCTGTTCACCCGGCATGGGGCTTAGGGCATTGTGCTTGTGTCAGCAGCTGCTGCCTACCTTGGTGTAGTGGTTAAGAGTGGTGGCCTCTATTCCAGAGAGCTGGGTTTGATCCTCGCTCCTCCATATGCAGCCATCTGGGTGACCCTTTGCTAGTCACAGTCCTGTTACAGTTGTTTTCACAGAGTAATCTCTGGTTGAACCCCAGTGTTGTGCATATTCATACACAATGTCGGGGTTGTCTGTGTGTGCCAGGAATTCTGTCCCCCATGTATCCTTGGGAAGCAGTGGGGCATGCTATCCCACTGTTAGGCATTGGCAGCAGCCCAACGCAGCTGCTGCCATGCATTATTGGCCTGAATGTCTATTGTGGGGAGAGGAAGAAAAGACAATTGTAAGCTGCTTTGAGACACCTTTGGGTAGTGAAGAGTGGGATATAAAAACCAACATGTCTTCCTTGCACAGAGAGGACTATCCCTCACCTCCCTGGCCACTGGCTACTGGGACCTGTCCTGGTAGCTTTAATGGCCAATCTACCCCTGCCTAGGCTCTGTGAAAGTAGATGGTAATGGAGAGTTAAGGATAGTGACTTGTATCCATGCCAGAATGGAGCTTGCGGAGTAGGACTTTCACACCTTCTCTTCTGCAGTCCACTGAACCTCCTGGAATTTTATTCCACAGGATGGGTCAGTGGATGAGCAGCACAGAGGAAGGGGGGTCTCAGTGATCTGGCACCACTTCCACTGTCCATCCACTGGTGCAATCCTGGGGGCGGGGGGGGGAATGTCTGTAGACTTCTGTTTGAGGGACTGCACCAATAAATGTTCCACATCAAATATTTTAGTGGGGGGGGGGAATGAGCACTATGATATAGTGTAGTCATTACAAAAGATATTCTACAAATAAGGTTAAACAATAATCCATTTTGTTTAAAACCAAATACTCCATTCTGTGAACAGAGATCACAGAAAAATGTGCATTTATTTTTATGGATGACAATGCCATCATCTTCCATTGAACTCACCCCCCTCCCATTCCACCTCAGCAAAAAAGCCTCAATGCCTGCTCTGGATTGGATCCATATATTTCTAGAAAGACTTAAGGATAGCTGTAGGCACCCAGGCTAGAATGTGATAGGGTTGCCTTCCTAAAGGTAGTGCCTGGAGACCTCCTAGAATTACAAGTGATCACTAGACTAAAGAGAATACTTCCCCGGAGAGAACTACTTCCAAGGACAGGACCTATGGTATTATACCTGTTTAATAACTACACTAATAACATTAACAATAGCAGCAGTTGCAACAACAGCAACATTTTATTTATAACCAACCCTTCCTTGAAGACTCAGAGTGGGTAACAACATACAAATAATAATTCAGAATTAGATTAAAATAGGTCACTCAAAGCCACCTCTTCTCTTTAGGGTGAGGGGGGTGATGTAACCATGGAGGGAATGATAAGGGGGTTGATGGTTTAGCTAATGTTCTGAGAAGACAGATATTTTGGCCAGGAAGCCCATATTTCCAGTATTATCTCTGACCTCAACTGTTGGTCTAGTGGAACAGCTCTGACTTGCAGACCCTGAAGAACTGCCCTAGGTCCCACAGGGCCCTGATCCCACCAAAGAGAGCATCCCACCAGGCCAGTTTAACATCATTGGGGCCAGGGACCTTGAACAAATTTTGCTCATTAGGCTTTAATGTCCCTTCCCCACCTTCCCCAGGTTTCTCCACTCAAATCTCCAGGAATTTCCCAACATGGACTTGGCAGTCCTAGCAAGTATATGTACAAACGGTTTTCTTTCACAGCTACAGCTTCTCTGGCATGCAGGGGAAGGGTGAGCCAGCTTGGTATAGTGGTTAGGAGCATCAACCTCTAGTCTGGCAACCCAGGCTTGATTCCCCACTCCCCCACATGCAGTCACAGCACTGATAAAGCTGTTCTGACCGAGGAGTAATATCAGGGATTTCTCAGCCTCACCCACCTCACAGGGTGTCTGTTTTGGGGAGAGGAAAGGGAAGGCAATTCTAAGCCACTTTGACACTCCTTCGGGTAGAGAAAAGCGGCATATAAGAACCAACTCTTCTTCTTCTGCTTCACACAAGTGGGAAGAAAAGCTGGGGACACTCCCCTTTACAGAGACTGACCCCCTCCAAGCTGAGTCTAGTTAAAAGATTAGGCAAAATTGTGCCAGCACCTGTTCATTGCCATTAGGGTTGGACACTTCAGCACCCAAAACAGCCGGTCGCTCCTGACGCAGCCAGGGGAGGTGCGGTCATCAGCAGCTCTGGCTGGCTGCGTTGGGAGTAACCGGCCGCTTGGGGCACCGAGGTGCCCAACCCTAATTGCCATCATTTTACATGAGTTTTTAAATGCTGTGATGCCCTGATCCACTTGTGGGCTTGTGGTGCAGAACTCTTCCCAAGTGTTTCCAAGGGTCAAAGCACCAGTACATGCTGCAAAATCGTCATGAATTTGCTTGTGAAAGGCAGCACAGTGAAAGCTGCTGCCACCTATCCCCTCTTGATTCCAATCATCTTTGAACACTCCCCTATGGAACATTTGAGAACAGCTGTGTCTTTTTTTCTGGGCTAGCTTGGGCCTCCTTCCAAGCACTCCCACCTATCAGTACAAGGAAAGGAAGTCCAAAAGCTTCTGTGATATCACAGAAAATGATGGGGAATCTTCTCATTATGCTATGAACAGAGGGAGAAAAGCCTGAGAGTTGAATGGTGCTGAGAGAGAAGCCTAAACAATTTTGGTCAATGGAGAAGAGAGGTTGGCGTCTGTATCAGACAAGAAGTGAGACCACATGATTTGTCTGATCTATTGCAGCTCCTTTTGTGTGCTTGTGAGGTACTGATATTCTCAGGCCTTCCACCAAGCTGAATTGTAGCCCATTCAGTGATGAATTAAAAGTCCTCACCCTTCCCCAGCATATAGTGCTAGGAGGCTGCAAGGAGATGCCACAAATTAAAAGGCCTGTTTTCAGGAAACTTCCTAGGTGGGAGAGTATTCCTGTGGCCCCTATCCTGTCAGCAGCCCTGTCTTGAAGAAAGGGGATATACCCAGATATTGTGTCCTTTCCCTTCTTATCCCCATCTTCCAATCATCCCAAGGGGATCTCAGTTGGCTGGTGAGTTAATGTAAAGGAAGCCATTTCCTGATTTTTATATGGCCCATGACCCTACAAAACCTACAGCTATCAGTGTCTGAAGCTTGGTTCTACAGTGCTTTACTAACACAGAATCTTCTTCCTGGAGTCTTTAGACAGATGTTGCCTCATCCATCTCATCTTCAAGTTCTACATGGACAAAGTGTTCAGGCAATGTGAGACCGAAAACCTTCTTGTTAATCGGAAAATTAGTGGCATAGCCAACTCCTTCCTCAGCACAGAGAAGCAACTCAGGCAATGTGTAAGTCATATGAGTGTTATCTTTTTATTTTTTTGCATGAAATAAATACATTTTTCTTAGTATCTGTTAATATGAGATGGAAATTAAACTGCTGATCCATAGTTACATTTGTGTATGATGACATTCCCCTTATTAAACAGCAGAACGTTCCAAGGCAGCTTTACAGAAATCAGTTTCCTTTGGCGACGATAGCAATAGAGAATGGGCAGCAATGTCATAAGAACACACGGGTGATGGCTCAGTGGCACAACTCTGGCACAGTGCTGGTGCAGTTAGGCTTGCCATCTCTCGGCTAGCAATCCGTGTGAGGCTATGGGGTTGGGACTTACCCTAAGGGCATCCTGTGATGCTGTGACATCTGTCTGTGAAACCAGAACTGATGTCGCTGCATCTCAGGATACTCTCAGATTAATCTAAAGCTCTGTGGTGAAAACTATAGGGATTTGGGTGGATCCTATAGCATCCTGTCACACAGCAATATTCCTTCCAGTCACTCAGCCAGAAGTAAAATCACAGCATGGCAGGAAACTGTCATCATTCCGCATTTCCCCAGCCACCCATGAAGTGCTGGCTGAGGACAAGAGAGTGCTGATGCAGGATTCCCCACCAGCAGAAGGCACGTGACAACCCTGTGTGTAGTGCCAGAGTTGCTAGTCAGCGTCCTTAGACCTTTTGAGATGGTCTTAGGATGATTGTGAATGTTGTTTTACAATCGATATCTGTAACATACATGTACTAAGTGCAAAACTGTCTCTAAAATGTTTAAATTATAGGAGGATATTTTTCAGTTGAACATTAGGAGACACCATGCTAACTGTGAGAGCACTTTGACAGTGGAGTCAGTTACTTGTGACCTCAAGCAGATATTAAGTTAAAGGTTTGACTTGATGGTCTATAATGCTCTTTCCAATCATGTGATTCTACTAATCAAATAGAGGCATTGAACAGTGAATAAGATAGTTGTCCCAAAGCAGTAGCATCCCTGTGTGTCACTAATAGTCAATGAAATAAAAATTGTGTATATATGGTTACACAGCTTCAGCTGACAGAATGAAGCTGGAACAACAACTAATGGGATCAAATAAGTTTTATTATATTTTCTTACTAGGAAGACCATAATATGTGCAACTGTGGAGCATATGCGATGAACAAATTTGAGCAGATTCTCTTCAACTATGAGCAGGTAAAATTATCACTGGATGTTTGGCACCTAGTCCTCAAGGGACTTTATTTGATCAACATTTAAAATGTTAAACAGAGTATAAGTCAACAGATGAATGTGAAACTGTTTTCCATATTCAAAGTGGTATAGAAGTTATTGGCAAAGATGGTAATAACAAAAATGCACATAAACTGAAAGGGCTGGCTCCTAAACATCACATGAAATTTCTGCTGGTGCAAACAGACTTCCTGTGACCAAAGAGGTATGTTCTTCCAGCAGAAGGTTCATTATGTCAGAGGAAACCTCAGCCACTGATGGAAGGGCTCATTGGAACCAACCTGTAGTGATTTAGTTTGGACATGCCAATTGAATGTGAAGATACTATATGTTTCAGTTGGTTGTTTACTAAATTTGCATTTCAATTTTTAGATGGATGTCACATCTGCAGCAACAAAATCCCTTGGAGAACTGGATATTTTACTTGATTGGCTAGATGCCTATTAGAATCAATATGTACTCACAGTGAGCTCAGGTACAATGTTAAGATACTGTGTGCACCTCAGGATCAAAGTATACATGACAAGGGAGATCCTTCTTTCAAAAAATGCAGCTAGCACCATAAGGAAAAAAACAGACATATTCATTACCTCTACTTGCCTTCCCCCCATGGAACTTATTACAGCTTCAAATGGCAAGAGTTAAATCATGGAAAGGGAACAGGAGGAAGTGGCTAAACATCTGTCCAGCTAAAGAGCCCATTTTTAATCTTCAACACAGCAACATGGAGATAATTCAGCCTTCTGAAATAACCACACATCTCCCATGTCATATTGGGCTTGTGTTATAATGATGATGGATGCAACGTGTGTTACCTCAACATTTCAAGAAAACCAAGAAGAGATGGTTTGTTGTGATAAATACAATCCATTTGGACTTCTCCTGTGCAAACATCATTTACATGAATGGGAGCTAGACTAAGTAAAATTTAGATAATAATGATCACAAGTGAAGACCCATGTTAATGTTTCATATGTTTAATTGTATATATTACATGGGAGGGGGGCTCCAATAGGTATGCAGCACGCATATATGTCAATACACCAATTGCCCCACCCCATAGCTGCAAGCGCTGTGTGCACTGAGTCTCAGGTATGTGCACTTGCAAGTTACACTTTGTTCATTATTGAACATGCATGGCTTGAAAACTGAGGCTGCAGCAAGTCTCCCTGGGTCTGTCTGTATGGAATCAGCTCCAGCAAAAGCTAGTGCCTCAAAATGCCTTCTTTGTCAAGCGGGGAAGCGCTCCCCCCAGTGCAGACCCATTTTGCTGACCCAATAAGTAACAATGGGGATCCCTATGACAATTCTGCCGCATCTCCTAGGATGAGATTGCTGTGCACTTGGATGACTAGCAAGGCCAAATATTAATATAAGCTTTTTTCAGCTGTGTGTAATTGCTCAATTCCCTTTATTTCCAGTGAGTTTATGCAGGCAAAGTTCCCAGTAGATTATCACTGCATTCATGTGTTGTTGGATTCAGTGGAAGACAAATGCCATACTTACTGAAAAGGAAGATTACTGTGAATGTAAGACAATCTCTCTCCAAAGGTTATACACACACCAAAATATAAACTAAGTTATACATACTTAGTCTTCCTTTCAGGTAAATAGATCAAGATGGGCTGTCGTGTTTGTCTGCAGCAGTGGAAAAGAGTAAAGAGTCCAGTTGCACCTTAAAGATTAACAACACTTGTGGTAGGATATGAACTTTTGTGAGTCACTGCTCACTTCTAGTTCCAGGTAAATGGGGGTAACATAACATTGAAGAGCAAATAGTCTCTGATGTCTTTACCTTCCAATAGGCTCTTGTTAATAGAAGCCTAAATTGCTATGCATATGGAAGTAAATCTATGAGGAGGATGCTGTTTTTTTTCTGCTCATAGCATTATATTCGAGACTCTGAATGAATACTTCCCATGCAGTGTTTTTCATATGCGCGTCTCCATGGACATATGTCAAAAGCACTTCCATGGAGGTAAAGACGTATTGCGCCAAAAGAGGCACTTCTTATGTTCAGTGTAGCAAAGCAATGCATTCCTGATTACACTTGAAGTATTTTTAGAAGCTGGATTCAAAACACTGGATCCAGTCAGTGGATGTGTCCCGGGCACATGTATAGACTAGAACTTCTCTATGAAGTCTCTTACACATTGTTTTTGTTTGCATAACTTTTGTTTGCAGCGTCGCTTTCCTTATATCTAAACTGATTTTCAGTGTTTGCTATGCAGACAGCCATTAGAGCTGAGAACATGAAAGAACAAAATATGGATAAATGCAGCACCATGGATACCAGTTACTTTGATCAGCAGTGTCATTCTAAGCAGAGTTAGCCATTGAAATTGATAACCCTAGAAGGATGTAGCTCTGTTTAGAATGACCTCATTACTGTACCCAAATGGAAAAGGAGGGAATTGAGACGTTTCTGTAAGATTCTGACACAGATGGATGTATCGCAAGTAGGAAACATCACAATTCTGTCTACATTTGTAAAAAAATGAACAGCCCTACTAAGTTAAATTCAAGTTGATATCCATGTTGGTCTGAAGCAGCACAACAAAACAAAATCAGAGTCCAGTGGCACCTTTAAGACCAACAAAGATTTATTCTAGGCGTGAGCTTTCGAGTGCAAGCACTACTAAATGAAAGAGAGGCAAGAAGTAAGATAAGAAGTATATCACAGAACTGTTAGTTCCACTTTTCTGAGGTACTAACTTGCAAAGAAAAAAAACTTGGAAGTATTACTTGGAGCAGATCACATGATCGGTTAATGGCTAATGGAGATTACACAATGCACTCCAAAAACAGTTGATCTGGACATATCCTGAGATATAAGGAGAAACTGGTAAACTGACCACAGAGAACCAAATATAAGCTACTTATCTTTTCTAATGTTCCTAAATGTAGATATAAGCTACTTTATGTTCCTGATTAGGCTTGAAATGTTACTATTTAACATTTGATCTTTCCATCATTTCATAGTAAACAAGACTGATGACATAATAGACTTCTTAATTGTATGATATTTGGACCCAAGCCCATGGTGTGGATCCTATGAACAAATTTGGGGCATTCTAGTTTCTGCAGCACAATGAGCTTCCTCTTGCACTGTACTGTTGGGAGTGGGTCTGAAAAAGCCCTGGTGCAAACCCAAAATGCTAGCACAAGAGCCAGCAGGCTGTGCCATACAAATTATCTAGCATGCAGAGTTTGTTCATAGGACTCCAACCCCATATATTAACTTTTATTCATTTATAAAATGTGAGGTAGAAACAGAAATGCTTATTCTGCAATTACAGTGTTAGATTGGGAAGTATGTATGAAAACAGAATAGCTTTTTGCTAAGTGAGGTTCCCAGGGAGGTTATACAAATTTACTTGGAAGTAAGCCTCATTTAACTCAGCTCCTTTTAATTTTAGAGCAAGTATACATGGGACTGTGCTACCAATAAATGCTCACCAATGAGGGAGGAAGAAAACCTTTCTACCTTCCAAAAACAAATGAGATAAAAAATATATGACCCAAGTCCAGGATCCAGTGCTGTAATAATTTAAGTTGGGTACTTGTTCTTATGAACTGCAGTGTAAGACTATTGTGGAAGTTAATGGTGAGGTGCATATGCATAAGGTACCTAATACATGCAATCTTCATATCACATTTGGGTTCATCTCTTACCATATAAATCAGAGTAAAATACCATGATAAGATGTGCTGCTTACATCACAAATATGGTCATTTTCTACTATTTAGTTTCTTGGGTTTTCTAATTGAAAACTATTATATTGTCGTTACCTCACTGCCAACAGTGTCACCATGTAATTAAAACTCAGAATCCAATGTCCTTGATTTTAATTCAACTAAACTGTATAAAATGTTGGTTTTATCTTTGTATAATACTTTCTATATTGCTCAATGTATAATTCTGTGTGATAAACAACTTTAAAGATAAACACGTTATAGGTTCCTACATTGTATCAGTTTCAGTAAGGACATATTGTCCCAAACCCTCAGATATTTTTCAGAAATATATGAGACTGGATCTCTTTCATCCTGACACTTATATTTGTTTTTCTTTCCTTTAAAAAGTTCTGTGCCATAAATATTATATTGTTTGTTTAATCTTCCTGAAACATGTAATTGAATAAAACTGAACACTTTAGATCTGGTGGGCAGTATTTGAACTGCAATTTATATTATGTTTCTTATTGGTTCCTTGACTCCATCTTTATTTGCTTAAAAGGCACTTTAAGTCCTTATTGGTGCATTTTATAATATATGAAGGGTGCACAATGTATCTTCTCTGCATGCTAGCATAGTCTTAGCTCCTGTGAGAGACTGGGTGGGATTTACAAGCTAGTAGCTTTTTTTTCAAAATCTTAGAAATCCAACATTATTAAAGTGGGAGAAAATTATTAACATTTCAGTGGCTGAGACTCCCATACTGGAAAGTGTCCCAACAGAAGAACTGTTGCTTTCCAGGTCTTTTAAAATTTTCTTTACTGTTTTCCCCATTATTGAAGAGTTATGTTGCAATCAGAAATTGTTTCCTGTATTGACACTTCAGTTGTACTCTGAAAGACACAGGTTGCAACTTATATTCATATTTCTGTAACCAATTCTCCATTGCTGGAATAGAACACAGGAAAGTCTGAAGCAGATGATCTTACTCCCAAACATCTATCCTAATTGACTAAACCCAGCTATCACTTCCTTATGTGGTGGACTGCCCGACACTCCTTGAGCTGAGGTGGTGTCCATAACATTCACTCTACCCTTGAGCCAATTCTCAAATCTCCTAACATTCCAAAAGTTACTACACTTCTTTAAGTGGAAAAGTTCAAAATGGCTTCAGTTTCCTTAAATCAAGAACAAGAACCATTCTAACTCTTACTGATCATCCCTTACATCTGAATAAGAACAGACATACTTTTCAAACCCAAGTATTAGCTGCTGGTTTTGGATGAAACCAGAAATCCCTTCAGCCCACCAGAAGATATAAAATAGTTCAGCATGATAAAAAACAAGTCTTACTGTGAAAAATAACAGACAGATCTCCACAAATTGGCTGAGTGGACAACAATGTGGCAAATAAAGTTCAGTGTAAGTTAAGGGCAAGGTGATGCATATTGGAACAAAACAAAAAAAAATCCCAGCTTTAAGTGCATGCAAGTGAGGTTCGAGCTTGTTGAGACTGATCTGGAAAAAGACCTTGGAGTCAGACTGGATAAAGGTAAAGGTATCCCCTGTGCAAGCATTGGGTCATGTCTGACCCTTGGGGTGATGCCCTCCAGCGTTTTCATGGCAGACTCAATACGGGGTGGTTTGCCAGTGCCTTCCCCAGTCATTACCGTTTTACCCCCCAGCAAGCTGGGTCCTCATTTTACCGACCTCGGAAGGACGGAAGGCTGAGTCAACCTTGAGCTGGCTGCTGGGATTGAACTCCCAGCCTCATGGGCAGAGCTTTCAGACGGCTACCTTACCACTCTGCACCACAAGAGGCTCTCAGACTGGATAGCTTAATGTAAATGTTGATCCAGACCATTTCTGCATGGAGGCAGACAACATGTGCTGCCTCCTGCTTGTAAAACCGCAATGCGTGTTTGGCCGCTTCCTGATGGGAGACCCCTCCTGCATTATGCCACCATCTCGATGCAGCTTTTCGCCTTCTTGATGAGATGGTGGAGAAGCCAGAATCATGGACAACTCACAAGTTTCTTCCTGCTCCTCAGATTGTAAATCAACATGAGCCATCAATCCCCTCTCAGTGGTGGTTTTGGGGACTCAAACGTTCCTCCCCCGCTGAATCCTGAGATGATTGTTTTTTAAGGAAACTTCTGTGGTACTATGGGGACCTGCAACAACAACATAACGTTTTTCTTGATTTCTTTTTGGGATTCATAAATATTTCTTGCGTGTTCACAATACAAAATAAAAATACAGAACATGGATGCCATGCTGATGGAGGGCGGTCTGCTTCATGTCATGCACTCCTCACGCTTTCCCTGTTCATGACTTCCTACTAGAAAACAAAAATGTGAATGTATTTGGATAGGGTTGCTGGCGGCTGCCAATATATTATTATGCACTTCGAAGAGAACATGACAGTACATTTTATTTCCAGTGATACACGGGCGTGGTTCGCATTCCCATTGCAATGTGGACTGCGCCATTTTTTTAAAAATTGCGATCCTTGACTATGTAAGTTGAAATAATCAACAATTCTCAATTGCTTGTTAGCTGGCTTGTTAGCTGGCAAGTGTATTGTGTCCCCTTAACCTCCCTCTGGCGTTTTTTCTGGCCCATTTAGTTATCAAACTGCCACCGGCCCCAGCTGTTCAACTCCTCTAGGTATAATATATTGTTAAGTAAAAGCCAACAACAGCTTAATAAGCCTAGAAGGAGCTTAAAAGGGGAATAAAAGAAAGAAAAACTTGCGGAGCATTATCGTGTTGCTTTCTCCCTCCTTGCACAGCCGCAGACCTCCAAATTGCGATCCAGAAATGAAGAGCGGAGGGTGGACCAACTGCTACCATGACTGTTGCGCGTTTCTTCATTCAGACAGGCTTGCCTCAGTTTGTGCCTTGTTGTACACCATCTGTCTGTCTGTCTGTCTGTCTGTCTGTCTGTCTGTCTGTCTGTCTATCTATCCCACCCTTCCCTATGGCTCTGGGTGGTTAACATTAAATGTTGTGGAATACTTACATGGTGTATTATAATAATACAAGAAAGAATAATACCATGACAATAAAGGAAGAGCAGGTTCTACCACTTCCCTTCATCACGGGGCAAAAAGGATCAAAACTCGCACCAACTTCTGCACAGCCGTGGGTTGCTGCTGACATCACAAGGGAGTAGTATTAAAACCTGCAAACAATGAGAGGTCAGACAGAGGCAAATTCCTCAAGCAGAAATGGTGCCACATCAGTGAAAAAGGCAAGTTTCTTGCTGGGCATTAAGAAAGGGAACAAAAATAAAAAGCCAATATCACAATGCCCCTGTATATATCTACGGTTCAGCCTCATGTGGAACACTTTGTGCAGTTCTGATCACCATATCTTTAAAAGACCATTGCAAAACTAGAAATAATAGAGAAAAGGGCAACCAAGATGATTACAGGGTTGAAGGGCAGAACTTTTCTGTGAGAAAAGATTAAAGAGCCTAGGAATTTTGAAGAGATGACTAAAGGGGGATAAGATAGAGGTTTATCAAGATATGTATGGATTGGACAGAGAGAGATTTTTTTCCCTCTCCTGAAATACTAAAACTTTGGGGACATCCAAGGAAGTTGAACAACAGTAGATTCAGGAAAGACAAAAAGAAATACTTATGGTCCTTAATGGAGAGGCAGGCTTGGAGCTGGATGCCTGGCCTTGGGTGCCTTTTGCTTCAACTATTGACTAATCACTGTCAGCGTTCTACTGGGGGGGGGTGGAGTTTGGGATATGCTTTCCCTTCCTTATCCAAAACTGGTTTAATGGTAGCGGTAAGAGAGGTGAAGCAGAAAGGGAGGGGGGATTTCAATCCCTCACAAGTCTCACAAGTCCACAGTCTGTAGATACCAGTTAGAGAATACTGGTCTCAGATACAGCTGCCAAGGAACACCGAATCAGATCAATAAGTGTACTTGCCAGGAAGGACTAGTTATATGCATAGAAAACTGGGTGATTATAGATTAGATAAGATTAAGGCAGTAAGAGGCATCTCTTAAAACTGCTCCTGAAATGTCAACTGGTCCAGAATGCAGCTGCATGGGTTCTTCCTGGGACACAGTGGAGGACCTATATATGACCTGTGCTCTCCCAGCTGTACTGGCTCCAGATTCAAGGTTTCTGTCATAATCTTTAAAGCCCTAAACCAGTGGTTCTCAAACTAGGGTTTGGGACCCTTTTGGGGGTCGAACAACCTTTTTACAGGGGTTGCAGCAAGGTGAGTAGCTTAGCTGGGGGGGGGGTGCTGCCACTGTTGCTGCTCCTCCTGCTTACATAATTTTATGGTTGGGGGTTACCACAACATGAGGAACTGTATTAAAGGGTTGCGGCATTAGGAAGGTTGGGAACCACTGCCCTAAACGGTCTGGGACTATGGGACCACCACTCTCTATATGTCCCCCAGAGAACTTCAAGATCCAGTGAGAAAATTTGCCCAGGATCCCTGGTTTGAAAGTAGGGATGCCAGTCTCCTGCAGGACCTTACATGATTCTGCAGGGCTTGCAAGACAGAGCTGTTCTACCAGGACTGTGGCTGAGGCCTGAAAGAACATCTGAAATCTACCTGCTTTCTTGTCAAAATCTGCCAAATTAGACTCCTACTAACGGGTTCATATGCACCTCCCCCTCTTTTCCATATAACAGAGAAAACTGGGGAAATGTAGTTTTTAATTCTGTTTTAATATTTTAACACTAATTTATTTGAATTGAAACATATATTTTGTATTCTGTTTTACGTAATTTTACCTTTATTGTAATCCACCCTGAGTCTCTGGAGAGAAGGTGGAGAATAAATGTTAATAATAATAAGTATATGAACAACAGTAAATGGCGGTAAATAAGATTTGTTGAGAATGCAAGAAAGACGTTTGAGCCCAGTGGCCACTTTAGGACTAGTTTTCTCCTACTCTGATCCAGTGTTCCTTGGGTTATAATTCCTAAACAGGGATAAAAATATATGCAGACTATTTCCCCCCTAACTACACAACAATAGCAGCCTCTTCCCCAACAGATACAAAATAAAAACACAGGGTCTAAAAGTCTCCTTGTCCCTTGTTGCAAATGCTGCTTGCCTTTTCTGCTTCCTTCTGACTCATTTGGTGAAAAGACCTCAATAGCAATTAGTCTGGAAGTTTGTGTTCAGTAGTTTAGCTGAGAAAAAAAATGAGAAGAAAAGTATTTCTGAGAATGTTCAGCATGGCTTTGCCTCATCACTAAACAAATGGCAACAGCGCACACATCTTTAAACGCCCGCGACGCCCTAAAGTAGTAAGGGCTTGTGGGGAGGAGTTAGGGCGAGACTCGTCTGGGATAAAAACTCGGAGAGGGCCAATCAGGAGCCGCGAAGCTCCTGATTGGCCCTCTCCGAGAGCCACTTGGCCCGCCCCAGACTCCCTGCACACACTCCGTCCCCATATGGCTCACTGCCGGGAAAGGAGCAGGGCAGCTGCGTCGAAGATGTAGCCGCCCTGCTCCTTTCCCGGCAGTGATCCATCACCCTTCTGTGGTGTCTGAAAGTGCCCTTCGCGCCCCCACCCTGACCATCCGTTCACGCCCGCCACGGCCCCCGGCCTTCCCACCCCGCTCCGCGGTCGCCATCCCCGGCCCCCGACGCCCACGCCCTTCCAACACCCCCCCCCACTTACCGATCCCTGCTTGGTCGCCTTCCCACGAAATTCCCCGCTGCTGCCACCCGCACCCTTGCACACACACCTCACCGCTTCACATGCCATTCCCCGCCGCTGCCCACACACTACACATACGTTTCAACGAATATACCTTGATTCTTCCTAATGTAAAGACCCATCTAGCTGGCGTGTGAGCTGGCGAGTCATCGTTACCACGCTCCCCCGAGTGGAACCCCCCCTCCTCACCGGCGCGATTTTCGGCCGAAATTAAAGGGAACTGGTGAACAGGGGGCTGTGTTGTGCTTGGGGACTTAGGGGAGCTTTAAAGTACTTCTGTAGCCAGAGAAGCCTCTCTGGGTGAATGAAGCCTCGCTGGTTCATTGCTTTCCCCGCTCGCTCCGAGGAAAAAAAAATGGTGATCGGTTTGCCGGAAGTTCGGAGGAGAGAGCCAGGGGGAGGGACTTTGTTGCAACCGCTACACTGAGAATGCACAGGTCTTTTTTGCAAGTGTTGCAGGTTGTTGGCAGGAGTTTAGCGATTTTCTGCAACTCACTCTACGCAGGACAACCCTAACCTTGATCCGGAAACTACAACTGGTGCAGAACGCCGCGGCCAGGATTCTCAGTAAGACATCATGGAGTTCTCATATCCGGCTGGTACTCCAAGAACTCAGTTGGCTCCCACTTGAATTCTGGATTAAGCTTAAGGCTTTGGTAATCACCTTTAAGGCCATACGCGGTCTGGGCCCAGTGTATCTGAGAAACCGCCTCCCTGCCTATACCACCAGAAGAGTGCTACGCTCTGCCACTTCAAACAGGCTATGGATCCCTGTCCCTAAAGAGGCATGTTGGACCTCAACAAGGGCCAGGGCCTTTTCAGTCCTGGCCCCCACCTGGTGGAATGAGCTCCCCGAAGAGACCAGGGCCCTGCCAGAACTTCCACAATTCTGCAGGGCCTGCAAAAAGGAGCTCTTCCACCAGGCATTTGCTTGAGACTGACTGTCCCATAACATCTACAGGTCCCCCCCCCCCCAGACTGAGGGATCTAACTTACTGAGGGAGTGTCAGTTATCGTTAAAATACTGTTCTTGTTGATATGTTATTGTTATATTGTTATATTGATTCTGAGAGTGTTCTATGTAAATGATTCAAAATGTTTTATGTAAACAGCCTAGAGCCGTAGGGAAGGGTGGTATAAAAATCTAAATAAATTAAAAAAAATAAAGTAGTATAACACTTGTACAGCTGAGAGGGAGGAAATGTAGATATTTCTTTCAGGAATTTTGTGGTAGGAGGCCTCTGTTGGACATGTTTCCCCAAGCGATTGCTCTGGTTGCTCATGCTTAGAAATTGCCCTAGTCATGAAGCATGGATATATATATATATTATAAATAATACAGGAGAAGTTCTAGAGGAAATGTTTATAGGTGCTGTCACAACCCCTGATACTGGCCTTTCTCTCGTTATTGTATTTTATACCACTTTACTAATAACAAGCCTCACAGAATGAGAGTTGTGCACCACCTCACCACCCATACCCTCTTTTTTATTTTTATACAAATTGCTAAACTCCTGCCAACAACCTGCAACACTTGCAAAAAAGACCTGTGCATTCTCAGTGTAGCGGTTGCAACAAAGTCCCTCCCCCTGGCTCTCTCCTCCGAACTTCTGGCAAACCGATCACCATTTTTTTTTCCTCGGAGCGAGCGGGGAAAGCAATGAACCAGCGAGGCTTCATTCACCCAGAGAGGCTTCTCTGGCTACAGAAGTACTTTAAAGCTCCCCTAAGTCCCCAAGCACAACACAGCCCCCTGTTCGCCAGTTCCCTTTAATTTCGGCCGAAAATCGCGCCGGTGAGGAGGGGGGGTTTCCACTCGGGGGAGCGTGGTAACGATGACTCGCCAGCTCACACGCCAGTTAGATGGGTCTCTACATTAGGAAGAATCAAGGCATATTCATTTAAACGTATGTGTGTGTTTTTTTTAACTGTGCTTAAAGGGAAAGGGGCTTTTCGGGAGCATGATAACAACTGCCCATTGGCTGTTCATTTGATTGACGACCAGGTGTGGGAACAAGCAAGAAAATGCACAGCTTCCTATAGCTCATTCAGGAGCTCTACACCTTAGCTGTTACATGGTGAAGATTCAAGATGGATCTGCCTATCTGCCTTAAGCAGATATCTTCTCAAACAAAGGGAGGAAACAGATAGCTTCTCTTCCTGCTAATCTTGTGGACACATGAGGCAATGGCTCCTGATAAATAAACCTGCATATCTAAACAGACCACTTGACTCACCCTGCCTGTCCCCACCCTGCCTGTCCCCTCTAGCAACTGTAAACAAACAGTTTAACTCTTTGACTGAGAGTCTGTGGCTGGCTCTTGCTAAAAGACAAAGTCTAACAGTTTTGAACTCCCGATTTTGTGCAAAATAAACTTTTCTCTTTGCTTCATCCAGAAGTTTTCTTGGCTGACTTATTTTGGATTATTGTAACTTTTGCTATTTTGGGTTTTGTGCATTTGCACAAAGATTTTATGCCTAACATTCAGATCCTCACTCATTACAAAGAAGTTTGCTAGGCAAACTCCTTGGGCCAGTCACACTCTCTCAGCCCGAAGGGATTCAGCTTTCCATGGAATCACGTGTCTTCTTAAAATCTAATGTGCAGGTAAACCTGCATTTTATTTTCAATTGATGGGAAGTGCCTTCCGATTGGGCCCTCACCTGGACCGGCCCTGCCCACTCTCCATGCAGTTAGGTCTTAGCCTTGTATGTTTATATAGCGACAGCTGTATAAAGATGGCAGAATTTATTTATGTCTTCACAAGTAGGGGTATGCATTTGGATAATCTGGAGCCGAAAATATATCTAAAATTCACCGTTTGGGGTTAACACAGTATCCAAAATGACTCCAAACACTCCTGAAATTTCAAGTAATTAAAATTTATATCTGGAATTTCAGGAGTGTTTCAGGTTTTGGGGAGGCCGGGCATTAGAAGGGAAAGAAAGGAAACAGGCCCAGGCAAACAACTATTTGGAGGAACCTGGTCCTCCTAACCTTTAAAGGGCCATTATTTTTTATGGAAAGACCTTGCCTACAGAATTCCACGGGGCCAGGTTTACTTCCACAGAAAATAATGGCATTTTAAAATTTAAAGAAAAAAGAGACACCAGCTAACAGCTAAGCAGCAGACTAATAATGGGATAGACATAGCCTCTGGGACCCCAGCCCCATGGAAACCTCCCCCATTGTCTCTTTAAATTTTAAAGAGAAAGGAAGGCCCAAACTAGCCCTCAACTTAATCAGCATGGACCTTACTGGTGGTCGTAGGCCCATGTTACTCTAGACCTTCTTCCTAATTACATTTCCTGCCATTGGCCTCAGAGAGGGTAGAGAGTGCCCTTACAGACAAAAAATGTCATGGCAGTTCACAAGCTGGCCTGTTATATGCTGAACACTCCCCAAAATTTGAGATAATAGATCTAGTGCCCTCCCCAAAATCTGGATCTGAAATGAATACCAAATTTTAAAGCTGACTAAATGTATGTAATGCTGTCTGCTTTATACGGAATTAATCACACTGGCCTGAAGAATGATCTGGGTACGAAGAAGCTATGACAGGTGATTCTACTCTCTTGGTTTCGTGTCCTTTTGAGAGATCATGTTTTAAAAAAACCCGATTCATTCTTTTGTAGTGACAATATCTGCATCCAATCAGAGACCTTACAATCTGGCCCTGAGACTTCTTTTTCTCACCCCCCCCCCCCAATAGCTAGCTAATCAAATGATGAATACTGGCAAATTAAAAAAAAAACAATGTACAGTGTTTCATATTATTTTGGCTGGTTCCAGTAAAAAGTAGTTATTGACCTTAGTTTTTATTTTCCTTTGGACTAATGTGACTACCTACAATTTCTGTCTACGAAACCTGAAAAACTTTCAGAAAGGCTTTCACTCTCCAAAGTTATTTTGATAACAGTTTTGAACAGATCCAGTGATATTGGCATCAGGCTTAGCAACAGGGAAATATAACTATGGTTATCCCGAAACTTTTGCTCTTGTTACCTTTTTCAAGCTGAAACATATTATTATGCTAAAGTAATCAGCCCCTCCTACTATTTATATTAGGCATTTGCTTTTTATTGATCTGTGCAGCCAAAAGTGCACCATCAGACTGGATTTTCTCTTTCTCTGTTTAGCAAGCCAAAGATCCTATCAAGACAACAAGCATTTTGTCATATCCAGAATCTTGGTATGATTTTCAAGTAAGTACTAATAGTTAGGCTCTCTTTTTATAACTTTTGCTAGCATTTTCCTTTGTGGCACGGAAGATAGAAGCCTGAATATACTAACTCTGTCTTCATTCTGTGTTGAAGCTAAGCCTTTCAACCAGACTTGATTTTTTTAATGAACCTGTGGTGTAGCATAGTGTAGATATCCCCTGAACAGCTGAGTGTCTGCAAATTTGTGTGCCAGTTGTTGGAATAGTTTGACACAAACCAACTGAACATATCTTTCATTGGTTCACAATCTGATCCTGAGTACTGAACAAGGTCAGTGAAATTGCTGAACAGGTTTGCTAAGAAATTTGCAGCAGCCCTAATTCAGATTCTTGCATCCACATCTGCATACAGCTGAAAGGATTCAGCTTTCCATGGAATCATGTGTCTTCTTAAAACCTATTGTGCAGGTAAACCTGCATTTTATTTTCAATTGATGGGAAGCATGGGTGTTAAACTAAGATAAAATAAGATGTGGGTTGCTGTTACATACAAAAGGGAAACTTACCCAACATTCCAAGAGCCATTTAATGATAACTGGACCTAATGCATCTTGTTACTGATTTTGATGGATCAAGGGATTTATGGGAGGTGCTCCTTTGTTACTGGGCAGCATCAGCTGTGAGGCAAAGGGAGCTTAGCATCTCTTGGGACAGGATTGTGTAGGTAATAAAAGACAGAGCAGCATTGGTTCAACTGAAATTGAAGCTGGGGTGGAGTATCCAATGTGCAGGCAGTTTGAAATGGCTGGCGATTAGATTATATTTTGTTTTGGAAGCAGTGGGAGGTTCCTTGTGTCTTCATTACATGTTGTGAAGGAAAGCACATATGTGAAGAGGTTATGAGAAGTAAGAAGGAAGTCGGGGAAAGTTCTGTACTATTCACTTGCACTGGACACCAGCCCTGTGTTTTAGGAGAAGATCTGGTGCTGTCCAGCTGCTGCTGTCCAGCTATTATTAATGAAAACCAGTGTGGTATAGTTGTTCATCACAGTTGGGTTAACCTGATTCAAATCCCTGCTCTAGATGCAGTCTCATCCAGAACCACTCAACAGGGTGGTCCTGAAGATAAACTGGAGAGGGTAGAACCTTGAAGGTTCATACAGTGAGGGTGGGATGGAAATGTGGTATATAGATAGGAAGATGTGATTTAGGCTTCATCAATACTGCAGCATGGCAGCCACTGTAGCTGAGAGAAATCATTGATTTTATATTTATTTCTGCAAAGTCTCATCTAGAAATGGACAAGTCCAACTCAGCATGAAAGTTTTGTTCTAACTCTATTTCAAGCTCTCCTGCTTGAGGAAAGAGACGTACAGGTGCTTGGGAGAACAGTTGTAAATCTGCATTGTCTGCACAGAATATTTCCTCCATGCTGTTGTGCAGCTCAGGGAGCCAGTATCAAGTCAACAACTGCCCAACATCTTCCATTTTGAATTTAAAGGTAACAGGGAAGATGCAAAGGGAACAGAGAAAGAGAAGCAGTGGGTCATATTGCAACCTTTGCCTGCTTTGCTACCCCATGAGCCACCTGCCTGGGTCAAGCACTTAGGAAAATATATATCCATTTCTGTCAGGCGCCATAAGAAATATCATCGTGTTAAAACATCTATTTCATTTTAATATTTCTATACAGTGCTTCCCAACAGCAAGTGGAGACTCTTGCACAACTTGAACTGTCAGGCAGGAAGAATTTGTGATGCTTGTCTTAATCACTGGAATTGATTACATTTGATTAGCGTTGCAAGGTGCTGCTGCAGGCAGTGTCTTTGGAAAGAGACCTAAGATAATATATGTGAGCTGCTTGTCACTATTAGACATCGTGATGTTTATCATAACCACTGGATATTCCAACTATGATGTCTATTCAAATTCAAATTAATCACTGGAGATTCCAACTGTGGCGTCTACCCACATTGAAATGAGGGTACTTATTTTTTCTCATTTGAATCTAAGTAGACGCCACTGTTGGAATCTCCAGTGATTATGAAAAGCATATCTATGTCTGATATTGACAAACTGTTCAGATATGTATCTTAATGCTCCTTCCAAAGACAGTGCCTGCAGCACCACATTCCAACTATATTATTTATGTAATATTTCTATGATTATTTTCTTTTTAAAGTTGCTGTTGTAACTTTGTTACTTTAGCATTCAGGTAGTATTGGAAAGCATGAATATAGAATTGTACCCTACAACTCCTTTCAGTGAAGTGTGGCACATTGTGTTGGTTCAGAGCACATCCCAAGAGTGGAAGTGTTTCTAATGTTGGAAGGATATGCCTTGTGTCAGTGTTATGCGCCAATCACAGAAGAGAAGTGTAATCGAATAAGCCGACAAGCAGAACAATACATCACATCTCCGGGAGTTCATTCCACCAGGTGGGGGCCAGAACAGAGGCCAGGTGGACTTCTTTCGGGCCAGGGACCATTAGCCGGTTGGTGGCGGTGGAGCGTTGGGCTCTTTTGGGGGCATAAGCAGGGAGGCAGTCCCTCAGGTACACTGGGCCATGACCATGTATGGCCTTGAAGGTAATTACCAGAACCTTTAGTCTGATCTGGAATTCAACTGGCAACCACTGTAGTTGATGGAGAATGGGCCAGATGTGTGACCTCCACAGTGTTGCTGTGAGGATTCTGGCCACTGCATTTTGGACCAGCTATAGTTTCTGGGTTAAGGCTAAGGGCAAGTCTGCGTAGAGTGAGTTACAGAAGTCCAGTCTAGAGGTGATCGTCACATGGATCACTGTGGCTAGGTGTTCCGGGGCCAGGTAGGGTGCTAGTAGCTTGGCTTGGCGGAGATGGTAAAATGCCAGCCATGCTACCTTTGTGACCTGGGCTTCCAGTGTGAGGGAAGCATCCAGAATCACACCCAGGTTCCTGGCGGAGTGAGCCGTAGTGAGCTCAACGCCATCCAGGGTGATCTCACATTGAGATGACTCTCAAAAACTGAAGTGGACAGGATGTTAACAGCAATGAGGCCAACCACTTGCTCACTAGACCCATGCCCATCTTGGCTCCTAAAAACAATGGACATAAGAACTGGGGCCTCTCTCTGGGAAATAATCAGTCTCTCTCTCTCAATGGGAGAATTCCCAGAGGGACTAAAAGAAGCAGTGGTATGCCTGTTGCTCGAAAAACCATCCCTAGACCCACAGAAGCCTAACAACTACCGCCTCATCTCGTACCTAGTGTTCCTGGGGAAGTTAGTTGAAAGGGCTGCAGCACACCAAATATCAGCATTCCTAGAGGAAACTTCAGCCCTTGACCCATTTCAGTTGGGTTTCCAGCCTGGCCATGGGGTGGAAATGGCGCTAGTCGCCCTGACAGATTATCTCTGTCACCAGCTAGACCAAGGTGGTTCAGCACTGCTTATACTATTAGATCTGACAAGATAAATAGGACAGCTTCAAATAGAATACAACCTCAGGAAAAGAAACTATCCAAAGGCAATACAATAAACTTAATACTATCAAAAATAAAAATAGTCTCTCCTTATAAGTTCTTTCTTTTCTTATTCTTTTATTTGTTGGGACTTCTACCAGAACGGCATCCTGGTAATGTCTGTTTTCAATGGAAAACAACTTTCCTCAATGGGAACTCCTCCAATTAGTCAATTTTCAAATACAATGGATCTCTATCCAATAGCTTATTTTAAACTAGTAATAATATACAAATGGCCACCAGCTCTAAGAAGTATGGGGAGAAATGTGTAATTTACAATCCCTAGTACAGAATCTCATTATTTACCACTGCCATACATTCAGTAGGCATTTTCATTGAGTTGTCCACCACAACCTCAAGATCAGGTCTCAGGGGAAATTAGTAGGTCTTGTAGATCTCAGGGGAAATTAAAACCTTGGAAAGATATTAGAAATATGAAGGAATTAATATTGAATAGTCAATCAGTTTCAAATTTATAATTAATTTGGAAGGTAGAACTCTAAAAGAAAAGACTATGTTTGAACAATCTGTTCCACATAATATATTTCTGATAAGGCCTTGGAGGAGGAGCATGTCTCATAGCTTAAGTGCTACTCAGTGCTTAACATCCACTCAGGGTGGTTGTCCCGCCCTGAGTGCCTCCTCTTCCAACTGGAAGGAGAAGCCAACCACAGAGTTCTTCTACCCACCCCCAGTCTAGTGCCCATTGTATTCCTGAATTACAGGGTCGATAATTTAAAAAGTGACTGTACAGGCACAAACTGCAAGTGATTCTGTGGTTTACACATCAGTCAGCTTAATGACTTGGATAAGCATGACTTCAGAGGATACTGCCACTGGTCTGATCAATAACATGACTAGGGTCAAGTCTTGGACTAGGGTCAAGTCTGCACTTGGCTTTTTATCGTCTCCCAGATTTCCATTTTGATTTGGGGAGCTTTAAATTTTTCCTCTGCAACATCCATGATCAAGTCTGTGGTGGCACTATTTTCTCCACAATATCCAGGAGTGGATATAACTCGCTACATCTGAGAAATGTACCCTATATACTCGCGTATAAGCCTAGTTTTTCAGCAACTTTTTTCACACTGAAAAAGCCGTCCTCAGCTTATACATGGGTCTATATGGTAATTGAAATAAAAGCCTGCTCCAACCAGCCAATTGTTGCTCTGGCAGCTTGTAGAAGCAAAAATAATGAACTTGGAGGGGTGGGTCCCAGTGAAGAAACAAATATAGAGAAATATAGATGCACTGGGAAACCAATATGGCAATAAAATATCCAAATTGGACTTATATAGAGTCTTCTCTCTTCAGTAATTCTTTATTCTTATTATTTCACACAAGTCCCGACGAATTTCGCCTTACAGCTTTTTCAAGGGAAAATGGTTCTTGGAAAATAAAAAGGTAAAATTAGTGGTTGTTCAACATTGATATTAACAAATTAACAAGTAATGGTCATGAATACATACTTTATATTTAAGGACCAACCTCAACTTATTTAGGAATCTCTTGATAGAGTATCTAAAACAAACATACAATATTCAATTTTTTCTGAAAACAGTAGTAAGTATATTCTTCAATAATTGTAAAAAATATAACAAGCTAATATTGTTATTCTATAGCATTAAACTTGTAGAAAAAAGAAGATGAAACAGAAACTTAGAAGGTCATGCTAACAATAGCTAAACTTAGCTTGTGGCGCCCCAGACGCACCTGAATCAGGGAGTGGAGAATGCTAAATACCCTCTCTAATTATCAATAGCTTGGATACTACAGAATCTTGAGACAAATAATTGCAGTGATTATAGAAATCAATGAAAGTCTAACAAATTATTCAGTCCTTTAGGTTCTAATGTTCCAATTTTAAAGATGGCACAAGTCCCTAGGAATAGAAAGAGCTCTTTGAAAAGATTTGTGAATGACTTTATCTGGATAGCTACGATCCTTAAGATCTCTTTTTAGGGTGTTTGCAGCTGACATAAATTCTGTTATTGAGGAACTATTCCTTCTGCATCTTAAAAATTGATCAAATTGAAGGTTCTTCTTATTTTCTATTTTTTATTTTGCAGAGTTGGAAGGGGCCATACAGGCCATCTAGTCCAACCACCTACTCAACGCAGGATCAGTCCAAAGCATCCTAAGGCATCCAAGAAAAGTGTGTATCCAACCTTTGTTTGAAGACTGCCAGTGAGGGGGAGATCACCACCTCCTTAGGCAGCCTATTCCGCTGCTGAACTACTCTGACTATGAAAACATTTTTCCTGATATCTAGCCTATATCATTGTACTTGTAGTTTAAACCCATTACTGCGCATCCTTTCCTCTGCAGCCAATGAAAACAGCATCCTGCCCTCCTCCAAGTGACAACCTTTCAGATACTTAAAGAGGGCTATCATGTCCCCTCTCAACCTCCTTTTCTCCAGGGTGAACATTCCCAAGTCCCTCAACCTATCCTCATAGGGCTTGGTCCCTTGGCCCCAGATCATCCTCATCGCTCTCCTCTGTACCCTTTCAATTTTATCTACATCCTTCTTGAAGTGCTGGGGATGATAGGATTGGTAAGAGAGCAAGGAGTTACAATCTGTAGGTTTTCTAAACAAAGATACCTGTAATCCACCTATATTATTGAAAGAGACTAACGTGTCTAGAAAGGAAACACTAATATTACTATATGTTCCCTCAAATTTAATAGAAGGGTGTAGGCTATTCGTCCACTCATAAAATCCAGAAATACAAGGCTCATCATTAAGCACAAGAAAGATGTCATCAATATAGCGCCCCGTAAAGATTATATTAAAGTGGTAGGAATTACTGTCAGTATTCAGAAAGGTACTCTTTTTAAAGTGTGCCATATATAGAATGGCTACAGTGGCCGTCACTGCGCTACCCATGCTAACTCCATCAACTCAAACCTAAAGAAATTAAAATAAAAAATTAGAAGAACTGGTCCTCAAGAAGATCCGTGAGCAAGTGTGTGGGTGGATCTAATTGTTCCCGAATATTTAGAAGGTCTTTTAAAATTGTTATTGCCTCATTTAAAGGAATGGAAGCGTACAAGGATTTCACATCCAGTGTTGCCAACAGGTATGTTGAATCAACCTGAAGATTCTCAACTATAGAAATAAAGTGTTTGGTATTTTTAACGAATGTGGCTATCTTGGGGAGAAAAGGAGACAAATAATAATCCAAAAATTTGGAGAGAGGCTCTAAATGTGAGCCAGAAGAACTTACTATAGGCCACCCTGGAGGATGGAGAATTCCTTTATGAATCTTAGGAAGTGTATAAAACACTGGAGTCCTAGGAGATTTAACTGTAAGAAATTTAGCTGTAGGTTCTGAAATAAGAGACAATGCATGAGCCTCATTTACTATAGTCTTAATGATATTGCTAACCTTCAAAGTAGGATCAGAAGAACGTTTCTTATAAGCTTGCCTGTTGCCAAGTTGCTGCAGCCTGTAGGACATCAACAGTTCAACTGAGGGACTCTGATCTTTTTTTTTCCCCTTTTGCCTTAACTTCTTCCTCTTCTTGATCACTTCTTCCAAACTATATTTTTTTGTTTCTGTGGGTGAAAAGCAGGGTACAAAAACCAGCTGCTATTCATTCTCTTGACTTTTCTGTATTTGTTGGGGGTGGGGGAGGCTAGTTGGGAGAGTCTGTGATGATGGAACATTTCCCACCCTCGGCTTATATGCGAGTCAATAAGTTTGCCCAGATTTTGTGGTAAAATTAGGTCCCTCGGCTTATATGTGAGTGTATACGGTACTCTTAAAGCCCCAATATTTCAAGTGTAGGTGTCTGTGTTTTACCATATTAATTTCCTTCCCCTTCTCCACAACTCCAATGCTGATGTATTGCAGTAGTCTGTTACCAATTGGTCAGGATATCATTTCAAAAACTGCGGGAAAACTGGGGTTCCTGGTTGCCATTCCCTCACAAGTTTATTTTTTGCCCTCATTTTTGGGATCGCTTTTAAATGACTGTGATCCAAAAGCCCACTATTCTATGAGCAGAGATTTGCCTTTTGGAGTCCCCCCCCCACAAGTTCTCTCCTGATGCTGACACTCCACCCCAATCCTCATGCTCAGGCTCCAAGAAAAGAAAAATGAACAAGCAGCCTCATGCCCCATTTGCCCTTCTCCCGGCTTGCTCAAGAAAAGGCAGGAAATAAAACCCTCTCTACCCTTGTACATCTTCAATGCCAGCTGGAGCTTCACACAACCACTGCTCCCTCCCCCCCCCCAAAAAAAATTAAGCAGGAAGGAGACAGGAGACTGGCTGCAGAAGGCATGGACTTGGCGCCTGTTTCAGGAAAAGGAAGGTTGCAAATCTGTTGGAAAATCTGTCTTCAGAGTGATCAGAATTCACCCTCTATATGCGCCCTCTAGCTCAACTGGTACAGGGCTTTGGGCTGGGCTGTTACTAATATGCAGATGACACTCAACTCTACCTCTTGATGGATGTCCAGCCAGACTCTCCCTTGGATAAATTTGGCAGTTGTTTGGAAGCAGTGGATAGATGGCTTAGGCAGAGTTGCCTGAAATTCAACTCCTCTAAGATGGAGGTCCTGTGGCTGGGTAGAAGGGGGCAGGAACAGGTAGCACATCTCCCATGCATAGACGGGCTGCAATTAACACCTGCACTGACAGCCAGGAATTTGGGTGAGATCCTTGATGCCTCACTTAGCATGGAGGCTCAGATCACAAAGGTAGCTCACATGACATTTTTCCATCTGCGCCAAGCTTGACTACTAGCGCCTTTCCTGTCCTCGGACCACTTGGCCACAGTCATCCATGCAATGGTCACTTCCAGACTGGTCTTCTGTAACTTGATCTACAGAGGCCTACCCTTGTCTTTGACCTGTAAAATTCAGCTGGTACAGTATGTAGCTGCCAGGTTCCTTACTAGGACATCTTGGAAGGCCCACATTCAGCCGGTGTTGAGACAACTACACTGATTACCTATCTGCTTCTGGATCAAGTTCAAGATTTTGGTTTTGACCTTTAGGCTATATGCAGCCTGTGTCCTACCTATCTGAGGAACTGAATCACAGAATCATAGAGTTGGAAGGAGCCATACAGGCCATCTAGTCCAACCCCTGCTCAACACAGGATCAGCCCAAAGCATCCTAAAGCTTATCTGCTTATGCCCCCCGTAGAGCTCTTTGCTCCATTGGTAGGAATCTGCTGGTTATCCCGGGCCCCTGGGATATCTGCCTGGCCTCAACCAGGGCCAGGGCCTTTTTGGCCTCAGCCCCAGCCTGGTGGAATGAGTTCCAGGAAGAACTAAAGGCCCTGATGGAGTTATCTAGGTTCCTCAGGGCTTGCAAGATGGAGCTCTTCTGCCAGGCATTTGGTTGAGGCCAGGGTTATGACCTGGGTGTCCCACCCTATTCTGTACATCCCATATTGAACATGGAAGATCAGGACCGTGAACTATTCTATTAAGATCTTGATTTTGGTCCTCAGTTTGGGACCAGCTGAGTTGGATTGGGGGAAACTGTTTTCGCACCGCCATCTTTATAAGTGCTTAATTTTATTATTAATGTTATTATGTCTTAATGGGATTTTATGGGTTATGCTGTTTTATTGTTTTATTTTGTAAGCCGCCTCAAGGCGACATTGTCAAGAGAGGCAGAGTATAAATACAAAAACAAAGAAACAACAAATAAATTTGTTTGTTTGGAAAAGTATGCCCCCAGGATTCCCTTCTGCTTCTGCTGCTGTCACTGCAAGGCAGGCATGGCCAGGGCTGGGGGGGGGGGGTGAAACGGAAAAAGGAGCTAGCCTGCACCAGACCCTGCAGAACGGTTCACTTGGCATGGGCAAAAAAATTGAAATGGTTGGTGGGGAGAGCAGGCTTTGCCCCTTCTGGGCCAGAGGGGGCACACTGTGACTTTCTCATGGCTGGCCGGACTGCCAGGCTTGGAGTTGCTCTAAGAGGGGCCCCTGAGCCCAAAATGTCTGGAGAAGTGATTCCCAAAGTTGAACAATAGCCTAAACTCTGGCCAACTGCCCCTCTTCCCTCTAGGAGATCATTTAGGAAATACAAGGTCTATCCGTTCCCCATTTTCCTTGGCAGGGATGAGACAGGGAGCAGGAGTTGGGATGGCAAACTCATTGGGATACCTGATCCATTCCCAGCTGTGATTCTCCCACATTTGACATGCTCTCCACAGATTCAGTTTGCCAGGCCATACTGGCTACATACAAGGTGGGTGGAGGACCTGGGCACCAAGGATCCATGTGTAGCTTCTTTGTTGATGGAGCATCAGGGGCTGCCATGAACCACTGTTGCCTCCAATTTATGAGCCTCGTCTTGTCCAAAGCAAACTCAACAAATGCAGGCTCAAAGCACCTTGGCTACTGAGAGTCTTCTACTGGCCAGGTATTGTCTCTCCTGGCTGACACAAACACAACTAGTTCATTTGAATCCCAAACAGGCACACCAACATGGGTGTAGTTTGGAAAGAGTCCAAACGGGGAAGAATAGCCATTCTCGAAGTGTAGCCTCTCTCCCCAGTGCCCTGGGGCAAGGACAGCATGTTCATACCTGCCAGCTGGCCCCAGACTCCAGTCCTAGCCACAAAGCTCAGTCTTTGGGCTGAGGAGAATGAAGCACTGAGGACTGCATGGAGAAGTGGCACCCTGCCTCCTTTCTGGGTGAGGGCAGCTTGAGCAGAGGAGGAGACGCCTCTTGGGAGCTCCAACTAGCACTAGTGTTGGTAAAGATTGGGGAGTGGAAGGAAGGCTAGATTACTCACCGGTTCCTTGCCAGCTGAGATCACCAGGCAGTTTCTGCTCTCCCGTCCTTGGGTCTCCCTCTCCTCAATAGTGGTGGGCAGGTCCTCCGGGTTCCCTCTCACTGGGGCTGTGCAGACCATGGTGGCAGGATGATGATCCTTGAGGGCATATTGGGAGACCAACTCCAACCCCTAGTGTGAGCAAATCTGCCTCATCAGTACCGATAGTGTGCCCACTACTGCATGTAGCTGGGTGCAGAATTTGATTTGTGCCTCTGCCATCTCCCATCGCAGTCTCCCAGTTCAGCCTGGGTTGGTCCTGCTCTACTGGTTCAGTCCAGATATCTGGATCCAGGTCACCGGTTGTGGACATTCTGGCTTCCCCATGGCCAGCTATGTTCCTTCCTGCCATTGCTCTGGCATTCCTTTGCTTCACACACTACCCGCACTTCCTGCTCTGGGCTCTGACGATGTGAGCGGGCATGTAGTGAGACTTCATGCTTCCTTTGTTGTCCCAAGAAGAAACTTCTGCCATGCACTCTTTGAGATAGATTTTGGAATCCTAGTCACCTTCCGTAGACATGTTGGTCAAATGAGGGAGACAGATCCAGAAAAGTGAGTTCCTACAAAATTTCAGGTTTCTTCAGTTTCCCAGAATACACAGTCTTTGACTTGGCACAAAAATTAAGTTGTTCTTAAGCAAGAAAGTGAACTCGACATATACTTTGTCAGAACTGGGGTTCAGGAAACTGAACACAGCATATAATCCTTTCTGCTCCGACCCCCACCCGTGAGAACCCAAATAATATGGAAGGCTTCAAAGGGAAAACAAGCCAGACAACTGGCAGATAACAGGGGAGCCCAAGGGCATGTCCAAAGGCCGGAAAGATGGAGTGGGGGGGGGAAGGAAAGGTGCGAATAAGGAAAGGAAAGGAAGGAAAGGAAAGGAAAGGAAAGGAAAGGAAAGGAAAGGAAAGGAAAGGAAAGGAAAGGAAAGGAAAGGAAAGGAAAGGAAAGGAAAGGAAAGGAAAGGAAAGGAGGGAGTAATACATTTTCTAGAGTCAATCTACACATCTAGCAGCAATAAACATAGGCATGCTGATGAAAAAGAACAGACATTCCAAATCGTTTGTGGCAGTGTCCAGACTTGGGAATCTCCAGATGAGAATTCCTGGAGATTTCTCCTGGAATCTCCTGGAGATTTCTAAGCTCTTACAATCCAAAACATCAATGAATCCCAACAAGATTTACAACACAAAAGCAGTTCTCCACAGGAAGGCAAGGCAATTAACATACTCTTCAAAAACCAATAGTGGTAATTATACACTGGATAAGGTGGAGGGTGGTGGTGGAAAGATACACACTGGAACCATAGCAATTTGACAACCAAATTGGTTTTGACACTAATAAAGCTCATGTTTACAACTCACGCCCTACCTGACTGGCCCTCCCTGAGAATGTGCCACCAAGAGAGAGAGAGAGCAAGCACTCCTCCAATGATAACCAGTCAGTTCAAGTTGCTCTCTGCCAATGAGGGGCAATCAGGTCAATTGCAGAAAACCCACTCCCTACCTGACTGGCCCTTCCTGGGGGTGAGCCGCTGATAGGAAGAGAACACTCTGCTAATGAGGGCCTATCAGCTCAAATTGCACTCTGCCAATGAGGGCCAATCAGTTAATAATGCATGCAGACACTTCCTACCTGATTCCCCCTCCCCACCCCCGGAAATATTTCCCAATCACCTGATGGTCCTCAACCAGGAATGGCCCACCTTGGTAGTTTAGCCCCCACCATGAGGGAGCTCTTCACCAGGAAAACCGAATAAGGAATCAGGTTTTCATCTCCAACTTCCTGTCAGATTCAGACATTTGCTCAGTGGAAGACAAGCCAGCCTCAGAGCTTGCACTGCCTGCCAGTAAGTTGTCCTGGCCTCCTGGCTTCTTTCAGCTCAGAGGACATAAGGGGAAGCAATCTTCCTCCTGGTACAGCCACTGTGTGCCATCAGGAGAGTGGGCTGGGGGGCATTCCTATGGGACCCAAGGCAGCCAGGAAAAGCCTCTGCCATGGGAATGTTTACTCATGAGTAAGTTATTCATTTACTTATTATATTTGTATACCGCCCTCCTGTGGAACTATGGGGTTATGTGAGGTTTGCAGTTTGCAATTTGAAAAGGGAGGTATTCTTTGGGGATTACCATCACAGGAAAATGCAGCAAGGAAAATAATGCTGATGTGGGTAGGATTGGGAAGATGTAGACTTTCCCTTTCCACATGGATGCCACCTTGGTCTTGTTGCAGTCTTTCCAAGGCCATCACAACAAAGCAAATTTGAGACCAATAGCATGGAATGTGTGGAAATTGTAGATGAGACACAGAAGCACAATGAGGTCATGGGGACTTGTGGAGGGGGGGAGACACTGTTTCCCAGTAGCACCTTCCCAGTACAAGAAGAGTTAATTTTTGTATCCTGATTTTCAATGCCAAAAGGTGTCTCAGACAGGTTTATAATAGTCTTCCCTTCCTCTCCCTACAACAGACACCCTCTGAGGTAGGTGTAACTGAGAAAGCTCTTTGAGAAACTGCTCTTTGAGAACAGTTTCTAACAGGACTGTGAATTATAGGAGCAGGGAATAAAGTCCGGCTTGCCACATTAGAAACCACTGCTCTTAACCACTACACCAAGCTGTACGGATTATCATTGCCTTAAAGAGGTATAGCTAGAGCACAGGCAGAACAAGCTGTCACAGAAGGATGGTGAAAGTCTTTTTTGACTTGCTCACTGACTGTTATGGGATTCTTTTCCTTTAAATTTTGACCTTCTGCTTTTGTCTTCTATGTTTTCTCTCTGTGCCTCTATTTCTGTCCCTGACAGAGCAGTTTCTCAGTGGAACAGGCATTCTTGGGAGGTGGTGAATTCTCCATCTTTGGAAATTTTTAAACAAAGGCTGGATAGCCATTTGACAGAGAGACTGATTCTGTGAAGGTTCAAAGGGGTGGCAGGTTACAGTAGATGAGCAAAAATGTTGTATTCTGCATTGTGCGGGGGTTGGACTAGATGACCCAGGACGTACCTTCTAACTCTGTTATTCTATGATTCTATGACTCAAACAAGAGACAACTTTGAGCATTAAGGATCATTCTTATATTTGACCAAGCACAGGTCAATTTAAATCCCATACACTCCTTCAGTCATCTAACAATATTTCCAGTTTGGTGATGATAAGGTATTATTTTGATACCCAAATATCACATCTTCTAACCAGTTAAACCAAGATAGTGATCTCATTCCCAGAAATGTCACCACCAACAACAGATATGGCTTCCAACCCTCTTAAAATTCTACCTGTGAAAAGACAATTTCTCATAATATGATGCTTAAGCAGGAATGGGTTTGTTGATGTGTTTAAACAGATTTTTAAAATACACATGCCATTCAGACAGAAACACTTGAACTGCCCAAATGAAGCAATATAAATAGAAACAAAGAATATTCATAGTGCAATCCTAAATAGTTATAACTTCTCGAATTCACTGATATCAACGAGTTTAGAAAATTATCACAGTTTAAAATTTCACTATAAATCACTTAGGAATTACCAGCAAATTCTTTAAAACTTGCCCCACATACATAGTTAAACATGTATAAGATACATCATTAAGTGTAGGTTTACAGAAATACAGAAAAATATATACTCATAAAGCCAATTCCTTCTCAATTATTATATTAATAAATGTCTGTTAAAAGTTACTAAAACACAGAACTTTATAATAATGCTCTAATGAAGCATACCAAAAACTCTTATGAACATATTTAATATTGTATGCTAATGTAACAACAACAATATAAATTACAAAGAATTGGAGTCCTATGCTTCTGTTTCTTGTTGGATTGTATGACGATTGCTTTAGGATGCTTAGGGCTGATCCTGCGTTGAGCAGAGGGTTGGACTAGATGGGCTGTATGGCCCATTCCAACTCTATGATTCTATGATTCTATGTTGTTCCTTCCTTTGGCACAAGCAGCCATGCTCCAATGGCACATGAAGAATAGAATAATGGGATCCAAAGTCATAGTTACTACATATTATGTCACATGAGGGATGATGGAAAAGAACAATCAATCAATCAATCAATATTTATTTACAGTCGTTCAGACCAAATTTAAAATACAAGCAATTAAAAACTAAGACAATTTAAAAAGAGAAAAAACAGTAATAGTACTATAAAATTTTTAAAAGATCTGACAACATAAAAACTTTAAGATGTTTCATTCAATATTTAAAACATAGTTTAAGTTGCCAGTGACAAATGACTCTTTGTACTTTTGAAATTAGATCAATTTCATGGCTGCAGTGCAAAATTTTGCTGTGCAGAGAGTTATTTGCCTGTCTTCATCTTGAAGCAGCACCTTGACTTTCTCCTTTGGGGAAGATCTTGGGTAGGTGTTCAAAATTGGCGGAATAAAGTTACATCTGATGGTATCATAAATGGGGCAGAACAGAAGTACATATGCGTCTGACTCTATCCATCCACTGGAGAAAAGAACTATTATTTAGGTTAATTATACAGTATTGGATATCCAATAATAAGTACTTTCCGATGTCAAATGCCAACATCAAATATCTGGCACTGAATATTCAGCAGAAATTCAGCATCAGTAGTCATGCAGGAAGTTCTAGGCTAAGTTCTAGGCACAAGTTCAATTCAGTTTTCCTGTGATGCCCATTTTTGTGCCTGTGTTTTTCTAATCAGTCTTGTCAACCCAATCTAAAAAGATGTCTAGCTCACCAAGTGCTTTCAGGGCTGCAGTATGGGATTCCATCTGAAAGAGGACAAAAAAATATATTTTATTTACATTTATAGGCCACTCCTATTTAACCAGTCATCTCAAGGTGACTTACAATATTATTTAATGCATCTTGTAGATCTATAGCGTTCATGATTCAAAAACATATGAAAAATGCTTCTTTGAGCATACTACCTCCCTGTTTGCAGCCAGAAGAGAACAGACTGAGGTAAATTCCGCATGGCGGCACATGGAGGACACATTTCAATGCTGGATCTGTTCCAGCACTGAAATGTGTCCTCCTGAGAAATGTAGTAGTGGTGGATAGGTTCCACTGCATGGGGAGGGCAGTGTGTGCGGGGAGGGATTATTTTGAAACCCTGGTAAGGTGCCAGCCCAGCGTTGGTGTCATGTGGAAGCAGGGGTTAGCCCTGTTTCCATATGACTTTTCTCTTGGCCTATTCTGCCCTTGTGGAATCAGCCTGAATGAACAACGACAGAATAGTTAGGTCTTTCCTCCCTCTCTTTCTATACAAAGTTGATTTTCTTCTTAGTAAAGCTATTTTATTCTATTAAGCAGCCAGATGTTTTTCAAATAATCTACTCCAGTGTTCTTACTGGCTTTTTGGAGACTTTCTGCTCCTTTGAGCATATTTCCTCCCTGCTTGTCTCCAGAAGAGAATAGACTGAATGAACAACAACGAAACAGGCCTTTCTTCTCTCTCTTTCTATGAAAAGTTGTTTCTCTTCTTAAAAAAACCTTTTTTTGTTCTTTTAATCAATGTAGTAATGTGCTCCTTTGCATATTTAAACTATGTCAAAAAGGTTCTGAACCCAGAATGAGCATTCACACTGTGAAATAAAGATAAACTGGCAAGGAGAAGGAGAAGCAAAATGGCAGTTTCTTGCAACACTTAGTTACCTACTGGATAGGCTTACTGAAGGTAACTATCTGATCTGGAAGGAGAGAATGAAGATATGGGACTATGGCATATCATTAAAAAAACAACAACAACCAGGAGATGAAGACCAAACAAAGCAAAGGACCTAGGATACAGACATTGAAAAGACAAAAGGGGGCAAAATTAAGGGTTTGACTGTGATAGAGATGTTTTGACAGTCATACAAAAACAGCAAAAGAATTAGAATGGAGCTTTGTTAATTTACCTTACAAAAGAAACTCTTTGTCTGACCATTTAAACCAGAAAGGCTAATTTAACAACGCTGAGAACAGGATCTAGTTATATTGATTTTAATGTTAATTTAAGTACTGTTATTAGATCTGAAAAAATACTTAACAATAAGTAACAAAAACAAGGTGATTTGCCATTCATGTGGTAAACAAGGTCACTTCAAAAATGACTGTAATGCTTCTAAACAGAGGAGTGCCTTTCTAAAACAGACAAATGGTTTTAATATGTTGTAAGTCACCCTGAGCGCTTAGGGAAGGGCAGCATAAAATTTTCAAAATAAATATAAAGTGTGGCAGATGGAAGGTCTGTTGTACCAAAAGGAGTAGGCTCAGAATCTGTAAAATATAAGCTTCCAAATGGCCAAATTATATAGGTTGGCACTGAAAATTGTGATGTACTGTTTCATCTAGATTCAATTAAAGACTGAAATATATTTAGACCGATTCTGCATGGAGGTACAAACCTCACGCTGCCACCTACTTGCAAACGCGGTTGTAAGCCACATGTTTGCAAGCCTCCTCACAGGAGACCCCTCCTGTGTTTTCCCTCTGCCTCATCATGGCTGAATTGTAGCTGAAGTCAATTTTATTGGAGTATATGTATAATTGCTGAGACACACCATCTCCTTTTTTAATTGCTGCATCGTCCCATGTGATTTCCCTTTGTGTCATTTTGATTTTCAAAAGAGGAATGGTGACATCATTTGATGGGAAATGTTTCATTAAGCAAAAATGGGAATTGATTGCAACTGGTAGTGTACATGACCTATGTGCCTTAGACACATGTATGCAGAGTGCAAACCTTACTAAATGTTGCAATCATGTTCCTGGCTGTTGCACAGATGCCTTGGACATAGAAATAATAATGTTATTGTGCAACTTGAGAGCCAGAACCTGACCAAGGACATACAGATAACCAAATGCAATACTGAAAGAGGCTGTATGCAGTGCATTCCTTGAAATGGAACCAGAACTATTGTCATGGCCCAGTCAGCTTCAGCAAAGCAAAGTGGGGTAGAGGTAGTAAGCAGACTTGACCCAGAGCCACAGCCACTGACAGAGACACTGCAGGAGGAGCCAGTTGCTGAAAAGCCAGACATAAATTTACAGTCAAGTACCAATGTAATGGCCTCTCAGCCCTGAGTTTGCAGAGAGATGCATGTGCTGGTCAGTTTACCTCCCCTATCAACCAAACTTCAGGAATGGTGAGTAAGGAAGATAAGGAGGGAACTGTAATTGGCAGCACAACACTGGTTCCACATCAAAGATGAGGAGTGTTTGCAAGAGTAGGGCTGAGGAGACTAACAGGTGCTTAGTGTGATGCATTTAAGCAGCAAACTAGGGAATGGCTGTGTAAAACCAATTTGTCTGTTTACCATTGGCCTTGTGGCCTGTATTGGTCTCTTTGCATCTGACTGTAGCCTGTATTTTAGACACTTTTGGATTCTCCTTTGGTCTTGAACCTGTGAGTTGTATGTAAATGGTATTGGACCCTTGGAAATGTATTCTGATAACTTGATGCTTAGAAACTTTCTACTGTGTGCCTGCAATCACAAATCAACATTTTTTGGCAGTGGGATGGAAGAAATGAGTGGCTCTGCTGATTTGGTAACTCAAGATAAGCTCAGATAAAACTGCTCACCCAAGCTGTGGCTGTGTTCCTACAACAAGAGGCAGCTCATACTGCTGGCAAGTGTCCAGCGCCTTTGTCAGATAGGTTTACTGGTGATCTGGAATAATTTCCTGCATTCCTTGCTTGATGCAAATTGTTTATAAAACTCAGTGCTTGGGATTTCCCCAATGAAAGGAGCAGGTGGCCAAATGGGCTACCCCACTGTTGACTAGCCAATCACCTTTGCTAAAAAATTTCAGGGACTTTATAGGACACTTGTTTGACATTTCCTAACCCCTTGAAGCCTGAGAATGGAAGATTGATCAATGACCGGCATTCTGCCATGCAAAAGCTTTGCAGCTGTGCAGCCCATGGTCTCACTCAGAGCCTGGATTTAAACACAGTGACAGTAAGATACCTTCAGGAAGAAGGAGCTTCAGGCACTCCATAACTCCACCAGAACAGTGCTTACAAACTTTGCTGAGCAAATGGGAATGTTGACTCATTGGGATATGGTCTGTGTTCCACCAGGACCTTTACAGGAGAAATTATACACCTGGTGTATAATTTCAAGCCTGCTGGATTTTTTTGGATGTTATAAAACTCTAAATCTCCCGATTTAGGGAATTTTGGGGGCCTAGCTGATGCTATTCAATATGTGGCATTTTGTGACATCTGCTGAGAGTCAAAAGACCAAAAAAGAAAACCTTCTGGCTTTTGGAGGGCATTACAATCCCTTCTAGGAACTTTCTTCAGCTTATTATCCTCAGTCCAATAGCCAGATGGAGTACACTAGAATCATAGAGTTGAAAGGTACCTCCTGGGTCATCTAGTCCAACCCCCTGCACTAATGAGAATAGCATAGAAGGAAGATAAGAAGAAAACTGCAAGACAGAAGATGCAGCCCTTGATTGGCAGCACAACACTTAGCAGGAGCAGGGCTGAGGTGACTGGCAGGTGCCTACATGATGTATATGAGCAGCAAACTAGGGAGTGGTTGCACGGAAGCAACTTGTCTGTTTACCATTGGCGTGGCAGCCTGTATTCTGGACTGGTTTCCTTGCCTCTGACCCTCACCGGTATGTTAGACAATCTTCTTTTGGATTCTCCTTTGGATTTGAAGCTATGAGTTACATCTAAATAGTATTTGATCCTTGGAACTGTCTTTTGATAAACTTTGATGCTGGGAAACTACCTCTCTCTTTCTGCTGTATGTCTGCAATCACACTTCAATCTAAGCACATAAAAAATCAGCCTTTTCACATGACCAATATGGGTATAATTAAAGGATGCGTAAGTGGGATTATGACAACTGAAGCCCAATCTCACACTTGTTAATTGAATCTTCTGCTCAGAGTTCACAGAAGCACAGGTGTGAAGATCAGGATGGGCCTGTCCCATTTTTTTTCCTTTTCATATAGGATACATTAATGGAGGAGGGAAAGGTTTGCATATTGAATTATTCTTGACTAGTATTTTATCATACAGTGAACAGCCTAAGAATAGCATATTGAATAACAACGGTAGACTATTTATTTAGTGTTTCTCATATCTGCGTATACTTCCTTTAGAGTTAGCATGGTGGTAGACTCTAATCTGGAGAACTGGGTTTGATTTAAGGCCTTTATTGTAATTTTTTCTGTCCGTTTTAATGGGGTTTTATTGGGGTTTTACTGGACATTTACTGGTTCTGGGAGTGGCAGGTAATAGTAATAGTAATAGTAATAGTAATAGTAATAGTAATAGTAATAGTAATAGTAATAGTAATAGTAATAGTAATAGTAATAGTAATTCCCCACTTCTCCACATGCAGCCAGCTAAATGACATTAGGTTAGTCTCAGTTCTCTTATGGCTATTCTCTCAGAGCTGTCCTGTTAGAGCTTTCTCATCCTCACCTACTACACAGGGTGTTTGTTGTGGGGAGAGGAATACACAAGTTTTTGTAAGCTACTTTGGGGTAGTGAAAAGCGGGGTATAAAAACAAGCTCTCCTTCATTAATAATTTTGTCAGTGCTCTAATCAATAAGTGGAGATCAGGATTGATTTATGCCCCACTTTTCTCCCCAATGTGGATCCCAAAGGGCTTACAACATTCTTCTCCATTTTATTATCAAAAACCTGTGAAGAAGGTTAGTCTGAAAGAGTGTGATGAGCCCAAGGTCACGCAGTAAGCTTCCATGGCAAAGGAGACATTTAAACCTGGTTCTCCCAATCTGAGAACCCCTCCTAATCTGAGAACCACTCCACCACACAAGCTGTGATGATCTCTAACTCAACTGAGAACCTGTGCAATTGTCCAGCACAGGGAGCATCTTTTTCTCTCTCTTTCTCTGGGATTTTAAGACAATCGAGGGAAACAACCTGGGACTTTTATTCCCTATATCTTTGCCTACTTTGCCTCTATGGGTGGGCCAGACTTGGCTGTTAATGCGCATGTTCATGCCAATGAAAGATTCTTGGCTGCTAGCTGTAATGAAGGAAAATGCTGTGCTAGAGGTTTTTGGATGATACATGAAAGCTGCAGAACAAAAGACTTTTAGACATGTTTTCCTGGAGAGGGTTCCAGATCCGCCTGACACCACTTGTCATATAAAACTAGGCTACCAGCACTTGAGATCTCTTGCATTTCCAGTAGTTAAATTACAAAGTGAAAACACATTTACCCTTTCAAACCGACTCAGGATTTGCTCGTATCTGTGGATGGCTTCCTTCCCACAAGGACATGTTGTAACAGTATCCTAAAGAAAAATAATGCACTAAGTAAAATGATGTTTGAGCATATTTCTTTGAGTCTCCACTGAGAAGTAGAACCAATTGCAGAAATGAATGCCTGAAAGAAACCTTGGATTACGAAAGGAGGGGACTTTCTTCCAGTATAAACATGTAAAATAGTCAGCGACATTTGTTTAATCAAGTTTTGAATACTAACTGTGTGAGAGTATTTTACTAGTTCATTATCAACTTCTTCCTAACAGTTCTTCATCATCCATTCCAGTCATTTGATTCTCTTGAAGTGCTGTGATTAGCTGATTGGCTATTATGTGCCATACAAGAAGAAGGAAGTAGTAATAAGAATGGACAAAGAAAACAATACATATTGAATGCTACAGAAAACAGCTTTACTGATGATAGGAACTTTGGTGTTTGCTAAGAAAAAAAAACAGTTTTATATGATAATTTTCATTGGCACATAAGATAAAGATAGGGATTTAGTTTTCATTTCACCCCCGGTTCACTGAAAGAAAACACATTTGTTCTGCTTAACATTCTGGAAAAATTTCTTGTTGAAGCAAGCAAGTTTTTCTAAAATTTAAGAGATGATATGGCCATTGTTAATGGATCTTGTGAGTGAGGTTTATAATAGCATCATTATTTAAACTACTTTCAGAAGCAAAATTATTTCCTTTATCTGGCAGATTCAATATCAATTTTATTGTCACAGCTGGTGGTCTGGCATTGGAGGATCCTCTTCGGGGAGACCAGTCTGCAAACCAGTCTCCCTTGTTATTGGGGTCTCCATAAGAGATGGCATGTATGTGAGTAGGGTGCCAACACGGCTGGGTTAGCAAGCTCACATTGCCAGAAGGTTTGGAGAGACAGACAGAGGCTTATGCCCATTGGATCCACTTTAAGCCATCCTCCCATTTCCCTTGAACTCCTGTAATAAAAGTCTAATCATGCAGTCGCTAAATGTACCTGCAGACGTCCTCATTTGCAGTTGCATGTCAGTATCTATGGGCTGAGTTAAAGGGAGCTTGCAGGACTATTTAGAAGAAGGAACATACTTCCTTCCTTCCTCTCCCATCCCCTAGGCTCTCTGGCCCAGCTCCAGTCTCACCCGTTCATTTTCCAACACTTTGTTTTCTCTGAACTCACTGGTTTTCAGGATTGTCACTTGGTCCAGACTGTAAAGGACCAAGACTGGTTGGAAGTAACATTCATGCTGCTCTCCTCCTCATCCGAAGGGCCAGGCACTCAGAATCCCTGTCTCCCAATACCCATTATAGTTTGAAAACCTAGGTATGTCTAAGAAGTTGCAGTAGTAGAGAAGGGGGAAATCCCTGCTACTGTGGAGGGCTTTCTGATCACTTCTGCTCTCACAGCTCTTTGGATCAGAATGTTTGTCTACACTTGTTTCACCATGTTTGGATGCTAATTTGCATCACATGAAATACATAATTCTGAGATGCAGTGAGAACTTCTGGGAACTTGGATAGCATTGATGCCAAACAAAGAATTTTTCTCAGATAAAATATTGTATATTTCAGTTGTGAGCCAAAATGGAGATGTTTTATGAATAATTTAATCTCCCTCAAAAAGAGGATGGGAAAATGTGCTCCCATTGACAAGACAACAGGGCTGGCGTTTTCTCCACTTGATTCAGTTGCACATAATGAACTAATTGGGGCAGGACACTGACAGGGGTACGTATTGGGATGCATGCTGGAATGCAGACATTTCTGTAATATCTGCAGAAATAGATACCTGCAATATCTGTAACTGGATGCATATCCAAATGCAAATATCATCCACTATCATAAATGCTACACTAACTTCAGTGGAACATACATCCAGATGCATATTACCATCTATGTTATGTGCCAATGAATCATACATCACTCTGTGCAATTACATCCAGAATGTGAGTGTGTGTGTGTGGGGGGGGGGGGCTACAATACTGGCAGAGAATGTAACTGCCAGCAAAGTACAGCAAGGAACAGAGGATTGACTTGGTTGCCTAGACAAAGATGATAATACCTTCTTTTCCCACCCATTCAAAGTGAGAATATTGTCATTACCATGTGGACAAATTTGATTGGCTATATCATGACATCATAATTTTCATTACACAATCCCTCACTGACATAGATAATAGAATCATAGAGTTGGAAGGTACCTGCAGGGTCATCTAGTCCAGCCCCCTACACAATACAGGAACTCACAACTACCTGTCCACCCATAGACCGATTATGCATGGGAGGGATGCACCAGGCCAGCACTCGCATGTCAGTGGGGCAGATCCCCACAGACACATGAAGTTCATGTCAGCCCAACTCCCTGCTAGCTCTGGCCCATGTTAGGGCCTCCGATGCCCTGCGTTAAGGAAAGGCTGAGTTTTCATGCCTCTTCAGCTGGGCCCATCCCTCCTCTGCCTACGATGTCCCAGCAAGGACACAAAATGCCCCATTTGGCTTCGTGGCACCGCGGAGTCAAACAGGTCATTCATCAACACCCACAATGGTGGAATAGTATTGCCATACTATCCCACCCTCATGCAGGGACACTCCCTACCCCTCACCACTGCACCATGGCAGATGCTATCTGCCCTGGAATTGTGCGTGTACATGCACAACTCTGGGGCAGACCATGTGCGCCAGCGGATTTTGTTCCCAGTGCGTATGCAGGAAGTAGTGTGGCATGCTGACCCACTGGATAGAACCTCTGGTAGCCTGCTACGGCTGCCACTGTGCATAATTGGCCAGTCTGACCCCAAGTGATCCACTGCCAAAAATCTCCAGAATATAGCTTGGCCTGGATGAAATTCACCTATCATATCACATTGGGGATCAGTGGATCTTTCAATGAATAATTTTTTCATGTCAAGATAAATCAGGTATCAAAAATCAATCAGGGAAACAATGGCTACATGTCAAAAGCTGAGACATAAGGTCATCCCACCATTTTATTTATTAATTGGACTTACATACCGCCACTCTCGGCCCAGCCAGCTTGTGACAGTTTACAATAAGAAAACACAAATACATCTAAAAATATAGTATCCCATAAAACCAACAACAGCTCTACAATAGATGGTGGCTAAAACAATCCATACTCAGCCCCCCCTCCCTCCTCCAGCGTATCAACTCTCATGATGTTCAATTAATGTCATTAGGCAATGTTGGCCCTGGGGGTACTGCTTACTCAAGAAAAAAAGAAGATAAAAGGAAAAGGGGCGAGGGGACCTGATCTTATTACCCCAAACCCCTACCTAGTCTCAACCATATGCCTGGCAGAAGAGCTCCATCTTACAGGCCCTGCAGAACCTGGAGAGTTCCATCAGGGCCCTCAGCTCTTCCAGGAGCTCATTCCACCAGACAGGGGCCAGGACTGAAAAAGCTCTGGTCCTTGTTAAGGCCAGGCATGCCTCCTGGAGGCCCAGGACTAGCAGCAAATTCATACCTGCAGAGCGAAGGGCTCTGCGGGGAGCATAGGCAGTCCAGGAGATAGGACCCAGGCCGCATGTAGCCTTAAAAGTCAAAACCAAAACCTTGAACTTGATCCAGAAGCAAACTGGCAACCAGTGCAGCTGCCTCAGCAATGGTTGTACATGGGCCCTCCAAGATGACCTAGCGAGGACTTGTGCAGCTGCGTTCTGTACTAGTTGTAATTTCTGGGTGAGTTACAGAAGTCTAATCTGGAAGTGACTGTTCCATGGATCACTGTGGCCAAGTGTTTTGCGGACAGGTAGGGCACTAGAAGCCATGCTTGGCGCAGATTAAAAAAACACCATCTGGGATACCTACATGATCTGAGCCTCCATAGATAAATAGGCATTGAAGATCACCCCAAATTCCTAGCCATTGGTGCAGATGTAAGTTGCACCCCATCCAGGCAGGGGAGATGTGCTTCCTGGTCCTCTCCCGTTCTACCCAGCCATAGGACCTCCATCTTGGAGGGGTTGAATTTCATATGACTTTGCCTGATTCATCCAGTCACTGCTTCCAAATAAGCAAATGTATCTGGGGGGGGGGGGGGGAGATCCGTCCATCCATCTGTCCATCAGGAGATAGAGCTGGGTGACATTTGCATATTGGTGACACCACAGCCCATAACTTCAAACCAGCTGGGCCAGAGGGTGCATATAGATGTTAAAATGTATGGGGGAGAGTATCCTTCCCCACAGCAACCCTATGTGACCAGTTCTTGAGAAAGGAGGCCAGCCATTTTAAGGCTGTGCCCCCCCCCCCAATCCCTGTATCATCGAGATGGCGGACCAATAGCTTGTGATCAACCACATCAAATGCAGCTGATAGATCTAACAAAACAAGAATGGCCAATCCACCCTGATCCATCTGGCACCAGAGATCATCCATCAGAGTGATCAGCACAGTCTCCACCCCATGGCAGACCACAGATCCATTGTAATTAAGTGCTGAAAGATTGTATTGCCCATGTGCGGCCTCCTCCTCATCAAGAATTTTGATAGGCAGGACTGTTATTTGTTATTGATTCTCTGATCCTTTCCCACTTATTTGCTGGCCTCCTTTGGTCCAAATGTCCCTCTGGTTCCAAAAGTTTGCATTTGTCATTTTTACCCTTTCATAGCGATAATTCTTCACAAGAGTTCTATAACAATTTTTGCAATAGAAAGTGGTACTGGAAATGCAAAATATGTTTATTTAAGAGCAAGCAGAAATGTTTGGTGTAGTGGTTAGGACTTCTAATCTGGCATGCCGGGTTCGATTCTGCACTCCCCCACATGCAGCCAGCTGGGTGACCTTGGGCTCACCACGGCACTGATAAAATTGTTCTGACCGGGCAGTGATATCAGGGCTCTCTCAGCCTCACCCACCCCACAGGGTGTCTGTTGTGGGGAGAGGAAAGGGAAGGCGACTGTAAGCCACTTTGAGCCTCCTTCGGGTAGGGAAAAGCGGCATATAAGAACCAACTCTTCTTCTTCTTCTTCTATATATCAAAATCCAAATCAGTTATTTTAACCAAATATTTTATAGAAAAAAGGGAGATGTTTTAAAGGGACAACAGAAATCATGTCTGCACAGATTCATCTTCAATAGCACTTTAGAGATTGTCATGAGTTTCCTGGTCTAATCTTTCAAGAATCATATGCTCGGAAATCTTGTGGGTCTTAAAGGATCTATTGGGCTCAAATCTAACTGTTGTACTGCAGACCAGCATGACTACTCTGAAACAAATCCACACAGCTATTCTAGAATAATCCATCATAGCATATGCATCATTAAGGCATCAAATGCATCAATACCTCATGAATCAGAACCAAAGTCACTGTCAATATGCAGATGACTTCAGCAGAGAGTAGCCAGTTCAGTTCCAGGCACGCTTGTTAAATAATTACAAAGAGAACAGTACAAGATATTTCTCTGCCTGGGGCCCTGGAGAGCACTTGCCAGTAAGAAAAGGCAATATATGAGGCCAATGGACCGGTGCTCTAATTCAGTGAACTACAATTTCATATGTTCCATTCATAAGTAGGGTTATGTTGCATACTTTGTTTACTTTGTTAAAATGTTATTTCTCTGTTTATTGGTATATTATTATTATTATTATTACTGTTGCCTTTCATTTGATATAATCACTGAGTTTAATGTATTATTCTTATTTTTGTTTCATGTGAACTACCCTGAGCCTTAGGGGCAGATGTTATATAACTGTAATAAATAAATAAATACATCTGTAACAGCTTGCACTGTTAATATTAGGACAAGGGGCAGGTGGGCAGGGTCTGGTCAGGGAGTGTCTGGACAGCAGGCGTCCCGATTGGCCTGGTCCCACTGGCACCTGCCCCCAACAGCCCAGCCAGGGGCAATCTGGAGCAATCGCTTCCAGTTTTCTCCTGGCCGCCATCTTTAACCCGCTCCGTGGATTAAATAATTTGTTAGAGGCCATGGCGGTGGGCCCTGTCCGTGATGAGGAAGGGTGCCCATAGGCCCCTTCCCCCGCCCCTTTCCCCTGTCAGTCTGCCGCCAAGGGACCAATAGCAAGCCGCACGCAGCGCGGTTCGCCATTGGTCCCTTGCCGCCAGACTCATGAATCGGGAGGCGTGCAGCACCTCCCGATCCGCACCCCCCCTCAGCCGCTTGCGGCCGGCCGCCATTCCCTCCCTAGCCCCGGCCATGCTAGGTCGCACGCTGCCGCCGCACCACCCTGAAGACATGGCCCAGGACCCCGCCGCCAACACGCCGCCTCCCCACCGCCGCCAAACACAACCCGCCGCTGCGCCTGAGCCTCCGCCAACCCACTGCTACCTTCCCCCGTGCCTCCACCCACGCTGCGAACCGCCACACCCCCGCAAAGACCTGCAGCAGCCGCCGGGGCACACGCCAGCACCGGTGTCGCCTTCCCCGGCCACTCACACAATGCCTCTGCGGCTCCGGGAGTGCCGCCGCCAGCTGCCACCTGCGCACACTGCAGTGCCGCCGCTGCTGCCCGCCAGCCTGCCCCCTCACACCGCGCATCGCCCACCACCCCACCTTGCCACGAGCGCCCGTCGGCAATGCCTCAGCCACTGGCTGCACGCGGTTGGCGCCCGCGGCCCCAGCAACACATCAGACACCGGGAAAACAAGACTGACGCAACGAGCCGGGGAGGGGTCCCAGGAGCTGCCGCTGCCTCGCAGGATGCCCTCTCGGGAGTGGGTGCGGGGCCCGGAGACACCCCACCCAACTCACCAGGCTTGCTAGCGCCCGCTGCATTTACCCTGCAGCAGGCTTAATTTCTAGTTAATACATAAATAAATACTATAGGCTTTCAACTGATTCCTAATTGCTGTAACTCACACAGAGAGCCAGCTCCTTCTTGATGCTGAGAAAGTTGTTGGCAATTCGGCTGACTCTCCTTTGATGAAAGTTGCTGTTTGCTTGACATTGGTTGAAGACATTTGCCAGATAGAATTTCAGTAAGTGATGAAAGAAACAACACCTGCCTTCAGTCTATAATAAATCAGAAGACATCTTGTTAGAATGGGTAATACAGCCCATAATTCAGTAATATTAGTTAGATTGAATTCTACTTTGAATTTTTTTTGAAAATGTTTAAATTTCAATTTTTCATATGGATTTTAAATGCTAAGCAGTCAAGCCTTATGTGCGTTTTCTCAGTAGTAAGTCTGACTGAGACTTTTTCCTCATGGAGGATTCACCAGCCGTTATGCTGTGCTGTCCCCTAGTTATTTGGCCCAGGATAGTTCTTCCAATGTTTTCCCACATCTGCATGGAAAGCCCTTGCCCCACTCCCCCCACCACCACATTTTCCACAAGATTTGAGTCCACATGCAGTAGCCGAGGAACAGGAAGTGAAAACTTCCAACCTTCATTTTTTTACTTGTCAGTCATTGTCACATGGTGAAAACTACCAATCTTCCAGTGCCATTTTGTCACATTTGAGCGCACCCCCCTTCCAAGTCTGAAATCGATATGTGGTTTCTTTAAAAATCTACACTATTCATGTTATAATGCAATTCCAGTGTAACAAAATTGTCACATACCCCCTGCCGCCACATGTCTCCTCTGCCAGCGAGTTGTGTGTACATTGTGTTCCTGCCCAGGGAACATGCAGCCCCGCAAGCCAGCCAAGGCTGGGGTCAGCGATGAGCCAGGCTGGGCAAACCATGGCCGTGCTGTGCAGTGGCCAGAAAGAGGCAGTACAGCCTCAGAAGCCAGTAGAGCAGCACAGTACCAACCAAAAAGGGGGGGGTCCTCTTTCCTCCTCAATGTTTAAATACCTTCAATAACTGAAGGATCCACTGGAGTGAGTCCTTAGGCAGGCTCCACATGAACGACAGAACTCCAGCTGCACAGCCTTGGGTCAGTGAATGGGAGGCACGCTGTGTGGGAGGCACATGGCACTGGGGCTGCTCTTAACCACTGCACCTTGCTGGAAGCCACAGCCTCAGGCTCACCTGCATGCATCCTGTTTGCTGGCAGAGGAGGCACATGGTGGTGCTGGGGATTTAGTATTGACACACAATGTACAGCATGGCAGAAGGTGGGGGGATTTCATTATACTGGAATTTCATAGTGATGCAACCAGCCCTTTTTGGGGAGGTGGAGAAGTTGTGGGAGTTGATGACAGAAGTAACACTGGGTGTGGGGGGAAACAATGGCCCACGTTTTTTTGCTTCTGTATAGCCTAGCCCCAATTTACACCCCATTGTATCCCATGGCAAAAAGTGAGGCATGGACTCCTCTGTGTTCCCTTGCTGAGGGACAACTGCGGGTGCAAGTTGGGTCACCACTGGAACCCCACAAGAAGAGGCCTGAAAACAGACCCGAACAAGTAATGATCAGTGCCTAATCAATCATGCGGAAAAGGTCTGAACTCAATCTGGTTTAATCCCATAGGACAACAGCCTTCAATTTGCTGCCATCTTTTTTCATGTTATATATGATATATATATATATCATGATATATATATATATATATATATATATATATATATATATATATATATATATATATATATATATATATATATAGTAAACAACCATCTATTATTAAATTTCTTACATCATCTCCTCCAAAATGCTATCTATTTTTGTTTATCTAGTTCCAAATACTAAATAAATATGCCAGCTACCAAATATTGCCATGTATGATCTGTTAGATATCACCACCCGGAGATGTCACAGTGAGGGGTGGTATATAAATTAAATGAATGAATGAATAAATAAATAAATATTGAAATCAAATATATTTGGATGTCAAATCCCATATCAAATAAACAGAGGTATTAGATGAATATTCTAACATTCACAGACGAGACTATTGGAGAGCAATTTCACTTTGGAACCTTACCCAGTACAAGCACAAATTTCTTATTGCCCTAGATTACAGATCAGCTGGATAGCTCAAGTAACTAGTATCAGATGAAGTTAAAAAGTGGAAATTCCGAGATCTTCCATATTCTCCCCTTCCCAATGCTTAGTTTTGGACACTGACTGATATAGGAGATATACCTTTGTGTCTTGAAGAGAATACAATCTCTGCAGCAGTCTGATACTTGTGTACTGATCTTGAGCCTGCTGAGGAAGACATGACACAGCCCCGATGAAAATGAAAATGAAGGTCTGGATTGAACATTACACTCCTCTATAATTCTAATTAGCTTTTATGTATTTATATTATTTATAATCAAATTTTTGCACTTGGACTCAAGGCAGACTACACAGAGTGAGATAACACAATGGACGGATGTCCAATAAATAATGCAGTAGGAGTAGGGCTGTAGAATCAGTCAGAAATCTGAAAAGAGAACTGAAGCAAAGCATAGTAGAATCCTACTTTCAACAAACTCTACACAGTAATATATACCATAGTCCCTAGTAACTTTGTGAGCAATTTAGTCTGTTGCCTGTATAGAAAAGAAGAAGAGTTGGTTCTTAGATGCCACTTTTCTCTACCCGAAGGAGTCTCAAAGCAGCTTACAATCACCTTCCCTTTCCTCCCCCCACCACAGACACCCTGTGAGGTGGGTGAGGCTGAGAGAGCCCTGATATCACTGCTTGGTCAGAACAGTTTTATCAATGCTGTGGTGAGGCCAAGGTCACTCAGCTGGTTGTATGTGGGAAGCATGGGATCAAACCCAGCTCACCAGATTAGAAGTTCACATTCCTAACCACTACACCAAGACATCTTGAACAATTCAGTTTTGTTTAGTTTTAAAGCTGCCTTTCCCAACTTATCAAACAAGACTGACCCCCATACTCACAGTCATTTCCTTGATTTCTCCAAAGCCCTTTCTTATTTCATACATATCCATAGAGATGACACAGTGCCCAAAATTGAGCTGTTTGAGGCTGCTGATGGGCATCAAACAAAACAGAAAGATTGTGTGCAGGACAGAGGAGACACAAGTACTCTCCATTTCAGCACTGGGTAGCAAACCTTCATTATCCAGCCAGTAGAGCTATTAGTGAGAAATAAAACATCTGAGTCAGCCCTACCTTGCGCTGGGAAATGCTGATTTTGTGATTTGAATGCAAGAAGCTGTGAACACTGGGGCTCAGGTACATAAAGATTTTCTTTTGCGAGCAACTTCAACCTATATGTATTGCAAATAGCTTATTCGCTATCCTATATCCTTCTCCAGCAGGTGCAACTCGAGGTTTTATCTTGCCATTTCTCTTCCATTATGGAGAAGACTTTTCCTTTTGTTTATTTAAAATAATACTGACCATGAGCATTTTATTTACCTGCATCTATTCACAAACATCTTATTTCTTTTCATGTTTTTCAGACTCTGAACAAGTTCAACTGCTTTTGAATCTATCAGAAATAAAATCTCCTTCACCACCTTTTGCTATACATCAGAGGTATTGTGTAAGGGCACCCACCTGTGATTATGTGTTTGTGTGTGCCTATCTCTCTTTCTTTCCTGGTATACTAGGGTGCTGCATGGAAGGAAATGGGAGTTGAGACAACTAGAGTGAGTTTGGAGGAAGAATTGGGGCAAAGCATCAAGAGCATCTTATAGGTCACTTATGAAAGCCTATGAGATGGCAGTGAAAGTTGCTCCCCCTCAGCATGGCACTGTGCAGCTGCTGCTGGCAGCACCCCCAGCAGGCGATGGGAAGTCAGGGGTGCTGATGGGAAAGCAAGTGGAGCAGGGGCTCAGGCGGCAGTGTCCCTCGACAAAAGACTACCCCCCCCTCCCACCTCAGTAAAATTGTCAAGCGTTGACTGGTAATAAAAAGGTTGGGGACCACTGGATTAGGAAACCTCTTTGGGAGATAATAAACTTGTTGCTGTCCTCAGGATATTCCCAGGGAGCTTAAGGGAGGCAGTGATTTGCCCTCTATTGGAGAAACCATCACTAGATCCATGGGACCTCACCAGCTACCATCCTGTCTTGCATCTAGTGTTTCTGGAGAAGGTGATTGGGCAGGCAGCTGTGGATCAATGATAAGTATATTTGGATGAAGTATTCTGGACCCATTCCAGTCTCACTTCCAGCCTGGCCCTGACATATAACCTCCAGAGTCAGCTGGACTAAGCTGGGTCAGTGCCGCTCATATTGTTAGTCCTCATGGCATCGTTTGACTTAGATGATCACAAGCTGATAGCTTGTTGCCTCATTGATGTGGGAAATAAAGGGATCAACCTTACAGTGGATGGTCTTCATCCTCCAAGTTCAAGGACATAGGGTAGTAGTCAGGGGGAGAATCAAATCACTTTGAACTCCTTTGTGGAGTGCCTCAGAGTGCCGTTCTCTCCCCAAACCTTATTCAGTTGACCTGAAGACATGGAATTGGGTACCACCAGTATGCGGATGACAGACAGCTCTGTCTGGTAATGAGTGTCTGGCTGGATACATCCCCCAAGATTTACTAGCCAGGTGTTTGAAGGCTGTGATGGAATGGCTCCAGCAGAGCCACCTGAAGCTCAACCCCAAGAAGACGGATGTCCTGTAGCTAGAGAGGAAAGGGCCAGAAGAGGAAGCATGTCTCCCTTTTCCTTACAAGCTACAATTAACAACTTCATGCTCCATCAAGAATTTGGGAGTGATCTTTGATGCCTCCCTTACAATGGAGATCATGAACATAGCATACCAGAAGTTCTTCCATGTTAGCCAGGTGAAGCTACTAGCACCTTAATTGACCCAGAAACTGGTACAGAATGTAGCTGCCCAAGTCCTCGCTAGGACACCATGTAGGGCCCATATGACCTTTGCTCCAGCAGCTGCATTGTTTGCTGGTTGAATTCTGGATCAAGTATAAGGTTCTGATTGTAGCTTTCAAGGCCATACACAGTCTGGGCCCTGCTTTTCTAAGGGACGCTAAGGGCCTCTCCCAATACCCCCCAGAGGAACTTCTAGTACTAACACGTTGGTAGTCCCTGGCCCAAAAGAAGTGTGTCAGGCCTCAAATAGGGCCAGGGCATTTTCAGCTGTGACCCCACTCTGGTGGAATGAGCTGCCAATTGAGACAGGGCCCCTGATGGAACCTAAGTTCCACAGGGCCTGTAAGGTGATGTTATTCTGTCAGGGTTTTGGTTGAGGCCGGAACTAACTAATATAGCCAACAAAATCTACGGGCCTCCTTCCATTAATCTTTGGGTTCTTCCTATCACTAAACTGAAAGGTGAAATGACACAATGACCACAAAATGGACTAAGAGGCGAATTGACCAATTAATCAGCAGGAAAAAGAGCATTACATGGTTTTATTATTGTTTTACTTGTGATTTTATAATACAATGTATGTGAAATGTATATTGTGCATTGCCCAGAGCCTGCTCACGGGGGAGGAGGTGATCTATCAAACCAATACATAAACAAATAATTAAACACACACAATTGCTCCTGAGGGAATCTTACTCTAGTAAAGTATCTAAGTGAACAGTTTTTGTCAGTGTGTGCACTGAAGCCTTTGCATATATCAGAAGATAAAAGAGCAGTGTAACATGCCCACGTTACAGGAGGTATATAAGGTTTGAAACTGGAATAACTACTTTGTTAAGATAAATATGTTCTCTTCTGTACTTAGGAAATAATTGTTGATAAGCATGTACTAAGTATATGCTTTTATATTTAGGAAAAACAACCACTGAAGAAAATTCCACTTAGAAAACCATTTAAATCTGGAGGCCGTTTTGGTTGTTTTATGACGATTAAAAGAAGAGATAAGACATTTCGATTTGTATTTATTGTTAAATTGTTTAAATGTTAATTACAGCCTAAGGTAGGTTCTTTCTTCTGTTATCATATTCATTTAAAACCATCCTTTTTTCGTGGGATACTATTTAGCCCACAAGGACTCAATACAATTAATAGGATAATTAGTTGTTAGACAGTGGTTTGAACCTTACATAAATCCTCCTTTTCTAATAAAAACTTGGTGCAAGTCCTTGCACCAGAGTTTGTGTATTACCTGGCAGTTGTGAATAAGTTTTAGTAGAATTACCTGCAGAAAACTTATGGATGGATATGTATGAATACCTTTGCAAATTCTGAAGGAAGATGGGGCCTAATCAGGGATTCCAACTGCTTATATATACCAGTATACTTATGGTCATGACAGAGACGCAGTGCACAGAGCCACTGGCACTACTGAATCCTGATGAGCTGAAATGTAACCTAGCAGTTTGAGGACTGTCAGCAGAAAACATCCTACAGTTAAAGTTCTGCAATGCACTTAAGGATCTATGCATCCAACAATTACAGAACGGTAAGTCTGTTAGGTCACTGTGGCGATGTTAAACAACATGAGTATAACTGCATTTTAAATCGTTTTAAATGTTATTAATTTTAACTTAGAATAGCCTTATAAAGAGCTTTCAATGCAAACACCACATTAATAAACTGCAGAGGTGGTTTGCCATGACCTTCATCTGCAGAGTCCTCTTTGGTGGTCTCCCATTCAAGTACCACCGTTGCTTTGTTTCATTGATCTGATGAAATCAAAACATACCATGTCCCCCACTACCCAGTGGGACATACTCAAAATAGCTATCTTTGAATCTAAATATGGCTGCTAAGGATGGACATGCCATGCATCTGATGGTGACTGACAAAAACTTATACTTGAAGACATTTAATTAGAGTTATCAGGTGCCATTGGGCTTCAGTGTGTCCCAGAACTTTTCTATATAATGTTCTTATCTGATACTCTTCTTGGAAAAAAAAATACAAAATAGGCACAAGCTTTTGATTCACTTAGATGCTTTTGAAAATCTTAACTGTTTAGAATCATAGAATAATAGAGTTGGAAGGGACCTCATGGTCCCTTCCACGCAGGACACTCACAACCCTATTGCTCATCCACTGTAACCTGCCATGCCCTTGAACCTTCAGAGAATCAGCCTCTCCGTCAGATGGATATAAAGCCTCTGTTTAAAAATTTCCAAAGATGGAGAACCCCCCCCCACCTCCCAAGGAAGCCTGTTCCATTGAGAAACTGCTCTAACTGGCCCATTATGCATGGGCCATAATGCCCATGCTGGCGGTGGCAGTGCTTCAGGGAAAATCGGGCCAGCAGGGGCTGAGGTGGGCCGGTGCTGTGCATAATCGCCAGTGCCGGGACTTTCAGCCCGCCCAATCCCGACCTGCAGTGTCCCTTCAGGGCTCTGTGGAGCCTCGGAGCTGGTAGAGATGACTCCCTGCCCCCACCAGTATGTGTGGAGGGGGCCTGGCCACCCCCACTCCACCCCGCTGCTTCACTTACCTCGGCCAGCAGTGATCCGGCCCTCCTGGCCCCGGCAGAAAGCGTGCATGCTATGCCAGGGCACCCCAGCATGCCCCGCTCCCGTGCGTACATGGGAAATGGTGGGGCATCATGTCCTGCCGCAACGGTACAGTGGCAGTGCGGGGTAGCTGCCACCATGCATAAAAGGCCACTGTCAGGAACTTCTTCCTGGTGTTTAGACGGAATTTCTTTTGAATTAATTTCATCCCATTTGTTCTGGTCCAACCCCTCCAGGGAGAGAGAACAATTCTGCTCCATCCTCTATATGGCAGCCTTTAAAATACTTGAAGATTGTTATAACAGTGGTCCCCAACCTTTTTATCACCGGGGACTGGTCAACTCTCAATTTTACTGAGGCCCGTGGGGGGGGTAGTCTTTTGCCGCCTGAGCCCCTGCTCCATTTGCTTTCCTGCCAGTGCCCCTGAATTTCCACAACCCGCTGGGGGCCGCTGCCAGAAGCAGTGCCGAGGGGGAGCCCCAGCCATGGTAGTAGCTGGAGAGCACCAAAGGTGAGCCGGCGGCAGAGTGACAGGGCAGCCCCCGAGGCAGCAGCTAGGGTGGCGGATGAGGAGGAGCCGCGACCCGGTACCGACTGATCTACGGACCAGTACTGGTCCCCAGACCGGGCGTTGGGGACCACTGGGTTATAAGATCCCCTCTCAGTCATCTCCTCTCCATGCTAAAAAGACCAAGCTCCCCAGCCTTTCTCCATACATCTTGGTCTCCAAACTCCTCATTAAGTTTTCATAGAAAATGACTCCTGAACTGAAAAAATCAGTTAGGTTTTATCATTTGATCTAGACATTCTCCCATCTATACATTCAGTAAGACTCATATATCAGTTATAGCTCTCTTGTGTTTAGAATATCAAATTGATATATCGTTTGTTTAGGATGAAGTACTGAACAACAGTGTACTATGAAAAAGGATCATAGAAATATCTTATTTTATTCTAAGATGCTTTTCTTTTTCATTTGTAATGGATTATGTCCCTAGCCTTCAGACTGTCTTGCATTTATATACTGATAAGTAAAGGTATAAGCTCACTCAGCAAAAATGAACTCACTTGGAATGCTATATTCATTTCTCAGTTAATGTCTGGTATATGGGAAAGCTGCCACCTCCTCGCAGTTGAAGAGATACCTCAAATTACCCCTCTTTTCAACAATAAAATTATATTAACTTATATTTCTTAGATCAGAAACAGACGTTCTACCTTTTACAGTAAAAGATACAGTTAGTGAACTGGAAGCTCCATGGCCGTCAAGGGGGTTAGTGTTTGATGGCTTCAGGTGGCTTTCTATAACCGAAGTGGACAAGTTACTGGGTTCAGTGAGGGCGACCACTTGCCCCTTGGATCCCTGTCCGTCCTGGTTGCTCAAATCGGGTGACCAGCGGATAGGAGGCCCCTTGAGGGAGATTGTCAACCTCTCCTTAACATCTGGAGAGTTTCCCAAGGGGCCCGAGGAAGCAGTGGTACGCCCTTTACTGAAAAAGCCATCATTGGACCCATGGAACCCCGCCAGTTACCGCCCAGTTTCGCACTTGGCTTTCCTGGGTAAAGTGATAGAGTGGGCCGCGGTGGACCAACTCCTAGGTTTCTTGGATGAAACTTCGGCCCTCGACCCATACCAGTCTGGCTTCCGCCCTGGCCACGGGGTGGAGACCGTGCTGGTCGCCCTCATGGATGATATCCAGCACTAGCTGGATCAGGGCGGCTCCGCCATTCTCGTGCTTCTAGACCTGTCGGCCGCATTTGATGTGGTTGACCATGAGTTATTGGTACATTGCCTCGCCGGAGCTGGAATAAGGGGGACTGCGCTTCAATGGCTGGTCTCCTTACTCCAGAACCAGACACAGAAGGTTGCAATAGGGGAGAGTATGTCGAGCTCTTGCGAGCTCCCTTGTGGGGTTCCACAGGGGGTGATACTCTCCCCCACACTTTTAAACATCTATATGCGCCCTCCAGCCCAGCTGGTCCGGGGCTATGGGCTGGGATGCCACCAATATGCGGATGACACCCAGCTCCACTTCCTAATGGACGGCTGGCCGGACTCCACCCCGGATACATTTGCCAGCTGTTTGGAAGCAGTAGCTGGATGGCTCAGGCAGAGTCGCCTGAAACTCAACCCCTCCAAGACGGAGGTCCTGTGGCTGGGCAAAAGAGGGTAGGACCAGGAAGCGTGCCTCCCATGCCTGAACGGGGTGCAATTAACACCTGCACCAGTTGCCAGGAATTTGGGGGTGACATTTGATGCCTGCCTCTCTATGGAGGCTCAGGTCACCAATGTAGCTCGGACGGCATTTTTCCATCTTCACCAAGCCCAGCTACTAGTGCCCTACCTGTCGTCGGAACACTTGGCCACAACGGTCACTTCCAGATTAGACTTCTGTAACTCGCTCTACGCGGCCTTCCCTTGTCTTTGACTCAGACTACAGCTGGTCCAAAATGCGGCTGCCAGGGTCCTCACTAGAACACCTTTGAGGGCCCACATTCAGCCGGTGCTTCGTCATCTGCACTGGTTACCAGTCTGTTTCCGAATCAGATTCAAGGTATTGGTATTGACCTTTAAGGCTATACGCAGCCTGGATCCCGCATACCTGTGGGACCGCTTGGTTGCTTATGAATCATAGAATCATAGAGTTGGAAGGGGCCATACAGGCCATCTAGTCCAACCCCCTGCTCAATGCAGAATTAGCCCTAAGCATCCTAAAGCATCCAAGAAAAGTGTGTATCCAACCTTTGCTTGAAGACTGCCAGTGAGGGGGAGCTCACCACCTCCTTAGGCAGCCTATTCCACTGCTGAACTACTCTGACTGTGAAAAAGTTTTTCCTGATATCTAGTTTTTCCTGATATATATTATGCCCCCCGCAGGGCACTCCGCTCTGCTGGTATGAATTTACTGGTTGTCCCGGGCCCACAGGATGTTCGCCTGGCCTCGACCCGGGCCAGGGCCTTTTCAGTCCTGGCCCCAACCTGGTGGAATGAGCTCCCAGAAGAGCTAAGGGCCCTGCGGGATCTACCAGCTTTCCGCAGGGCCTGCAAGACGGAGCTCTTCCGCCAGGCATATGGTTGAGGCCAGGGCAGCTCTCCCACTAATCCATCAGAGGATCCCCTCCAATATTGAGATCTCTAACATCGAGATCATTGTTAGATCTATTGTATTGGTGCCACCCTCTTCTGAATATTATTCTCCCCACCAGGCTGAACTTGGGGGGAAGTTGGGTAAGATCAGAATTGTGACCACCGCCGCTTATGTTATATGTAACTTGTTGTTGATGGTAATTGGGGTTTTTATGGGGATTTTATTGTGTTTTAACTGTTTATGTTATAAACCACCCTGAGACCTATTTGGAGAAGGGTGGTCTAAAATTTAATAATAATAATAATAATAATAATAATAATAATAATAATAATAATAATAATAATAATAATAATAATAAAGTAGCCAGCCTGTTTAAACACTGGATCAAGCTGTTGCATTTAACTGAGTCCAGGGCCCAATCTGCACATGTTGGATAATACACTTTCAATGTGATTTCGCAGCTGGGTTTTCCTGTGCAGAACAGGAAAATCTGCTTCTAAAGGGCATTGAAAGCGCATTATCCAATGTGTGCAGAATGGGTCCAGATTGTAACAAAAAGGTTAGCAGAGATTATTTGTAAATGTGTTTTTCAATTGTAGAGTTTTCTAGTATGAATCCAACCATGCAAAATGTGACATTAAGGACAGACTTTTTTATTTGGGGTGATCTAAGTTTCCCAGAGTCTTCAAGCAGATATGATAAATTTAAGTTAAATTATATCTAGTGATTTTCATGAATTGTGTCTGAGGAAGTGTGCCTGTACATGAAAGCTTACACCTGGAATAAAACTTTGTTAGTATTAAAGGTGCCACTAGCCTTCAACTTTGTTCTGCTGCTTCAGACTAACATGGCTACCCACCTGAATCTATCTAATTGCACTGTTGGGAAAGCATCAATACTGCCCAGAATGCTGATCAGACTTTCTGCTAGTATTCAGCTATTGTTGGATGACCTAGAAATATTTCTTTTGCCTCTTGATTCTGTTTAGGTAAGGGGCAGAGCAGTCTTGATTGGGTTCTGTGCTGTGGCAGCTAGCCATAAGTAGTTGTGGTACTGCTAATCACCCCCAAGGGGATAGATACAGGGTAGCCAAATGAGAAAAAGGTGCCTCAGAAGGGTTGCCAGATGCTGATGCAGTGGTGTCCATAGTGATCCCATTGCAGCATTCCATTCTGGCATTGTTGTGAGGCAGGGACTGCATGATAGACAGGTCAGGACCCATGGGAACCAAGAATCCAGGAGGCTGAGCCAAATGTCTATCACTGGCATGGGCAAACAAGAGGCAGGTTGCTGGAGTGATGCTCCTCCTCTACTGCACACACTCCCTTAAGAAGACCATCCCCCTTTAAGAGACCAAAAAGCCACAGCCAAATGTCAGTGGGGAGGGGCATCACTGCCAGCCCTGCAGGCTCCACATACACAATGCTCAGTGCTCTAATAGTGGCAATGGATAAGAACATGGATGTGAGAGCACCCCCTGCTCACCACTCGTCAGCGTAGCCAAATAAGTGCCCACACCACTGAGGGCCTCCCTGTGCCAATCTCTATGCCACCGCCACTGGAGGAATAGCAGGAGAAGAGGTGAGGGATGCTGCAGGGCCTGGAGAAATTGGGAGAATGGCCTGGGGTCCTGGCAAGGGGCGAGAGTTCTCCCTTTTTCCGGAGAGCTACATGTGGGGATGCCGTATGTGGCCAGGTTAAGGGTTCACCTGGGACTATGGTAAGGTGATCAGATTGTCCCACTTTTGGAGGGACATCTCGGGGTACCTGGCAAATTGTACTTATTTTGAAATTTATATATATATATATATATATATATATATATATATATATATATATATATATATATATATATATATATATATATATATATATATATATATATATATATATATATATATATATATATATATATATATATATATATATATATATATATATATATATATATATATATATATATATATATATATATATATATATATATATATTACAATACTATTTTTGTGTTCTATGCATTCTATGAAACTTTTTGTTGCTCCATATAGACTAAATTTTTAATCAAGAACCCCCCCCCCCCCCGGTCAATGGTGTCCCGCTTTACCAATGTTAAAATCTGGTCACCTTAGACTATGGTGCAATCTCTGTAGCCCATCTGCTGCAACTCTCAGAACATCTGGCCTCTGAAGGGAGTGCAAAGATGGTTCTGTGTTGCACTGTGCTCTTCTGTCCCTCATGGCTGTGGCCATGGGGAGCCTCCCCTTGCCTCCTGTTCTGTTTTTCATAATGGCTTAGCCATCTGAAAAGGGGAAGGGACATCAGTGTCTGCAGAACTAGACATTTCCACTTTTTGAGATGGTTCAGACATGAGCCAGTAGCACAAATTGGCAACTGGTCACCCTGTAATTTCTGCAAGCAATGAATGGACGTTCCCACCATGTGTATCCACCAAGTGCACCCACTTCACAAACAGTGGGCACTGGGCACTGGACACTGGGCCCCAATATGGATGTGGTTGGCTGGGACTTGGCTTGGCACATGCCCTGATGGTAGCTGTCATGCTGGGGAGCCATCAGGAAGGCTGATGCACTTCTCGACAGTAGCCTGGTAGCTGCTCCTATATGCCATCGGAGCCCCTCATTTGCATAGGCAAATATTCCCAAGGATACTGATATCTATATGGGCCAAATGGGCTTCTGTAGGGGACTGCCCTTTGAAATGCTCTATCTCTGCTCAGCAGTGCTGAAGGAATAACCACTTCTAACACTTCTACTAAGGCTGCACCACTAAGCCTCACTGAAGTGACAGCCCCTTAAGCTAACAGCATTGTTTGCACAATGGTTCCTGGATGAGTCATCAGCCCATGCTGGCCCCTGGGGCCCAAGAATCACAGCCAGGGCTGATTCATTAGGGAGCACCCATGGCATTTCCAAGTGTGAGCACAGCTATAGCTCACCTCCTATAGTTTGTAACAAACACCAACACCGGGAATGCACACAATGGATGAGCTTTATTGGAGGGGACCCAAGACAACAGAGGTAAGGCTTTGACATGTGGAACCCCGCTTTGGTGCTAGGGGGCAGTTCCCCAATGGGCATGGGTAGAGAAGGGCCTCAGGGATGGATGTGTCTGTGTGTTCCTGGGGGCCAGCTTCTGCTACAGAAAGAGCACAAGGAGGGGTTTTGCCTCCATGAATGAGGTGATGCTGTCCCTGTCAGATTGGCACCTGTGTACAGGGAAAACACAAGGTGGAACAGCTGCTGATCCTTGTTGGTAGCTTGTTAAGCATCTCGTCATCACGGATGCCCTGTTAGACACTCTCATACCACAAGGCAAGCCCCCTGGGTGGTTCCAGGGTAGATCCAGACCATCCGTACATGAGTTAGCATCCTGTCAGAATCTTTGTGTATTTGGAGACACACTTTGTCAGTAACGTCAGGGCATTCTGCACCTGCAAGAGTAGGAATTGGCCATCAGGTGGGATCACTCAGTACTCAGGTTAGAATGGATTCCCATCTGCCAGCATGTTTTGCATAGAAAAAGCTCTGCCAACTGGCAGGGAATGCGGTCTTGTGCAATGGTACTACCTTTTGCCCTCTCCTCCAGCTACTGCCTCGAGCAGCTCCCAACACACCAAACTACCTGATGCATGGAGTCCATGTGCACTTTGGGGAGCACTCCCCACCCCCCAGCTGCCAGGTTCAGGAACAGAAGATGCTGCTGCTGTTGTTGATCAGAAGGGGTGGGGGTGGGGAAAGGGTGCCTTGCTTAACTCTTCCTTCATGACTGCCCCTTGGAATCCTAGTAGATGAGCTGTTGTACCTTTGAGTCCTGAAATCTGAGCGAGGACAGCCACCAGTGGTGTATTCCCCCGTCCCAGTTTGCCCAGCAGTTCTAGATGCCCTGTCTGGGTTTTGGCTGCCACTGAAGTACATGGGCACTAGCTCTAAGTCCACACGGCAGGGAGCTAACAGACACCATACTGTGCCACGTGTCCTACCTCTGGAGTTGCGTCTAAGCTCCTGGAATAATTTGTAGGGCAGGATGGGCCATCACTGAGTGCCAGGGAGGAGCAGGCCAGCATTGGGGAGGGGGGGTGTTAATTGGGTGCACACTTAGAATTCTGAGATGTTTGGGTTCCTGGAGGCATGGCTACAATGAAGTGGAGGAGGGAGTGAATTGAGAATTGCCATGGCTGCCAATAGGCTGCACCAGCATTTTTTGCTGGAACAATTTTGTGCCAGTTCTGGGAAGTGTTCTCATGCTGAAACTTCTTTGAGAGCCGACTGGCTGGCACCACGCCACCTGGAAAACCAATATTTTTGCCTCTGTAGAAGTTTGGCCCTCATTCCACCAACAAACAGCTGTCATGCAGCTGTGCTGCTTGAAGTGCACTTGCAACACTTACAATGGCATATATCCGAGTGACTCCAACATACATCTCTGTAGTCTCATTCTCCCTCCAGGATTGCTCTGTAAATCTGTTCCTCCCTAAGTGAGCAGGGCATGCCATTGTGCCTGCCCAATATTTGAACATAGCAGGAGGTTTCTATTATGCCAGAAGACATTCAGCCTTGTGTGCCCCAGAGAGGAGGAAGCGTTTGGAGTGGCAGTTTAGGTTAGCTCTACTTCCTTGATTCAGTCATTTGTAGCAAACTACTTCATCAACTCTTCCTTCTGAATACAGTAGGATTATGTGGCTACCCAATGAGACTCAACAAGTGCAGGACCAGGGTGAAGCTCTCATTCAGGCCTAAAAACTGCCTGCAGATTTGGGGGTAAAGCCAGGAGAGAGCAGAGTTTGATAAAGGGAAGGACATCAGCAGGGTATAATGTCATAGAATCCATCTTCCAAAACTGTCATTTTCTCCAGGAGAACTGATCAGTTGTTTGGAGATCTGTTGCAATTAAGGGAAATCTTAACACACATACCTCAGAGGTTGATAAATTTACCTGCTATTCAGTGTTATGGCGTGAATATCTCAAAATGTTAAATGTTATTTTTTCCTTGAAGCAATAGTGGAAGGATTTTCAGAGGATCTAAATATCATTCTCCCATCTGTGGCCTCATTCTTCAGAAATTCCTCTTTAATATTCTGTCCACATCTGTAAAATGCCAGATTCCTTACTGTTAAATGTCAGATTTTCCTTCAGAAAATGTCAATGTGTCCACGATATTATCCACAAACCTGTAAAGGCTGTAAGACTCTGGCCTGAGTAGTATTGTTTCATTACATTTATTAGAGTTTAAGACCACCCTCTCAGTATGCTGCTGAGTGCTTTTAGTATAAATCACTCCATATATATCTTGCTGCAATTCTTTCAAGAACTCTGTGAAACAGGCCAATATTATAATCCCTGTACTGTAGGTAAGAGGCAGGGCAGAGAAAAAGCAATTTGCTTAAGATAACCTTGGGAAGCAAAGGTGAGATTTAAACCAGAGATCTCCATGATTATGGCTCAATCTCTTTTCAGTTGTCATGTTATATCAACTCATCTGTAAGCCCTTATGCAAGTATGTTCTAGTGTAGGTGTATTGTATGATGAAAGCTCATCTATAGATTTGTATGCTAGAACAATGGGGTAAGGGTGTAGAAGAGGAAGTGCTGGGGTTTGGGTGGTGGCAACTCCCTACCCCCTAAGCACAGAGTGTATTAGTGAAGCTAGAGAGTATTCACTGCACAGATCTGTTTGGTGTATTTCTTCAGCACATCCTTATTCTTATCCTAGCTATGCTAGGGCTACATTTATGCTCTCAACTTTCATGTTATCATTACATATGCTTAACAATGTAAAGCTGAGGTGTCAAACATATGGCTCAGGGGCTGGAACTGTCCTGTCCTGATCTGTTATCCAGCTCCTGAGCACAGAAGACAAATGGCAGCGGTGGCAAGAGCAGCAAAAAGACTTTTGTCAGGTCAGCTGGCTGGAGGGTTCCCTTATCTTTTGGATGTGGAACACATCTTCTGGTGTGCCCTCTGGGGTGGAGGATCATTGCCTCCCAGTTAGTGTGAATGCGTACTGGGCCTCCCCTTTCACTTCAGCAGCAGAAGCCACCTCCTTCGCAACTGTTGCTATTGCCTTCTCATCTGCCCACTTCTCTCACTCTTTCTCCATCATGATGCCAGAGATTAAAACCTTTGGGAGGTGGAGGAGGGAAGGAAGAAGAGAGGGAGAAAGTTATTTGCAGTACCTGAGGGACTGCTTCTCCCAGTATGTTCCCTGAAGAATGCTGTGCTCAGCAAACACCAATCTGCAGATGATTCCTGGCCCCAGAGAGATCCGCCTGGCCTCCTGCCTGTTGGAATGAACAGCCAATGGAGACCCGGGCCCTGACCAAGTTGTAAAGATGCTACAGGGCCCATAAAATTGAACTTTTCCACCAGGCCTATGGTTGATTTCACCAGGGCCATTTTAGATAAGAACTACATCAAGCCTCCTTCCCTCCTTTCTCTCTTTCCCCAGTATGATCTCCCCCCACCCCCCATTGTAGGCTCCCCCTGCCCATCACCATCAAAATGGCTGGAAAATTGTCCGCATGATGATGGCAATCTGAATAAAATGGCAGAACAGTGAAATGACGGAGCATTTTAGAAATTATTTTTAAAAATAATTTGACTATTTATTTTATACATTGGTCTTAAATGATAACAATTGTTGTGAACCAACCCACACCCACTTGCAAGGAAAGTGTGATCAAGAAATAGAACAATAAATAAAACAAGAGTAAGGTGACAGTGGGGAGCCGATGATGGAAACAGCCATTAGGCCAAGTATAGTAATGGGAATGCCAGAGTGTATTGGTGGGGATGTGTATAAGGAGGGGCATGCAAAGGACGGGTTGAAGTGCATGCAATGGGATGTGGGGTGGGAACTACATAGAAAGCCATGGGGAGACAGGAGAAATATAGCTGTTGGGGTGAGGGAAGCTGCTCAGTGTTTTGTCGGGGAGGGGGGGTAGCATGCAGGATCAGGTGTGTAGTTGGAGGCTAAAATAATACAGGAGATTTAACAAGATTTTGTTGCATCATTTTTATTTTCTATCCGCACCTTGCTTTTTTCCCCAAATGGACCTCAAAGCAATTTGCAAGTATTGTTCTCCCCAATTGTGTAGGGAACGTTAGGCTGAAAGAATGACTGGCCAAAGGTACCCAGCAATGTCCATGGCAAAGTGAAGCTTATGAACCTTGGCCTCCCAGTTGTTAGTTCCCATGCTCCAACTACAGCACCTTGGAATATATGCGTGTCTTTGTGAAAGATCAGATCTCTAAGGGCAGCAAAAAAACCTCAGTCAGTTAGAGACGAGCAGTCAGTGGGAGCAAACTTGAGATTTGGAGGAGAGTGGATTGGTGAGGATGAATCACTTAGGGATGATAGCAGAAAGGGCTGATTTAGGTGAATGGTGAATATGAAAGGTTCATGATTTTTGTGGTGCATTGAGCAAATTCCTTGGAGAGTTTATATCAGTGGTCCCCAACCTTTTTATCACCGGGGACCGGTCAACGCTTGACAATTTTACTGAGACCCGGGGGGAGGTTGTCTTTTGTCCGGGTGGGGTAGTCTTTTGCAGGGACATTGCTGCCGCCTGAGCCCCTGCTCCGCTTGCTTTCCCACTGGCGCCCCTGACTTCCCGCCATCCACTGGGGTGCTGCCAGCAGCAGCTGCGCAGTGCCACACCGAGGGGAGCCCCAGCCATTGCAGCTGCTGGAGAGCACCAAAGGTGAGCCAGCGGCAGAGTGGCAGGGCAGCCCCCGAGGCAGCAGCCAGGGAGGAGGACGAGGAGGAGCTGCGGCCCGGTACCGACTGATCCACGGACCGGTCCTGGTCCCCGGACCGGAGGTTGGGGACCACTGGTTTATATTATATAAGTATGCTTTGGGGTGGACCTCTCTATGTGGGAATAAAATCCTGCTTCAAATATAAAAATATCCCCACATTTTCAGAGAAAAAAGTCCCTGATTTAATGTACTGGGGAAGTGTATTTCCAGAGATGGAAGAGGATCCCTGAGATTACTTGTGTGTGGGGGGGGGGGGAAGTTTCTCTAAGGAGGGAGGCTTACTCACAGCTTACTCACAGTGGATTTCACATAGCGAGTCAGTAAAGTTATGACACTGCTTCCCACCTATCAATGAAAGGATACCTCAAATTGCAGGCAGGCAGGGTAACATAGAATCATAGAATCATAGAATCATAGAGTTGGAAGGGGCCATACAGGCCATCTAATCCAACCCCCCACTCAACGCAGGATCAGCCCTAAGCATCCTAAAGCATCCCAGAAAAGTGTGCATCCAACCTTTGCTTTGGTGGTGTTTGAGCTGCCGTTTCATCATTGCCACCCTCCCCCCGAGTGAAACCCCCGCCCCGCATGGGCTTGATTTTCGGCCGAAAATAAAGGGAAAAATAAAGGGAAAATAAACCAGCAAATGGGGCTGTGTGGTGCTTGGTGCTTGGTGACTTAAAACAGCTCTGGGGAGGGACTGCAGGGTAAACGAAGGCTCGCTGGTGCGTTGATCTCCACTCGCTCTGAGAAAAAAAAATGGTGATCGCTTCACCGGAACATCAGAGGAGAGAGCCAGGGGGAGGGACTTTGCAGAAACCGCAACAATGGTAATGCACAGAACTTTCCCGCTAGTGTTGCAGATTGGTTGCAAGAGTGTAGCTCTATCCGGAGGGTGAATCCACTTTTTGGGATTTCCCTGAAAATGCTACAACGAAGTGCTTTTTGCAGATCGGTTTCAGGAGTGCGGCAGATTGTCAACGACATTGTGCATAACTGCAAATTAGTAGTGATTTCAATTTGCAACCATTGTGCAATTTTGAACTAGTGTGGAATGGCCCTCAGTATTGACAGCAATAAGAAAGTGTTATCCTCCTATCCCGGCAAGCGCCGATTTTTCTCTTCTCCCCCACTGCAGCCGGATCGGGGGAGATACTCTGGGGGCACCAAGCTTAGGGAAAGGGGCACGCAGCCCAACAGACGGAGAGAAGATCTTTCGCAGGGCTCTGTACCGTCCTGGGACCCTGTGCTGCAGTCTGGCACTAGCTCAAATCGCCCCCCAAGGCTCACATCGGTCCCCTTTCCCCAGCACAGCTGACTCACGCTGGGGTGGCCACCGACGCAAGCTCGGTGATGTAATTGGCATGCTAGGCCGTTGTTATCTCCTTCTTTGCGCCGCTGCCTCCTTGAGGTTGCTGCCAAGCCAACGCCGCAAAAGGGAAAGGGGGGGAAGAACCTAACCCAGTCCCCCCAAAATTGCCAGGGGGAGGGTAGTCCCGAGGCACTCATAACCAGTGGTGCCGGGCAGAGCTCTAAACCCCAGTGTCTGGCACGGCCGCCATGTTTTTCCCAATCATATCAATGGAAGAGTAGGAAGCACTGTGGTACAAAGCACTGAAACTAACAAAGTGTCAGGCCTAATGAGAAAATTGGTATAAAATGTTTTATAGATGGTATCTGACTCCTAAAGTGTTAAGTAAAATGTCTAATCAAACAGATGGTAAATGTTGGAAATGCAAGGAAACAATCCTTTTTTCATATGTGGTAGAATTGTAAATTGGTAAAACAAATTGGATTAAAGTACATACTAAATTACAAATTATGTTGTTGTTGTTGTTAGGTGCGAAGTTGTGTCCGACCCATCACGACCCCATGGACAATGATCCTCCAGGCCTTCCTGTCCTCTACCATTCCCCTGAGTCCATTTAAGTTTGCACCTACTGCTTCAGTGACTCCATCCAGCCACCTCATTCTCTGTCGTCCCCTTCTTCTTTTGCCCTCGATCGCTACCAGTATTAGGCTCTTCTCCAGGGAGTCCTTCCTTCTCATGAGGTGGCCAAAGTATTTGAGTTTGATCTTCAGGATCTGGCCTTCTAAGGAGCAGGCAGGGCTGATCTCCTCTAGGACTGACCGGTTTGTTCGCCTTGCAGTCCAAGGGACTCGCAAGAGTCTTCTCCAGCACCAGAGTTCAAAAGCCTCAATTCTGGCCTTCCTTATGGCCAACTTTCACAGCCATACATTGCAACTAGGAAGACCATAGCCTTGACTAGACGCACTTTAGTTGGCAGGGTGATGTCTCTGCTTTCTAGGATGCTGTCTAGATTTGCCATAGCTTTCCTCCCCAGGAGCAAGCGTCTTTTAATTTCTTTGCTGCAGTCCCCATCTGCAGTGATCTTGGAGCCCAAGAAAATAAAATCTGTCACTACAAATTATGTTGAAATGTAAATTTGCATTTGATTCAAAATATATGTTATTGAAGAACTCTATATTGCAGATAGAGTTCTGGTATGAAATTATCAGGGAACTGGTGGAGATGGCTAAACCAACAGTTATTGTAAACCACATACCAGCTGAGGGATTTCAAAGACATTGGGATGAATTCTTAACATGTTTGTAAACTTTAATTTTATATCTTGCTTTTTCTATTCTGCAGTTAACTAAAAAATCAAATAAAACTCTATTAAAAATAATAAACATTATAGTTTAATTTGCGTGCAGCCAACTCATGCCCTACCTGCTTGGCCCTCCCTTAGGGTATGCCGGCAACAGGCAGAGAACATTTTGTAAATGAGGGCCAATCAGTTCAAATTACACTGTCATTGAGGGCCAATCAGGTCAAATTACATTCAGACAGCCAAGAAAAACCCCTACCCTGGGAAAGTTTACTCATGAGTAAGTCATGTGAGATTTGCAATTTGAAAAGAGAAGAATGCTTTGGGGGTAGCCATTAAAGGCAATTGCAGCAGGGAACATAATGCTGATGTGAGTGGGACTGGGAAGGTATAGACTTTTCCTTTCCATATGGATACCACACTGGTATTGCTGCAGTCTTTCCAAGACCATCACAACAAAGCAAATTTGAAAACAATGGCATGGAATATGGGGCAAGGTCTGAATTGGCCTCAACCATAAGCCTGTCCAAACATCTCCATCTTTCAGGCCCTATGGAACTGTGTTAGTTGCATTAGGGCCCTGGTGTTCTCGGGAGTTCATTCCACTAGGCAGCCCTGGCCCTGGTCAATGGCAAGTCACCCTGGAAAATCCCTAGGAAAATGTAGCAGGAAGAGTCAGACTGCTATCCCCCTATGGCTAGGTGGAAATGGAGGTGGTTAGAGAACCACACCCAAATATTAGTTGTCAATGGTTTTTCATCAGATTCATCAATCTGATAAAGGTGAGTACAGGGATACCACAGGGCTCAGTCCTGTGTCCAGTACTTTTCAACATTTTTATCAATGACCTGAATGAGTGGGTGGGGGGACTACTCATTCAGTTTGCAAATGACACCAAATTGGGATGAATAGTAGACACCCTAGAACAGGGGTAGTCAAACTGCGGCCCTCCAGATGTCCATGGACTACAATTCCCAGAAGCCCCTGCCAGCATTCGCTGGCAGGGGCTTCTGGGAATTGTAGTCCATGGACATCTGGAGGGCCGCAGTTTGACTACCCCTGCCCTAGAAGATAAAGTTTAATGAGATCTGAATATGCTCGGAAACTGGACAAATTAGAACAAGATGCAATTCAAAATGAGAAGCATAAATACTGAATGGGGGATACACATCTGGGTAGCAATGTGTATGAACAAGATCCTGGCGTACTTGAGGACTTTAAGCTAAATATAAGCAGACAATATGATGTGGCGGTAAAGAAGGCGAATGCAGTCTTGGGCTTTATCAAGACAGGCATCACATCGAAGATGTCATGGTCCCTCTGTATACTACATTGGTCAGACCACACCTGGAGTACCATGTGCAGTTCTGGAGTCCTCTGTTCAAAAAGGATGAGTGGGTGCATTGAAGAATAGTGAGGATGATCCAGGACCTGAGTACCAAGCCCTAGGAGGAAAGGCTGAGGGACTTGGGAATGTTCAGTCTGGAGAAGAGGAGGTTTAAAGGGGACATGATTGCTCTTTTTACATTTTTGAAAGCTTGTCACTTGGAAGTGGATCAGCAGTGGAATAGACTGCCTAAGAAGGTGGTGAGCTCCCCCTCTCTGGCAGTCTCTAAACAACAGCTGGACAGATACTTATCCTGGGTACTTTAGGCTGATCTTGCTTTGAGTAGGGAACTGGACTAGATAGCCTGTATGACTCCTTCCAATTATATGATTCTATGCTGCCCCAAAATTCCTCACTCTCCCCCTGGATCCTTCCACTGCTCCAGGGGTCATACTACCTATTTGGAAACTCCAAAATTAGATGAACCCCATCAAATGTGGGAAGTACAATGTCCTCAAAGAGCTCAGTCTTATTAACCAGATAAGAATTTTTGTTTAATATTAAATTACCACAATCTTCAAATGGTTTATCATCTTCAGTTATTCCTGTCAAGAAGACACTCTGCCAGAAAAACAGGTGCAACTCTAAGCTGAATATTCAAGAATCATCAATAGGAACAATGTTTGAACTCGTTCCAGAGATTTTCTTCTCCTAATGTGCTAACTGGGATAACTCCTTGGTTACTAGGAATCACAAGGTGTGACTTGACTAGGGGTGGGTAGCAGTGTTGGTCTGAAACTCAGACTTTGTTCTGGCTAGACTACAGAGAACCGCTATCAAATTAAACTAAGGAGAAACTGTTTTCCCAGTACTTTAGGCCAATGAAATCCAGGCTTCATCATTACAAATGACGTGGAAAACAGTGAGCTGTCAACAAGGCTGATAATTAACTACTGTTTTACTGATGGATCAGTGTTATAATCCCCCCTCCCCCAATCATTTTTCAGCTGAGGCAGGATAGAAATATTTGTATCTTTTTGTATCTCACCATCTTTTTTGCCCTCCTCTGGACACGTTCCAGTTTGTCAACATCCCTCTTCAACTGGGGTGCCCAAAACTGAACACAGTACTCCAAGTGAGGCTGAACCAGAGCAGAGTACAGTGGTACCATCACTTCCCGTGATCTGGACACAATACTCCATTGGATACAGCCCAAAATCCCATTTGCCTTTTTAGCCACCGAGTCACACTTCTGACTCATGTCCAATGTATGGTCTACTAAGACTCCTAGATCCTTTTCACACATGCTACTGCCAAGACAAGTCTCCCCAATCCTATATTGGTTTATTTGATAACCATCTTCAAGTATTTAAAACGCCGCCATATAGAGGATGGAGCAGAGTTGTTCTCTCTTGCCCCGGAGGGACAGACCAGAACCAATGGGATGGTTTCTTAGTTTAACAGGCTTCCTGTGGAGGTTGTGGGTTCTCCATCTTTGGATATTTTTAAGCAGAGGCTGGATAGCCATCTGATGGAGAGGCTGATTCTGTGAATGTTCAAGGGGGTGGTAGGTTACAGTGGATGGGAAATAGAGTTGTCGGTGTTCTGCCAAGTGCAGGGTGCTAGACTAGATGATCCAGGAAGTCCCTTCCAACTCTTTTATTCTATAATTCTAAGATTCTATGATTCTAGGACCAAACTTGAAAAATTTAATATTTTTAGAATATTAAGTCCATCAAAATGGAGTAGGATTGCCAACTTCCAGGTAGGACCTGGAGATCACCCAGAATTACAACTGATCTCCAGACTATGGAGCTCAATTCCCTTGTAGAAAATGGCTGCTTTTAAGAGTGGACTGCATGGTGTTAAACCCTGCCGAGATTCCTCCTCTCATCAAACCCCAGTACACCCGGGTTCCACGTCCAAATCTTCAGCAATTTCCCAATCCTTAAAACAGAGTATGTTTTAAAGCAGGGGTAGTCAAACTGCAGACCTCCAGATGTCCATGGACTACAATTCCCATGAGCCCCTGCAAGTGAATGCTTTTAAAGCATTACAAAAGGGAGAGAGGGATCAAATAGGTGTGACTTCTCTAGTTTTTTAGTTGCCTGAGCCCTGGAGAGAATTCCCTACCCCTAAACCCAGTCGCCCATCCTCAATAAATTGCAGATTGGGGAAGGATCGGAAATGGCCATGTTGATTGTTTAGGAATTTCTCCTAGTCTTTAACATAGAGATTAGGAAAAATTCCTAGTGTATTGCTATAGGGATTGCAAGTGAAAGGAGCTCTATGCATCCATGAATAAACGCATATGCGTTTAAACAAATAAGTCTCATTTTAAAAAATTAGTGGGCATCGCGGTCCTTTTAAAAGAGGGAGAAAGATGATTGGCTGCCTGTCTTGATTGACAGGCAGAAGAGAGGAGCGTGTTTAGCACATTCCCCCTCTGCTGCCATTTCAAGCAGGTGTGCAAAATGCCAGGAAGCGCAAGATGGCAGCACAGGAGCCAGCAGGTGAGGAATTCCAGGAGGTGCAATTTTTTTTTAGTGCTATACCATTGTTCTGGCATAAGGTGTTTGTTTGTTTTTCTGGTGCGAGCTTAAATGGACTGGTAGAGGACAGGAAGGCCCATAATGCTTTTAAGATGGCCTTGCCTCTGCTCTCTATTTGGCTCAGTAGATGAGAACAAATTCTGCAATGGTAACTTTCAAAATAGGATCGGCACCTTTTCTTTCTTTCTGGCCCTTGTGGCAGCCTGCCAACAACAAATTTCCTATCAGTTATTCTGCTAAATTTCTGTGTTTCATAGAATCATAGAATCATAGAGTTGGAAGGGGCCATACAGGCCATCTAGTCCAACCCCCTGCTCAATGCAGGATCAGCCCTAACCATCCTAAAGCATCCAAGAAAAGTGTGTATCCAGCCTTTGCTTGAAGACTGCCAGTGAAGGGGAGCTCACCACCTCCTTAGGCAGCCTATTCCACTGCTGAACTACTCTGACTGTGAAAAAGTTTTTCCTGATATCTAGCCTATATCGTTGTACTTGTAGTTTAAACCCATTACTGCGCGTCCTTTCATGTTCCTATTAATGACAGAGAGTCAGTGTGGAACAGCCAGTGTGGTGTAGTGGTTAAGAGTGGTAAACTGGAGAATTGGGTTTGATTCCCCTTCCCTCCACATGCAGCCAGGTAGGTAACCAGTTCTTGTTGGACTGTTCTTGTAGAGAAGTTCTCATAGAATTTCTCAGTTCCACATACCTTACCGGATGCCTGTTGTGGGAAGAGGAAGAGAAAGGTATTTGTAAGCCACTTTGGGATTCCTCCAGGTAGTAAAAAGCAGGGTATAAAAACCTCTTTTTCTTTTTCTTAAATTTAATTTTTAATTAAAATTAAAATGGCAACCCTAATTAGATTTAAAGATTAATTATTGACAAATAACATTTTTCAACTTAGGCAAATAAACAAAAACTCAGCAGTTATGAAAAGATTATATTTTCACACAGCTTGGCAGGTTACAAAAAGGCACAACTAGGCTAAGCACCAGAACAATACACTCTGCAGGAATTGCTCAAAATAGGGTTTCAATACAATTTAATTCTGCTGGCTCTCAGGACTGAGGACACCTGCACCCAATACAATATGTAGTAGATGCAATCAGTATTCCTTTGTACTAATTACTTATATTGCCATGGGGTGAAGTGTAGGAGTTTATACATGCATGGTTGAAAGAAGACTGGGAAATGCAGATGGTTTAGGATCATGTATCTTATTTATTGCTAGTTTGGAGAAGTCTTGTGAAAGTCCACATTCTCACATTTATATTCATAAGCTTTGAACATATTGATAGTATCATATGGTCATATGTTCCCCCTGTTCCTATTTCCCAGGAACAGTCCCCATTTCTGAACCCTGCACTTATAATATAAATAAAACCATATTTAGATCCCTAATTTGACACTGGAAAAGTCGAATTTAAGATCAGCTTTTGGGTAGTGAACAGAAAGCAGGGGTGTAATAAAGGCAAGTCATTTAAACTCCTGTTTTCTGCTACCCACAAAAAAACACTGGGAGCCATTTAAACCCAACAGCTCATTGATAGAAAGTGGAAAGCGAGGGCTTATATGGTGCAGGGCCATTAAACCTCTGCTTTCTCCTCTTCATACACTGCCATGAATCGTCACAAATTGCCTTAAAATTCCTGGAAGTTTGTGGTAGTGATTTAGTTTGCAAACCACAAACTACCCAAAATTCTTGATGAACTTTAGTTTGTCGGCCGGGTAGTGCCCATCCTTAGTTTTGGCTTTTAAGACCATAGTCATGTCTGTTCCAGAGTACATGAATATAGCCAGCTAGCAAAGAACATTCCACAGTGCATAGTAATGGGAGGAGTAGGGGCATTTCCACACCCATTAAATGTATTGAAACGCTTACTTAATGTAGTCATTATATTCTGGCCCCTCCATATGACATCGCCAACATCCAGTATCTGGGCAGTAACCTGCTTGCTACAGCCTCCATTTTAAAGTGTGAGTTGAAGAATCGCATAAAGTAGATTCACCAACCTATTTAGCATTAGCTACCAGAGAGCAACCAGCAGAGGGAAAGTATGGAGGCTCAAGTGCTGTAAAGGTGCCTGCCTCATCCCGCCCTTGCACCTGCCTCCCTCTTCCTTGTTCCTGGGGACATGAAATTCTTTTTTAAAATGACTAACTTCCTGGATCAACTGATAAGTGGACAAGCATGCAGGTAATGCCAGAAATAAAAGATTATTTTCAAAGTTGTAGCACAAAGCATGCCTCTCTAATGTTCTCTCCCCCCGCCTCCCCCAGCCAAATCAGGAACTAGATTAATTTTTTTAAGTATCAAAGGACTCATGATCCCATAAGGGGTGGCATTTTTTTCAAAATTAGCAGGCATCACAGGACCTTTAAAACATGGAGAAAGGGGATTGGTTATCTGGACTGATTGACTGGTGGAAGTGAGTCACATATAAGGCATATTGCTCTCTTCTGCCATTTCCAGCCGCAAATGTGGAGGGTAAGACACGTGAAAAGAAGGCAGACAAAGACAAGACAGCAAAAAGGTGAGGACAGGCTGGAAGGTATGATATGATTTAGTGCTACACCATTCAACTGGCGTAACACTATTTTTACTGATGTGCGGAAATTGCCTAAGACTTGCAAGAATGTCCCTGTCTTCATCTGTGAAATGTGTATATCCTTAATTTGACATTGGCAAACTCGGACTTAGAATCAGTAATTACTGCTGGAGTAGGTTGTCTGTTGGTAAAGATGTGCTAGCAAAGAAAAAGGGGGAGAGTGACGGTTGTGCTTGGCCAGACAAGCATGAAACCAGTCAAGCCAGTATCTGAGGGATCCACCTTGCACTCAGCTGGTTGCTGTGCCGGTCTGGGAAGAGATGACAGGAATAAGCTATACCAGTTACCTTCTCATGTGTTGCTGGCCAAGCAATACTGTCAGTTCCTTGGTTGCTAGGGATGGGCACAAACTGGGAAAATGTGGTTCAGTTTGTAGTACATGGTGTACCCAGTTCTTAAACCACAAACCATCATGAACCAGTTTAATCCATGAGCTTTGTGATGCATATAATACCCCCTCCCCTGCATTCCAAAGACACCAAACTAACAAACAACCGCCAGCTGACTCTCCTCTACCTGCCCTCAAAGTCTGGTGAGAATTGGATTCATGGGATATGATTGAAGGTCCCCTAAAGAAGGTGCCCCCTTGAAAGTGCTGTGGAAATGTGGTCATTTTGACAGCAACAGGTTCAGGTGTTGATAGAATGGACCTTATACAAGCTAGAGACAATAAACTTTCATGCGGCCTTGCCCAATACTCCTCTATGCTATGTGCCCTAAGTTATGTGCATATTGGATTTATGGGATCAGAGTTATGCCCCTCCCACCCACCAAAGAAGACACACTCAGGAAAGTTCTTTTGGACAGATGTCAGGCATGGGTTTGAAAGTGCAAACTACACTCAAAAGACATACAAGGAACTTATTGGTGTTTTGAAGGCTGGAGAATTCTGTCCACCCTGTTGCTTTGAAGAAGAAGAAGAAGAAGAAGAAGAAGAAGAAGAAGAAGAAGAAGAAGAAGAAGAAGAAGAAGAAGAAGAAGAAGAGTTGGTTCTTATATGCCGCTTTTCCCTACCCGAAGGAGGCTCAAAGCGGCTTACAGTCGCCTTCCCATTCCTCTCCCCACAACAGACACCCTGTGGGGTGGGTGAGGCTGAGAGAGCCCTGATACCACTGCTCGGTCAGAACAGTTTTATCAGTGCCGTGACGAGCCCAAGGTCACCCAGCTGGCTGCATGTGGGGGAGCGCAGAATCGAACCCGGCATGCCAGATTAGAAGTCCGCACTCCTAACCACTGCACCAAACTGGCTCTTGAACTTGCTTTGTTGCTTTGAAATTTGGTAAACATTTTGTTTAAGTAGAGATAATATATCTGGAAATGTATTCATTCAACAAACCCACCAGGAACAGCCATGAACTGCTTGTATGTTGACCTGCCATGAGCTTCAGCGTGCAAACCATGAACCAAAATTCATTAAGCCAATTCAAGCCCATTCCTATAGCTTGGTGAAGATCTGGCCACATGTGCAAAGGAAAATGTTTTTCTTTTTTTCTTTTAACAGGTGATGAACCTTTTAATAACAGCAAATAGAAATTTGACCATCTTCATGAGCCTCGGAACAGTAAACTACTATAAATGAATTTTCTCCTGCATCTGAAATTTAAAAAATGATTTTTTTGTCAGCACAAGAGTTGTCAATAACCTAGCAAAAGCAAAAAAAAGTTAATGCATCATTATTTACCAGGCAATGTCATGAAAAGCTTCATCAGCCTATATAGCGGCTGCAGCTTGACGTGGCCACCGTTGATGTCGCAGGGGCGCCCGGCAATGACGCGACTGCTGGTTGCGTCATCAGGCCGCGCCATCGCGCGGCTGGAGAGGGGCGGGGCGCTCAGGCCTTAAATAGGCCAGGCGCTTGCGCACCCGCCCTCTTCGCGTCGGCCGCCAACCTGAACAGACACCCGCCCTCCCTCCCGGTTTTTTATGTGATGTTAAGTTGCAGCCATGGTTATGCCAGGTAGGGAGCCTGTTGGCAGGGAGCCCGTCTGCGTGCGGGACTCCCTGAAGTGGGGGTCTCAGTAGAGAGACCGGCGTTCCCGGGTGCAGCCTACCCGGCTGGGTGGCCAGGGGCCCGGGGCCAAGCAGCAGGGGGACTCCAATGGAGGCGGACGCCCTTTTGGTCCCTTGTGGCTGCTTCCCTGGATCCTGCAGCGGAAGGCGTCCCATCCTCCCGGCTGGGACTGAGGCATGGAGCCGGAGCACTGCGGTTCAAAAGTGGCAGCCGGACGGCTGCCGGGGGGATCAGGCTCCCTTTTCACCTGCATAAGGCCAACCCTACGTTGGGGTCGTTTGTTTAATAAATGGCTGCAGCCAAGTTATTTGCCAAAACTGGAGTCGTGTCTTCACTGGGGAAGTCGCCACCTGCCAGTCAATTCAATTAATTGAGCCTTTGTTAAAGGGACTGGATAGTCTTTTTCTACAAGACTGCAAGGGTTGAAGGACAATCCATAAGGGAAGACTGACCCTGCTGAAAGATACCTGTCAACTATCCTGACCAAACAAAATATTTGCCATACAGCAATCATAGAATCGTAGAGTTGGAAGGGATCTCCAGGGTCATCTAGTCCAATACTCCTGCACAATGCAGGAACTCATAACTACCTGCCCACTCACGGAAACCCCAATTTGATGCCCAAGTGATTCCTCCACCAAAAATCTCCAGAATCCAGCCTGGCCTGGTTGGTGTCCCAACCAATGCCTCTGGTTGCTGTTTCCAGCACTGTATTTAGACAAATACGTCTGCAGGAAGTCATGGTGTCTGCTTTCCCTCAGCTTATCAAAGGTTTGGTGATGCTTAGTCTTCTCACCTTCACTCTAAGACTGAAATCTTTGTGTTAGAACAGCCTTGTGTGTTCTAGGAGGGTTGCTTTTCTCAAGCCACATATTGGTGTCTATCTAGAAAGATCCAAAGATGTGCTTGTATTCTGGATAAGGGGGAAAGATTGCTGTGATGCATGATCAGGGCCTGCCTACATGTTATGCTGTTTCCAGGTCGTCACGGAAACACCCTCCCTGCTCCTCCAAAGAAGCTATGTAAAACCAGAGAATGACAAATGTTACACAAGCAATGCAAACTTTATTTTTGTATTTTACAGAAGACATATGGTTAGACTCTCATCTCCCCTCATGCTGCCTATATTGGAATGTGGCAATGGCACCTCTAACCCTCTGTTCCTCATTATAAATCCTCCTTTTTGTCTGATCATCCATAACCATAGTGTCCCGCTCTTCCTGGTACGCAGGAATTTCATGCCCCTTCTCCTTGTATATGTTGTGGAGAATCACACATACTATGACCACAGGGGTTACATTGTTCAGGTGCACATAATTCCTTGCAAGAAGGCACCTCCAGCATCCCTGGAGTCTCCTAAAGGTGTGCTCCACCACATGTCTTGCCTGGGAATGCCTCAAGTTGTAATAAATCTGCTTAGGGGGACATGAGCCACTTCCTCAGGGGGTATTCCCCATCACCCAAGATCAGGGCTGGGACCTGGATTCCCTCTATGGTGACTATTGAGTTTCCAAGGATAAAGACCCCTGTGTCCATGGCAGTGCACAGGTGGGACTCCTGGAAGATGAAGGTGTCATGTCACCTGCCACTCCTGCCCACCTCCACATTTATGAACCATCCATCATGGTCCACAGTGCAGGACCCTCCTTCAAACTGCCAAATTTCAAATCTTGAACATTTTACCAAAACTAACTTCTGATACTGACCCTGTGGCACAGAATTTGGTCAGGCTATTGAGCCTCATGGGGGGGGGGGCTTGAGAGATTTAACTTTGTTATTTGTGTGTGTGTGTGTGTGTGTGTGATTTTACACTTGATGTAAACTGCCACAAGTTGGCTGTCCAGGAAGCAATGGATAAAACATCTAACGAATAATAAATAAATAAATATCACTACTAACAATAAAACCCATTATGCAAAATTTTAAAATGTTGTAACCCGCCACGAGCCGCAAGGGAGTGGCAGGCAATAAATCAAATGATGATGATGATGGTGATAATAATAATAATAATAATAATAATAATAATAATAATAATAATAATAATAATAATAATAATAATAATGGGCTCTAGGAAACTGTTGTTGGTAAGGGCTGCCCAGAGCCCATTGTCCATGTGGGACAAAGTTCCCACCACCGCTGCAGAACTCCAGATTATAAAGATCAAGTCCCCAGGCAGAAATGTCTGCTTTGGAGGGGGGGGGGCGGAATCTGTGTATTGTACCCCACTGAGGTTTATGGAATGCCAGCTTCCAGGTGGAACCTGGGAATCCCTGGAATTGAAGCTCATCTCCAGGCAAAAGAGATCAGTTCCCCTAGACAAAATAGTTGCTTTGGAGGGTGGACTCTGGGGCAATGCACCCTTTTGAGGCCACTCCCAATCTCCCATTTCAGCTGTTGGCAAACTTGGCCTGGCTGACTCTGGGGCTTTTGATAGCCACAGGCTTGAAGGCCAAGCCTCCGCATACCACCCAGCATTTTGTATGGGTGAAAAGAGCCTGCCCCCCCTTCCCCATCACTCACTCCCCCCTTGTTGGAGATCTGCCTTCTTGCCTCTCCATCACCATTGCTGCTTCGTCCCTTCCCCCTGGTCAGTGCAGCACTCACTTCTTTCCCCCCAACACTGGTGCTCTGACCTCTTGCCTCCCCCGCCCATCCTCCAGCAGCTTGCTGCTCGACCAACTTCCCTCTTGACTTCTGCCCCCTTTCTCAAAGATAGGGCAGATTATGCTGGGGTTAATTCCCAGGGAGGGTACAGTTCCTCTGTTTTTCCCTCTATAGCATCAGCATGACTGTGTCATCTGTGCTTGGGGGCGGGAGACTGTGCCAGTCCCAGGTATTTTATCAGCCTTGGAAACTGTGGCAGTGCTGGTAGGAAGGGGCAGAATTTGGGAGCTTCTATCACAGCCAGCTAATGTGTTGGTTGCAGTTTTCCTTGGCCTGGCAGTCTGCCCTCCCAACCTTTGCAGTCAGATACTTGCCTCCCACATCCAGCCACTCCAACATTGAGCACAGGTAACCATGTGGGACACCAAACTCCCACCTCTGCCCAGAATACTATCTCTATGACAGCTTCAGTGGGCTGCAATTTAAAGGGGAAACTGGCACGAGGGGAAAGGGCTATTGTTGTGCCTTTTCTCTACCCAAAATAACCTCCCCCAAGCTTATTTTTCTTCCTTTGAGGAAAACAATTTTACCTGAGCCTCAGTGGTATATAAATGTAATAATAATTAAATATATAGATAAATCTGTAGATATTGCCCATTGGCAATAAAAGCAACTTGGGAGTCAGCCTTTGACAGGGGGAAAGGTACAAGGGAAAAATGGTAAATAACTTCTCCCCCCTCATATTTATCTTCTATTTACATTATAATCTCAGTTGAGCCAATGGGGGGGGGGGGAGTTGGAAGAAAAAACAATGACAGATCAAGGCACAATATATATTCCCAGCTTCCCCCCCCCCTCCCCGAACACAGACAAAGAGCAAGGAGCAAAGAGCCAGCAAAGCAACCTCATCAGGCTTGTGAACAGCTTCTAAGAAGCCAGTCTGTCAACGAGCCATTTAGAATTCCATTTGTGAATGAGGGTGTGGCAGCCACAGCAAAGCAATTCCACATAGCTAAACTCCCAACAAAGAACATTTCCTAGACGATAACAGCTTTATCACAGGAGACCAAGATCCTAACATGATATACATTTCCAACATGACTATAAACAAGATTTTTACAGACCACAAGAAAATATATTACTAGTGCTGTAGGTAAAGGTATTTCAAGCTTTCTGGAGCACTTGGTCCTCAGAAGAATCTTGATGTGCTTGGGATTTTCAAACAAAAGTGGCCTAGATTCATGTGTGCAGCCATATTGGTCTGAAGCAGCAGAACAATGTTTGAGTCCAATGAAATTCTATTCAAGGTATAAGTTTTCATGTGGAGGCATACCTCATCAGATACAGGGAAACAGAATATCCTCACTCATTACATAAAGGATAGAGGGAGGGGGTTTAATTGCCAGGAAGGGCTATCGGGAGTGAAGATACATAAGAGATAATGGCTGAGATTGTGTGATTATAGCTGAGATTGAATTAAGGCAGTAATAAAGATCTGTGAATAGTCATAAATAAGCATACAAACAAACATGAGAAGTTTGAGTCCATTGTCAGCCCAAAAGTCAACAATGTTCAACTCAGCAGGAACTGGGAGACTTCCTTGAATGTTACATATAGGGAGGGAGGATGAGTTGCCAGGAGGGGCTAATTTGAACCAAGATGCATAAGGAACCAAGCAAAAAATACGGCTAAGCTGAAATGGCACATTTGGTAAGATGTAGAGAGCAGCAAAGTAGCATGCAGATGATAAAGGAATAAACAAGAGATGTGAGAATTGAGTTTGTCCAGTAACCCTCCACCCAAAAAAACCCCCAACCAGTTCAATTTCTGGATATATCGTGAGTACTAAGAGACTTAGCTCCTGTAGTGAGATAAGATGCCAATATCCCTGTTAAGCCCATGGGGGTTCCATTGGCCTAAGTATTGTGATCATTTGTAATTCAGCAGTCTGTTTCTGAATTTTTTTGCAACAATAGCTACTTTGAGGGGCCCCACTGAGTGTCCTGGGAGGTTGAAATGTTCTCCTACATGTTTCTCAGTTTTGTGATTCTTGATGTCAAATTTATGTCCATTTCTCCTTTGGTATAGGGTCTGACCTGTTTACCCTATGTAGAGAATGGATGGGCATTGTTGGCATTTAAAGATGTACACAATGTTAGAAGGTGACCAAGTGAATGAGTCTGAGAAGATGTAGCTGATGTAGTTAGGTCCAGTGATTTTGATTTCTGGGTGTACGAGGCCTAGGTCTGTGTAGAGCAAGCCGAATGGGACAGAGGCCGCTTGTTTGCAGTTTTTACTGATGTGATATTAAGGTAGGGGTCACTGGCACACTGTTGCTAGGCAGCAGCTGTACAGTAACATGAAAGGTTATAGCATTGCAAAATCAGCTGAAAATCACAGGGACAGTTTGGACTGGAGCAAATGTCACAGCCTCTGTTTTTCCTATTCCCATCATTTGTATATGATCAGAATTGAGTTTGTGTTTTGTTGGCTTGAATTCCTGCCTACAAGAAATACTGATCATGATTTAGTCGATGGCTCAAGCCAATGCCTCAGGATGTGTCTCCAGGGGTGATTCATATGAGTTTTTGCTAATCATCTGAAAAAGATTCCACATGAATGTCTGATTTGCGTGGTGTTGCAACAGCATTTCACCTGCTGGAACAGAGCTCCTGTTCACAGCCATTCCTATTTATACAACTGTTACTGATTTCCTAGTTAGAATATCTGCAGCCAACTACTCAGAAGTAAATTCAACTGCGCTGCAGCAATAGCAAGACCATGTCATATGATTACCATGGCCAAATGAATGACAATCACAATAAATTCATGAATGGCTTTCAGGACTGTATTTTGCATGTAACTGCCATACATTTTGTTTCTAATGGACTATAAAATAGGGACCTGTTCTCCTTTATGTCTGAAATTTGGCAGGGACAATGCTTTGAATGAGTGAGTCCAACCTCTGAAATTCCTTACTGAAACCAAGAGAAGCACTGGGTGACAAGTTCCCTGGAGAGACGGCAAAGACATATGCTATACATATGCTATACAGGAAGTCATGGGCCCATAAAGACATATGCTATACAGGAAGTCATGGGCCCATTCCGCACAAGGACCAATGTTGCCAATTGGTTTCACAAAGCAATAATGCTATTTTCAATAATGGAATCTCGGCGTTCCGCATACCTTCATTTGTGGTGGAATCCAGTAGCATTTCATTTGTTCCCCACAGGTTTCCAGTCTTGCAGGAATTGCTAGAAAGGAAGCGTTTTTTTCTGTGCTTGTTCCTGCCCCTGGCCGTCAATCAAACGAACAGCCAATGGGCGGTTGTTATCATGCTCCCAAAAAGCCCCTTTCCCTTTAAGCACAGTTAAAAAAAACACACACACACATTTCAACGAATATGCCTTGATTCTTCCTAATGTAGAGACCCATCTAGCTGGTGTGTGATCTGGCGAGTCATCATTACCACGCTCCCCCAAGTGGACCCCCCCCCCGCATGGGCGTGATTTTCGGCCGAAATCAAAGGGAACTGGCGAACAGGGGGCTGTGTTGTGCTTGGGGACTTAGGGGAGCTTTAAAGCACTTCTGTGGAGGGACTGTGGCCGGAGAAGCCTCGCTGGGTGAATCAAGCCACGCTGGTTCATTGCTTTCCCCGCTCGCTCCGAGGGAAAAAAAAATGGCGATCGCTTCGCCGGACGTTCGGAGGAGAGAGCCAGGGGGAGGGACTTCGTTGCAACCGCTACATTGAGAATGCACAGGTCATTTTCGCAAGTGTTGCAGGTTGTTGGCAGGAGTGTAGCGATTTTCTGAGGGTGAATCCACTTTTCTGGATTCCCTTGGCAAAGGTTTCGTGGTGTTTAGCCTACTCCCCCTCCCCCCCAAAACTCCTAACCTTTGTGTGAGAACAACCTTTCACGTTTTAAGAGGGTCACCTCTATCAAGTGAACTGTGGGATTAGGAGCGTGGTGCAGTCAGAAAGGCCTGGTCCCTTCCATGTGTGTGTGGCTGGCAAAAGAAAACATGGTTGCAGGAGGGGTTTCAAATGGTTCATACCTGTAGCACATGCCACATATACTATGGGGCCCATGGTTCACACAGTGCTTGCTAGGTCGGCTTCATACTTATGTGGCTTGCAGACAGCAAGAAGAAAAAAAGGGCCATAACTCAGGATGAACATCACTTATTGAGCATGAGTGAAGGCCACAAGCCGCATAAGTGTGAAACTACACCTGCCTACATCTACTGTGTAACCCACACAGTTACAGGGCTTTTTTTTCTTCTCATGCTGTAATCCTCCTTCCAGTGTGTGGGTGCTGCTGGCTTCCCTCTTTTGTTATGTACTTGCGTGTCGGGGTGGGGGCTGATGGTGGGGGCAGAGATTGGCTTCTTGCCCAGCTGCTATGGAGTGCTGTTGGCATCTCAGGTCAGAATTACATGGATTGCTGCAGGACTGCTGTGTACAACTAGTATGCCTTCTGCACTCAAATGAGCGGTCGTTCACATATTTTCCATTTGCTCAGCAATCAAACCGGTAGCTCTGGACCATGGAAGCACTGGTGGTATGCCTTGCACATGGGTTTTGAGATTGTTTAACCCTCCCACCCCCCAACAATACTACCAATAGTCAGCAAATAGAAACACAACAAACAAAAACAGTCTGGATAGGAGCCAAGGCAACCCTGTTCTGTAGAATTAATGTTGGGTGGGAAATCAATTAGACTTGTTAGAGGCCGCCTCGGCTGCTGTCTCAGCAAGGTCAGGCAGCTTAATAAGTGCCCTGCAGCTCCACCCTTTTCTGAAGCCTGCTCTAAAGGAAGAATTTTAATTGACTCTGAAACGGTGACATTTTTTCTTATCTATTTCAAATTTGGCAAGGAGGATTCTTCTGGAGAGGGATTTATTTTAGCTCCTGATAATTTCAAATCCATTGTGCATGTGAGGTGGGGGCAGGACTACACTTTTCCTATTGAGATAAATGGGAAGAAACTATTGCATCTAGCTTTGCATCTGATTTTAAAGAAACTAATGACAGTCTTTTGAAAGATAAAGGAATTGGCTCCCAGTCTGGCTTCCCCCTCTCAGTACGCCCCCTAGTGCAAGATCTCTGCCGAGACAACCAGTCGCTTCTGTGAATTATCTTGGCTCCAAATGAATTCTTATCTGGCAGATTAACGTTACTGCCTCAGCTCATGGCGCCAGACATTTGAGGTTTATGTGTCCCTGTGGAATTTGCCCAGTTATTTTATTTTATTAATTTATGTGTTTAGAAAATGTCTCTGCCATTTCTTCACGAAACCTGCTATAACATAGGACACATTCCCTATCCAGGAAGAAAGTTCTGTAAGATCTATCTTGTTGCTGCCAACAGTGGTATCCAGAGACTCCATTTTCCATCTTTGACAGATCCAGAAGGGTGAGGCCCACTATGCAAGGCTGAGGGATGGGGGGAGCTGTCCAGTCAGGGCCAAGAGCAGGTCGGAGGCAACATTGCTGAAGCAGCGGAACAGTGCTTCAGCCTGGGCACTAGGCCTAGGGCACATGGCAAGGAGATGTCATAAGAAAGTCCACATAGTTACCAAATGTGCTTAAAGCTGGCCCTGCATCTTCTCCTCTCCATGATGCATCAGTGGAGCTGGTCTTTACCATACATACTTATCATGAGCCAGTGAGATGCAATAGTTTGGCTGGAGAGTGTCAAGAAGCATGGGGGCTCAGACCCAGAGCTGGGTTCTATATGCCATCTGAGCTTCCTGCCTTTGGGAAGTTGGTCAAGTCTCTAATAGAGACATAGTGAATTTCAAAGTGAAGATGTTCACTCTTCAAACACACTTCATTTAAGAGCTGCAGTTTCCTATGAGCCAAATGTCGGATCTATTCACCTGTCGATTGGCTGCCTTGAACAGCTTGGGAACAGCTTTCCACTTGCACAATGGCTGTGGTGGGGAACTATAGCTACAATAAGGCTACCTTAATATGTGCATGCCCCAAATAACATTGATAACCCAGACTGAAATGAACACCAAATGGGATGACGGCTTTAAAAATGGAGTGTTTCCTAATGATTTGATTTTCCCATTGGTTCTTTATACAATTGATTGCAGCAACAGGTCTGTGCAAAAATACTTGGGACTTTCATGTTCCAGGTATGTGTCCAGTTTGAATGGCTATGATGTGAAAATTCTTCACATTTTTTCTTTAAAAAGTATGCTCTGTCCTGGAAAGTTTGAAGGTAAAAACTAATACATACTAATTTATTGTTGCTTCTAGATCAGTGAGGTTTTTAATTTTGTTTCTGCTTCTTCTATTGATATTAATATGCCATAATCTGTTTAGAACCTTGCTTTCCCTTTTGTTTTTTTTTAAATGTGAGTGTTCACATCTCATCACATTCTAGAACCCAGCAGATTAATAAACCCATTTTAGAGATTTTCTCAATCAGATATTTGGGGCTGAATGTCAGCTGCAACCACTCAGTATTATTAAGGTCTGGGACTGTTTTTGGTCATCTGAAACTATGATTAGGTATGAAAATATCTTCTTGGGAGGCATTTCTCTGTATACCCTCTGTTGGAAGACTGATGGGTAGCTAGAGATGATTGAAGGCCTGACTTACCAGAGCCAATGATTGATGGGCAGCGAGGCAGGTGCTACAGAAAAGGCACGGAGAGGGATGTGCGGCAGGCACATCCCAAAAAGCAGCCTGACACACATGTGTCAGGGGTGGGGTGGAGACCGGGTCTTAAATAGCACAATGTGTGCTGACCCAGCCTCATTCGCCCAATCTGTTTGTGATGGATGGTTATCCCACCCACCGACCCTGGGGTTAAGGTTATGAGGTTGAAGTTTGGTTTCAACGGGTTGTAAGTTTAAAGGTTTATGATGTTTTCTAGTTACATATGCATTATTTTCGTCACAGCTTGTGGGATGGCATAGGGGGAGCCTATGTTTTTGGGGGGAGGTCCAACCTGCATCCCGGCCTCCCTAGTTTTGGGGCCTCCTAAGAGGTGGCTGAGTGTGAGCGGGCCTGCTCCTTGTGGAAGGCACAGTGTTCATATAACCAGGTGGCTCAAGGTGGACCAGTGGAGGTATGCACCCCCAGGCTACACACACACAGAGGCCTCAGAAGTCAATATCTGCACAGCTCCTGACCTCCAGTCGGAAAAACCTAAGTGTAGCTTTGATCCATAGATTTAGATATCAGCAGATAGGGAGCACACTTCAGAAATAGATATATTGATGATGATACAAAAAGAAATAAAACACAAAAACATTTTCTCATCCCTACTCTTTGGATGAGACTGTGTAGGTGCATGTGTGCATACATGTGTATGCAAAGAGCCATCAAGTTGCAGACAAAAGTCACAGCAAGAGGCTTTCAAGGAAAGTTAGAAGCAGTTTGCCATTTCCTTCCTTTGCAGAGTTTTCATTGGCGGCCTTCCCTTCCAAGCACCAATCCTGCTTAGTTTCCAAGTTCCAAAGAGATTGCTGTCTTCCCTCTGAGCTTTTGGTATTCTCACCTAATTTAAATGGTTTTGCTGGTTTTGCTTTTCTAGTGTATTTGCCATACTAGACAAAATGAAACACTCAGTATATCTACGTATCACACTTTCTGTGTTCCTCAAAGTTAAAAGGTAAAGGTAAAGGTATCCCCTGTGCAAGCACGGAGTCATGTCTGACCCTTGGGGTGATGCCCTCTAGCGTTTTCATGGCAGACTCAATACGGGGTGGTTTGCCAGTGCCTTCCCCAGTCATTACCGTTTTACCCCCCAGCAGCAAGCTGGGTACTCATTTTACCGACCTCGGAAGGATGGAAGGCTGAGTCAACCTTGAGCCGGCTGCTGGGATTGAACTCCCAGCCTCATGGGCAAAGCTTTCAGACGGCTGCCTTACCACTCTGCGCCACAAGAGGCCCTCCTCAAAATTATGTTCCTGTTAATTATTGAAACCCCTTCAACTGTGGAGAAGCAGTTTGGGAGTCCTATAGTGCAAGTGGTGGATAGGTAAAATTGCCTTCTACTCCTTTACTATGAAACGAGATTCAATCGGCAGAACTGCTTTTATACTAACAGAATGTCTGTTTAGAAGCCAAACCACAGTCCTTTAACTGATCTAGCCCAAGTTCACATATCAGAGGAAGTGAGTAAGCCACTACCAGCACTTTATTGAGGTTTTTCTTGCCAGAAACCAAGAGCCTTGAGATATATATAGGTCACAGCATAAAATAAGTATTTCTGCATGATGACCAATAGTGTAGACTTAAGGAGAAAGAGACAGACAAAGTCTTATTTAAAGAATTGACCAGTGTGATAAATAATAGAAAGGTCTGAGAAATTACAGATGTTTGGTGAAGTGACCATATCTAATATATTATTTGCTATTGTTTTCCAAATGATATTTGTCCATAAGATGCATGTACAGCTTGACTGTGAGCATCAATAGAAGTTGGTGGGCATCCTCCACTGGAACTCACAGGTGAGGCTATTTACTTGTGATCTATTGGTCCTGGCAAACTGAAGTATGATGTGTAACAAGGGTAGAAATTAGAGTTGTATGCAGAGCCACACCTTTTCTCCCAGACCTTTCATGTGGTAAGCAGTGAAAAGCCAAATCTGTTACAGAGAAAGAGAACATGTGCTCTTAACAATTGCTAAACCATGTTTTAAAGAACGTGAACTTTCCGAGTAGAAAGAGGCTGTTTCCTTTGATGACAACATGTGAACCAAGGACATTTTAATTTGTTCCCAGATGGATGCAAGCATTTAACTTTATCACAAAACTCCTAATTTTCTGTTTTCCTTCAACAGTATTTACCAGGATTGTGTACAGTTAGGAAGTTCCATATGTTCACAAGTAGGAATTGCTTCATGCCCATGATTTCATCATTTTCAATATACTCTAAGGGAATCCAGGCAGTATGAACTTGACCAGCTCTGAAACATACATCATGGAATAGCATGAACAGGAAAAAGCCGCTTGAGGGAGCTTTTCCATATAGAATGGGATCTTATGCTTCCTTTCTCTGCTGCTTTTCTGCTAAAAAATAAAGCCATCTAAGGCTTCATTACATGGAGCTGCTTGCCATGTCTCATTGCTCCTGTGGTCTGCATAGTTGCTGTATTATTTTGCTATAGTTTGTAGCAAATATAAAATACAGCCATAGACAAATCTTATATTGATGGTTTTACGCATGTTGTAATGCTGGATTTAAAAGCTATTTCTTACCTTGAAGGCTCAGATCTTGATGTTGGGTGAACACAGTGCACAAAGTTCAACTAAGTACAAAACGTATACTCCTATCTAGGCCTAGTAGTAGCATGATATAGCAACTGTGTTAAAGGATTTGTTCTTCTATTTTGGCTTTAACTGAAAGTGACTATTATTGCAAACCATCTATAACCACAAGGAAATTAATGAGTTCACCCAGCATGTGAATGACCACCCAAGCCTGTCCCCCATACCAGCCCTGTGGTGAGGAGCTTTCCAGAGTCACTGTGGGTTATCTACTGGAGCAGGAGGAGACTCAAGGATCCTGACTGGTCTTCCCAGTCTTTGCCTGCTCCCTGAAACAGGAGAGTATAACACCAGGCTCAATGGCTTCCAGGTTCTGACTGTCACCCACAGCCATTGAGTGCTTCAAGCATTTCTCACTCTGTTCTCATTCCAGACTGTCTCTGGCCTCCTCACAGATCTAGTCCTTGTTCTCTCCTTCCTCCAGTCTTCTCCTCCCCCTTTGTTCCTCCTGACATTGCCTAAGGCCCATTATGCACAGGGGGAATAACACACATTCAGGGTGGAATGGTGGCGACTAAAATCACCGATAACGCACGGAGCCAGCTGTAACTGGCTGCAGATTCGGTGCATGCCGCCGAAAAAACCGCGTTAGTGAAACACGGAAGAAAGTGCAGCTTCCGGGTGACCGGGGCGCAACCAGAAGCGGCACCGGGGTCACCGCGTGCATAATCGGTTACTCTGGGTTTTGCCGCCGTTGCATCCCATCCCGTGCATAAGCTGTTTACTTCGCTTCTTCCCCTTCCACGTTTTCCATGTGACCCGGAATCACCGTTTCGGCGGCCGCGCATTATGGGCCTAAGTGATGCTTAAATGCATAACCAGTCCTGGAGCTTATGCACTGATGAATAGGGGAGGATGGTGAAAGCTGCAGAATTGGAGGAATGATCTAGTGTGGGTGAAACAAGGGGAGAACCCTCCCCAAAATAACACTCTCAGAAAACCTAGGGAAACAGAAGCTAGGAAGAAAACTGAGCACTAAAGGGAGGAAAATCAACTCAGAACTCCCAAAACTCAAAATAAGTGCACTGTGAAAGTGAGAGGAAATGCAGAACAGAGCACACACATACAACCAGACATCCATTGCAAAAGTGAGAGAAAACACCAGTACGTAAAGGCCATTGATACAGGATATTACACAGGAGCATACATTCAGCAATAATACAAAGGAATGTAATCCACAGATCCTATTCCTTTACCAAACTGCCTTTCGGCATCTTTTCAGTACAGCACAGCCCTAATATCTGTGTTAAAATTATTCTTGCATTATTCAGTTTTGCATATTTGTGCAACGTCATGACCCAGGGAGTCTTTCTAACCTTGCTAGATCTTAAATAGGAGAGAAAGTTTAATAAAGATTAAGCTATAGCATATACACAAAGAACAGCTATGGTTATAGATCTAAGGATAATAACATCCAACATAAATGACCCAACTCATCAGGCAGGTCATTTAGGCACTTCATCTTCCCAACCAGCATCACTCTCATCTTCTCTGGGGTCAGTTTCCTTTTTATATTGACAACATCCATTTCAATTATTTATCCTAAAGACTTTACATGGAGAATTCTGTTAACTGCTTTGGAGAGAAAAATGGAATATAAATGAAGTAAATAAATAATGCAAAGTTTATGTTCCTTTCAGGATGCTAATTATTGCCCACATTTTATTTTGTTTTTGCTTAATTGTTGTGTCTCTCTTTCAAAACTGAGCCATTTCTATTTTTGCAGCTGCTAATAAGTGATGTATTGGTGCTGTGAATCAAGGTGTTTAAAAAACAAAACAAAACAAAAAAGCAGGCGATCAAATCATAGTCAGCAACTGAAAAACTGCAGTCAATCTGAAATTGCCATTGGTTGAATTAATGGATTTTCTGCGATAATCCATTGTAGGAAGCTAGGAAAATTCCTCCAATCAGGAAAATTCCTCCAATGGGTTAGATACATCATGAGATGTTCATGTGTTATCACCTCTGTTTATTGGAGTATGTCGTGGTGTCCACTGAGTCTCAATTTTTTTCTGCTAATGTTGAGCACTCTGGGGATACTTTTTACATTGATGATTTATGAAATCCCGAAATCACTTTGGTGTCACAAGAGATCAATTAATTCATCTCTGGCTGATTCCACACAAGGGGAGTTTTCCATGGCAGTTGTTGCTCAATTTGTACTTGCAATGGAGATTTGACATGGCACACTGTAGTCCAGTAGCCATCTTTGTGAACCATGGTTTCCCTTTCATGCCAGAGGCAAATTTTACCATCCCCTCTACTCCAGAAATGGAGGATGATGTTATGTGGAAAGGCAGAATTTGAACCAAAAACCACAGTTTGTTCTCTTATCCATTGTGTCTCACCAGCTCCCGGTATTTATATTGGTAAAATTTAGTGCTTCTCTGGACAGGAGGAACTTCAAGAACATGAACTCTGGGGAAGAGAGTAGAGGCTAGGTTGGTACATGAGACATGTGTACTAGCATGTGTCTCTACATGAAATAGCTGGTATACTGCAATCTTTGCATGTTCAAGGAGTATGCAGCAGAAGAAAGTCAATACCCTGCAGCCATCACCACTGGAGGACCAGTAGCAACCATGGAGGACTGGATTGTGCCCTAAAAGTTTGATCAGTTAAAAAGAAGAAGACTAATGGAATATTCTTTTTACTTTCTTGACAATCATTTTCATGGTTTGATTTTCTATAAAACTTTGAAAAGTTTGTGATTTATTGTGTCTTAGTGACATATCCATTTACTGTCTAGATTTTTGGCATTTGGGAAAAGACCAGTTACATAAAATCTGAAAAAATTAGATGTATCAGAAGAGTGTATCCAAATATATTATTTATAGTAACATAATTGCAAGTGGCCTCTTGTGGCGCAGAGCCTCTTGTGGCGCAGAGTGGTAAGGCAATGACATGCTGTTTGAAGCTCTGCCCATGAGGCTGGGAGTTCAATCCCAGCAGCTGGTTCAAGGTTGACTCAGCCTTCCATCCTTCTGAGGTCGGTAAAATGAGTACCCAGCTTGCTGGGGGGTAAACGGTAATGACTGGGGAAAGCACTGGCAAACCACCCCGTATTGAGTCTGCCATGAAAACGCTAGAGGGCATCACCCCAAGGGTCAGACATGACCCGGTGCTTGCACGGGGGATACCTTTACCTTTAATTGCAAGTGGCAGGAACCACAGAGAACTTTTAAAAAGGAAATGTGCTGTACTGTTGGTTTTCTGAAAACACCTTCAATTGGTTTTCTTTTAAAGTAAATAATGTTTTATTTCAACCATCAGTTTTAGCAAATCCTTTCCATATTAAATGCTGACCAAATAGCAGATAAATTTTAAAAATAAAACATTAAAAATTGTGAATAACTTTATTTTGACAAAAAACATTTGATTCAACTTTATTAAAATATACCTGTGAGAACAAGTTTCATTCATTTTAAATCAAAATAACTATCCACATTCAAACTCTGCCAAAAGCAGGATGGAACATTTTTGGAAGTATGCTGCCATCTACTGAAATTCTTTATAATTTCAGCCATTACCTTTTTCATCCTTTAATAATTCTCCTCTAAATGCAAATCTGCATTACATTAATTACTCTACATGATGGCATTATGGTGACTCAGAAAGAATCTTCTGCTTTTCTGTTTTTCTTTTTCTTTTCTGGATTCTCCTGGCTTTTCCCTCATTCACATTCTGAATTTTTTCCAGACTGTATGTTTTGTGCAATCTTCCTTACATCTGATCCCTTTCTTCTGTATTTTGAACTGTGCCTGATCTGAACATATTTCTTGAAGTCTGGAAGTGGGGCCTCAAAAGTGTGTAATGCCCCCACAGCCGCCTAGTACCCTCTGACCTATTTCAGGTCAAGAAAACATTGCAGAGAGGACGTAAGGTTGCTAGATTGGTGTAGGTTCATGTTCTGGAATTCCACACTAGCTAGGCGTGCATAAACCTGACTAAGGTCAATACTGCTGTGGACAGAGAGACCTCCTCTTAGGGTTGCCAGCTTCCAAGTGAGGCTCTCTACCCCACCTTCCTCACAGGGAGTCTGCTATGGGGAGAGGAAGGCAAGGTGATTGGAAACTGCTTTGAGACACCTGAGGCCTGCTGGGTGACTGCGGCCCATTCCCAGTTCTCACAGACCTCTCACAGTCCCACATCCCTCACAGGTTGTCTATTGTGGAGAGATGAAGGGAAAAGGTGTTTGTAAACTGCTTTGAGACTCCTTTGGCTAATAAACAGCAGAGTACAAAAATCAAGCTCTTCTTCTAAGGAGCAACCGTGAAAGAAGCATGTGAGCACATAACATTTTATCAACAGTAAAAAAAAAATGGAGACAGAAGGAACAAGGCGGACACCTGTGTACTGTGACTATCCCATGTGAATTAGGGCAGGGGGACATTTTGTTGTCTGTGGCCTAATTCACGCAAGAAGGAAAATGACATTGAATGCAGAACTGGGAGGAATTGGTTTCCATGTTGTTGTGTATGTGAGGTAGCAGAGGGCTGAGCTTGGGGTCTGGAGCAGGATCCAAGCAGCCCCAAAGGTCTGCCAATGAACTGCCAGGTTCCCAACTGCAGGGTCCAATGAGTTTAAATCAATCAGGCTCTGCTAATCCAATCAAGGCTCAGCCAAGGGTGTGTCCACCTCTGCCCATGTGTATATATTTGGGGGCTTGTCCAGGCAAGTCCCCAGTTAGCGTGGTTACTTCCAACCTGGAATCACTATAAGAAATAAAAGAGCTGTAATGCACGACTGTGCCTCGCTTATTCCCTATCGGACCCACTATACAACACATGTAGTGTCCCTCTAAGAAGAGTCTCCTGTCTGATTTTCCCTTCACATATCTGAAGACATGGTTCTTGAAAGCTCATCAGTAACCAACTATGCCACAATTCCCAAAGGTCAGTCCTCTCACACACTCAACACACATTCCAAACCACAGCTTCTTGATACCCATCTCTCCACTCCGACACCCTCATTTGTCACCATGCCACCATAAGCTTCCATACAACACAAATATTCAACCACATACCCTTACAGACAGGAAAACTCCTCCCCTTCCTCTTCCCTGGCAGTCTTCAAACAAAGGCTGGATACACACTTTTCTTGGATGCTTTGGGCTGATCCTGCATTGAGCAGGGGGTTGGACTAGATGGCCCGTGTGGCCCCTTCCAACTCTATAATTCTATGATTCCCACTGCCATGTTCTAGTGCCCATTGTATTCCTGGATACAACAGGCTTTGCCTAGTTGTGGAATAAAATTAAAGGGGACTAGGCCATGAGTGGCTACTGAACACACTTGTCATGCTCTCTTCTGCCTACTTCTAAAATTTAGGAATATCCCACTCTATTTCTTTCCTCTTATATTCTTTGTTTGCACAGGAGCACAATAACTGAACTGTTTTCAATGACCTTTTTCCCCAAAAACTTCTTTTCTATTATAGCTAATTTTAAAAGGAATTCGCAAGCTGCCTTAAATAACAAAAGAAAGGGTTACCAGAAATACACACACACGTATCCCAAGACACATGTATATGTAGCAGTGGGGAATGGCTTTGCGAGATATTTGGTAATGAAGCATTTGGATCTTTTGCTAATGTTTACAAAGTGATTACACCCTATAGAACCCAAGGCAGACAACAGATAGTTATAGTAAAATAATAATAATCTTTATTGGAAGGAAAACAATAAAGGAAATAGGCAAAAATATATCTAGCAATTGATCGGATAGGAAAATAAAGGGAGAAGCGAGATTGCAATCAGTATATTTACTGGTCCTGTATAGCAGAGAGGTCAGAGAACAAGTCAACATGGCCAGCACTTAGAGTGATCTGAATGGGTCCTGAATCAGAAGCACACTTTGAGGTTTTATAGGTTTGGGGGAAAAGTGGGTCATGTTCAGCTCATGATAGGGGCATAGTGGGCAAATGATGGAATTTCCCATGGGTAGGAAGTTGTGAAATGGCCTAGCAAGGACTGGAGATGGGCGTTAATGGGTCTATACAAAAGGAACCATCATGTCAGTGGGTCTATCTATGGAGGTGGGGGAAGCAATTTCCCCTTGCAGATTGGCCTAGAGTGAGTCATAAGACAAAGGAGCCCCTAGGCAAACAGGATGTTACCAGCCACCGGGTAAGCAATGCAATGGGGGGGGGGGGGAGAGAGACGAATGATTTGGCTGAATCTGTCATTCCAAACCTGTAGGGAAGGACAGGCTAGAGAGGGGGGGTTGCCAGGATGCAGTCTGGCCCAGCAGGGTCTTGGCAGATTTTAACAGGTTCTGGCTTTGGCACAAGCTTAGACTATATAGATGGTTGTGGAAGACAGTGAGCCAGTCTGTAGGGCAAGATACTGCCATACATAACAAAAGGCAGTCTATATTTCAACAAAATCAAATATAGATATACAGTACCATGTTATTGTCCTAAAATGCAGATGACCAGTTCCTGTATAGAAATATTCTACTGGCCCTGCTAGGCGAGGCAGTTTGCACCCGATATCTTGGAGGCCAACCTAGCCAGAGTAATCCATGTGACAGTCACCTCTTGATTAGACTTCTGCAAGTTGCTCTACACAGGGCTGCCCTTGGGACTGTTCCAGAAATTCCAACTGGCTTTATGAGTCCTGACAGGGATTCAATGGAAAGCACATATGACATCAGTGTTTGCTCAACTGCATTGGCTCCAGATTGGATCAGGTTCAAGGTGCCTTTAAAGTGCTAAGTCTGGGACCAGCATACCTAGGCACTGCTTTTCCCCTTAAAATCCCCCAAGAGCTTTGTGATCTTCAGATCAAAATCTGATCAGGGTCCTTGGCCCAAAAGAGGTGAAATTGACCTCGACCAGAGCCAGGGCTTTTTTGGTCTTGGCACCCACTGATGGAACAAGCTCCTGAGAAAGATCAGTGCCCTCCAGGACCTTAATCAGTTCCACAGGACCTTTAAGAAAGAGCTGTTTCACAAAGCTTGTAGTTGAGACCCATAATGACATCCACTAATGTAACTGGTCTCACTGCTAGGAGGAGGAGGAAAAACCAGAAGACTGGCTCTCTGCAAAAGGACTCCCTGTCTGGAAATTTTAGTTGGGGATGCTGTATAAACTGTAAATTCAAAAGTGCAGGTTAGAAAAAAAAATTATCATCATCATTTGAAATGAAATTCCTTCCAAAAATGACAATATAGACCATAGCATGTTGGACAGTCTCTGGCTCCATTGATTTCTTTGGCAGTTCATTGCGATTTCTGTAGTGGTGGGTTGATTCCAACTCATTTCAGGGGAGTGAAAAGTCTTCTCTCTTCCCATGTAGAATTCTGTACTCTGAAACATTTCTTGCTTGACTCATTGCTCTCTTCTTGTACACATTATGTTTTATGATTGTGCTTAAGCAGCACTAAGAGGTAGTCTAGGACATGTCTGCTCCTGCACACATTTGCTGGAAGAGACAGTTGGTGTTGTAACAGGAAAAGGTGTGTTCATGGAAAGTGTCCCTGAGGGTCAGGAAAATGGAAAGTCTACACTCCAGTATTTCCTGGAGAAGAGACAAGGAAAGCCTGCTTCATCCGGTATTTAAAATATCAGCTTGTAGCCCCATTTGTGCATCTCAATACCCTTTCCTCCCCCCCCTCTTTTAAATTGGAACCCCCGGTGCCAACATTACCTGACTGACATGAATTGGATATTGTGACTAAACAGAAAACTGAAATGCTGTGGGGGGGGAGAGGGGGCTGAGTAGGGATTGTTGTAGCCACCATCTATTGTAGAACTATTGTTGGATTTATGGGATACTGGATTTTTAGATGTATTTTTGTGTTATTATTGTAAACCGCCACAAGCTGGCTGGGCCAAGAGTGGTGGTATATAAGTCCAATAAATAAATAAATAATAAGTCAGAATTAAACTCGAGTGAACCTGATAAAGGCACAATCCAATGTAAATGTATTTTAAAATGTCTTCACCTAGCTGATAGGTGCCCTCAGTATATATCCAGAATGGGGTTTCGTGACAGATAGTCCAACCTCCTTGTTCGGTAGTACTGCCACCAACACTGAATGGGCCCCAAGGTTTCCAAGATCCAGAGGCAGTCTTGAAGCCTATCAGGGGTTTACCAGGGAGCTTGACCCCATCCAGAGACAAGTCCCACAAATCAAAAGGCTTAGCTGGTAGTATGGTATGAGTTAGGCAGGCTAGGCTTCAACTTAGCTTGTTCCAAAATCAAAACACAAGGTTTTAAGAATTAATTGATATTTATTAAGCTTCACAGATATAAGTTATATGCCAGCAATGAGAAAATAAAAATGTTATACAATATTTCTGGATAACACATGATCATAGAATCATAGAATCATAGAATCATAGAGTTGGAAGGGGCCATACAGGCCATCTAGTCCAACCCCCTGCTCAACACAGGATTAGCCCTAAGCATCCTAAAGCATCCAAGAAAAGTGTGTATCCAACCTTTGCTTGAAGACTTCCAGTGAGGGGGAGCTCACCACCTCCTTAGGCAGCCTATTCTACTGCTGAACTACTCTGACTGTGAAAAAGTTTTTCCTGATATGTAGCCTATATCGTTGATACTCATACGAATGTCAGGATGATAAGACAGAATTTCAAAGTCCATAAGAAAGTTGCAGGTTCACAAGGTAACAGACAAGGGTTTCCCCAAAATCTGAATGAGAAGTTACAATAGAAAACCTTTATGGTTTATTCCCACATGGGGTCTTGAGCACAGAAACCAATCAAACCAAATTACCGTATATACTTGAGTATAAGCTGAGTTTTTCACCACATTTTTACACAGAAAAGACCTCCTAGGCTTATACTCGAGTGGCTAGGACACTACTAGCCTCACATAGCAGAGTTGGAAAAAGACAGTCCGGGCTATACTCGAGTGGCTTATACTCGAGTGAGGGTCCCACTAGGGATGTGCGGCTCGGCTGGGACCAAAAGCCCCAAGGCATGGCTGCCACTTCCCTTGGCTGGCCTGGCTCCTTTCGTGCTTCAACTTTCCCCATGGAACAAAGGGACAGGTAAACCCTTATTAGGGTTTCCTGGATGAGGCCCCTGACTTACTCATTAGTAAACATTCCCGTGTAGAGGCTTTTCCTGGCTGACTGAACATAATTTGACCTGATTAGCCCTCATTGGCAGAGTATGATTTGAACTGATTGGTTCTCACTCATGAGTAGACATTCCTAGGGCAGAGGCTTTTTCTGGCTGCCCTGAGTCCCAGTAAGCTGGCAGGGAGCTGTTTCTGGGCCTTACACAGCCCCCCTCCAGAAGGCATGCAGAGGTTTCACCAGGAAGTGGCTCATTTCTCTCCCATTTCCTCCAAATTGAAAGAGACCAGGAGGCTAGGGCAACTTACTGCTAGCAGGTCATGCTCGGAGGCCAGCTCCTCTCCCACCCAGCAAACTTCTGAAAATGGCAGGAAGTCAGAGTTTGAGAGCTCATTCCTTATTAGCTTTTCCTGGCTGTCTGCATGCAATTTGACCTGATTGGCATTGCAATGCATTCTGCATTTCCTTTCTACATGGAAGACAAGGTAGGGGAGAGGCTGGGGAAGTCAGCTTACAGCAGCGGTTCTCAACCTGGAGGTTGTTCAACCTTTCCCGGGGGGTTGTGGCAGTGGTAGTGGCATGGTGCTTGCCTCCACCACCTTGGAGCTCACCAAGGCAGTGCATTGCAATGCATTCTGCATTCTCCCTAGTGGGACCCTCACTCGAGTATAAGCCTAGGAGGTTTTTTTCTGTGTAAAAATGTGGTGAAAAACTCAGCTTATACTCGAGTATATATGGTAATTTGGCAGGGTGTGATTTGAACTGATTGGCTCTCAATATTGACTAAACATTCTCAGGGTAGAGGCTTTTCCTGGCTCTTTGCATACAATTTGACTTGATAGGCCTTCATTGGCAGAGTGCAATTTGAACTGGTTGGCCTTCATTGGCAGAGTGCTCTCTTCCTATTGGCCGCATACCCCAATAGAGGACCAATCAGATAGGGAGTGAGTTGGCTATATGCAAGTTCAACTTTATAGTGTTTAGTGATTATGAAGGTTACTACTCCACCCCCCCCCCCATGCAGATTTCTATGGTGTCTGAAATTGTGTTCCTTTGGGTCCAAGGACTCCCAGTAACAGTGTAAGTAACAATATAGAGTCTAATATGGAGCCTTCTCTGCTGAGAATAATGTCAGCAGAACATCATGGAGGAGCCATGCTTCGTTGGTCGAGTAGCTGCACGACATGTAGACTTCTCTAGGTTCAATCCCCAGCATCTCCAGTTAAAACAATCAGCAGATGATGTGAAAGACTCTGCCTCAGACTCTGTAGAGCCACTTCCAGTCTGAGTAGACAATGCTGACTTTAATGGACTAATGTTATGATTCACTATAACACAGCTTCAGTGCATTCATGTCTGACTCATTCATTTTTTCAAGACTGCATGATTCAGAAACATATGAAGAATATCCTGCAGAGGGTATTGGAGGAGATGTATGGAAGAGCAAGTTAGGATACAAGCCAGTCTATAAGAAGTTTCAAATGAGAACTTTATCAGGATGCATCTCAAGAAGATGACATCACAATTTCTACGTAGAGGTCTCTTATTTCTTTATTTTATAATTTAATTCATATCCTGCCTCTCTTGACTAAGTCATCTCAAGGTGGCTTACAAACAGTAAAAAACATATCCCATAAAATCACATCATAACAGTGAACATACAGTTCCATGCAATAAGATTATCAAAACCATGAATTCACAGATGGCAGTAAAAAAAAAAAAAAAAAACCTATGGTTACCCTCTAATCCAATGAATGGTTATAACCTTCTGATGCATCTTCTTAACTTAACTCCTCCGGGCTCAGATCAATTGCACTAGATGTACTGCGTGCAACACTGGGCGGGACCCCAGTTTGTAACTCCAGGCACTCCCCTGGCCTCAACCAAACACCTGGCAAAAGACCTCTGTCTTACAGGCCCTGTTGAACCTTGACAGCTCTGACAGTGCCCTTAGCTCTTCTAGGAACTCATTCCACCAGGTTGGGGGCAGGGCCAAAAAGGCCCAGGCCCAGGTTGAAGTCAGGCAAATATTCCATATACCCACAGACTGAAGAGCCCTGTGTGGGGCATAAGCAGATAAGCAGTCCCTCAGATAGGTAGGACCTAGGCTGTGTACACCTTTAAAGGTCAAAATCAAGACCATGAACTTGATCTAGAAACAAACTGTCAACCAGTGCAGTTGTTTCAGCACAGGTTAGATACAGGCCCTCCAAGATGTCCTAGTGAGGACCCTCACAGCAGCGTTCTGTACCAGTTGCAGTTTCCAGGTCAAGTTCAAGGGTAGGCCCATGTAGAACTAGTTACAGAAGTCTAATCTGGAAGTGACCGTTACCGGTCACGGCAAGGCGGTGGGCCAACAACTCACGGTTGACTACATCAAATGCAGCTGACAGATCTAAAAGCATGAGGATGGCCGAACCACCCCGATCCAGCTGGCGCCAGATATAATCTGTTATAGCAACCAGTATGGTCTCCACACCATGGCCAGGACGAAAGCCAGACTGGTGTGGATCCAGGGCCGAAGTTTCCTCAAAAAATGCTAGGAGCTGGTCCACCACAGCCTGCTCCACTACCTTACTCAGAAATGCAAGATGTGAGACAGGGCAGTAGTTGGTGGGGTCCCACAGGTACAGTGATGGTTTCTTCATAAAAGGATGCACCGCTGCCTCCTTAAGCCCTTCAGGGAACTCCCCGGTTGTAAGGGAGGGGTTCTAAATCTCCCTCAAAGGGCCTCCTATCTGCCTGACACCTAATATGAGCAGCCAGGACAGGTAGGGATTTAAGGGGCAAGTGGTCATCCTCACCGACTCCAGCAGTTTGTCTACTTCGGTTAACGAGAGCCATCTGAAGCCATCAAATGTCTTATCCCGCAAGAGTCACTGAGCTTCCAGTTCTGCGAACTGGTGCTCCTCCTCAAGGATGGTAAGAGATCTAATCACCCTAAATAATTGTGCCAGGTGAGAGCCTGCAGACGCAATTTCCGCAGTGTAGAAATCACATTTTGTCACTTTCACTGCATTCTCTTACAATGAGATGTCCTTGTTGCCTCGTCGTGAGTCTTCCTCCACACCCACTCTAGCTGTCACACTTCCCTCTTCCTCTCCCATAGCTCCTGAGAATACCAAGGAGCCAGTTTGAGGAGAGGGTGGAGAGGGCTCCGAGAAGCTATCTCATCAATAACAGCAGACAGGCGGGACTGCCAAACCTACACCGTATCCGCCAACAAGATGCCAGAGGGTATCAGGTCCCGAAGAGCATTCAGGAATCTCTCAGATTCCATAAGTCTTATTATTATGAGTTATTTGCCACACCTTAGCCAAATGGGATATAAATTTCATAAAGTTTTGCAGTCAGATAGCTACTTCTGAACTTTTTCTAACTAAGTAATATGCAATCATGCTGCGAGTAAACCATCACCCCATCAGCAGGTACCTAGATCCGTGCTTAAAGAATATTTTCTGTCATCTAGCTTTTCTCTCTTCCTTTCCTTGCACCCAGCTCAGCCAGATTTTTCAAAGCAGTAGTTAGGATGTTGTAGCAAGATGAAACAACCTTGCCCTCTCTTTTCCTTTTCTCTTCCACTTTTCCATACTGTTCTAATTCATTTCTGTCTCCCTCCACCTCATTTTTCAGTTTTGCGTCCTTTATTTTTATTTCTTGGTCTCAAGATTTTTTCATTCCTATGCTGCTTGGCAACGGAATGTATTTAAAACTAGTATAGTAGCAAACCTTTGTTAATATGAATGAGAGGTAATATTTTCCCATGACTTTACATGCATGATTATGAAACATTAATCTGTTTTAGTGGTCATACACATGGAACAGAAGTTGCAGCTCTAAGTTCAGGCACTGGATTGTTAGTCATTATTGTGCTGGTGTAAGATCTAATAGCCCTTTGTTAAGGCTACTCTACTATATTGCAAATGATGTAATCTTTTTAATATAATTAAAATTGATTTATGACAAACACCATTGTTCTCCTGTCCTCCATTTGAACCTCCCAAGAGCCTTGTGAGGTAGGTCTGGCTGACAAAGTATCACCATTTTCACTTTCATTCCTCACATTCCCCACATCATTGCTGAGTTTTTGGCAACTTACACAAAATTTTTGGTCTGCTTTAAGAATCACTTCTCTTAAAATGATATACATATTGAAATGAAAATGCTTCTCTATCTTAGTAATACATTCTCAGATTCTGATATTGGTCTCAGAACAAAACCTCTCTGTAACACTCTGCACAAATAACCCTTGATGTTCAGGACCTCAAATATTGTAACATCACAATTGAAGAAGTGACCCCTTTACTGAAGAGCTACTGCCAATGTGATATGCTTTACCTTTAGAATTGAAATTAATATTGGTGATGTTAAATCTTTACATTAAGATTACAATTGCAACCACTGAAGAAGTAACAGAAACGGGACTGAATACCTGGGATCCCATCCTGGTTGCAACATTATTTAGACAACCTAGGATAATAAATCTCAAGAAGATACCACTATTGGGTTTTTTTTTATTTTGGGTGTATTTCTATGAGAAATTAACAGTGTTTCTTTATATGGACTAATCTGTTATGGGAAGCATATTTGCTCCTCGCATGGCTGAGTGTAAGTGCCTCAGAACTGTGATGGTACTACTACAATAGTGTCTACTCTCTTATAAAGGGTAAAGCAATGAGTGTTGTCAGTGTCCATTAGGGCAGGGGTAGTCAACCTGTGGTCCTCCAGATGTTCATGGACTACAATTCCCACGAGCCCCTGCCAGCTGGCAGGGGCTCGTGGGAATTGTAGTCCATGAACATCTGGAGGACCACAGGTTGACTACCCCTGCATTAGGGAATCAGATCTCCCATACATGAGTTTATCTCAGGGTACAATACATAGGGTCTTCCCTACTTCAGCCAAAGTATTCCCTTTTAGCAGATGTGCTGTAGGTTTTGTCTAGCATATACTCATTATTTTCCACTCTCAAGTCCAATTAATATATTTGCTCCATCCCATAGCCTTCTTTTGATTTTGCATCTTGTGCTTCTCTCTCTATTGGGATCATGACACTAATGAAGATGGGCGCTAATTCAAAACAGGTTTTTTTTAATTCCACAGTCGCTCTTCCTCCAAGATGATGTGATATAATGTACAAGCCTTTGAACTTTGCAAGAAACCTGATGCAATAGATAAACTTGAAACAAGAAGGGAAAGGCTTGTGCTGACAAGGTACTACCTTTGAAGGGGGGGAGAGGTATTTTAAATTGTATCATCCCTCTCATTTGTGGGCTAAATTACTATGACAGATACAATACAGCTATGAAATTTTGGTAGGCAGCTGGCATATGATCAATTCAGGCTTAAGGAAGTCAGGATGCAAAAATCCTAAAAGGTATTCATAGTGATTCTGTTACCTGTGACTTAGATCTCAGAATACTAGGTCTAAGCAGGTTTCCACATACACTGGCTTCCACGGTTTGCTAAGTGTACTCATCAGAGGCCTGGAATCTCTCTTTTAGGTTCTTATTGCTAAATTGGAAACATACAAAATCAGAATGATAATGCAGATTATTTATCTGTGAGATGAGATGAAACACAGATGTTCTCCAGTGTCTCGCAACTGGTGATTCATGTTCTCAGAACTGACAGTTGCAGTTACCTTTTTGGAAGGTGGAAGTAGGTTAATTTAATTTTAACTATTATCAGTATGCAAATACTCCAGCATAGGATATAAAGGTCTGCTTTATAATGAACTGGACTACTGGTTTAGACTCCAGTGGCACCTTTCAGACCAACAAAGTTTTATTCAAGGTATGATCTTTCATGTGCATGGACACTTCCTCAGATACAATGTGATGGACAATGTGCATACACATGAAAACTCATACCTTGAATAAAACTTTGTTGGTCTGAAAGGTGCCACTGAACTCTAAATTTGTTCTGCGGCTTCAGACCAACACAATACTCACCTGAGTCTATGGGCTATTGGTTTGTTTAGCCCATTAGTGAATTTTGGTAGTGGCTTTTTAAAGTCTTAGCCCAGCACTGCTGTTTGGGTCCCTTTCTGTTGTTATCAGAGACCTGTCATAATTATAAAGAATGGTCTTTGATATTATTAATCATTAGTGTAAACAACTATGGGCAAAGGAAGTGTTCATGGGAACTGTCTAGAGCAGTCTTTTTCAACATTTTGACCATGGAGGAGTCTCTGAAAAAAATTGTCAGACTTTGAGGATCCTCAGAAGTGATATCAAATGACTACACACCCTGCCATACCTCCAGAAGGGACATCATTACTCATACCCTCAGCCTTCCTTCTGTTCTCTCCTGCCTCCCCTGCCTTTAATACTACTATGGGGGCTCTACCTCATATAGGCCGGAAAGAAAAGGAGGAGTTAGTCAGCTTGGAAATCCCCCCCCCCCAATAGCACACTACTTCAGAATTTCTGCAGTTCCTCTTTAGAGTTCTTGTGGACCTCCAGGGGTCCATGGTTGGGAATCCCTTGTCTAGAGTGCTTATTTCTAGTAGGAGGGTCCTGCCTCTCCTATGATTGTCTCTTGAGGGAGAATTCTTAAAAAAAAAAATGCCACTGTCCTCTGTACAAGTATATCAACCTGGAAGTGGCAATGGATAGCTCAAGGAATCACAATAAGCCCTATTGCAATGGGTATTCTAGAAATCATCAAAAACTCTGTCGTTTACCATAGAGTTTCTGGGGTTTCCTTGAGCTACTCATAGTCACTTCCAGTTCATCCTTTGCCTCCCATATCCCTTCCCCACAACCCTCTTGCTGATTGCCAAGGTCAGCCTTGCAACCCTAGCCCTGGATATTGTGAATGGATTGTTTCTCATTATTTATTTATTTATTTAGTTATTTAGTTATTTAGTTATTTAGATTTTATACCACCCATTTCTTTGCAGCTCTGGGCGGTTTACATTGAACATTATATAACTAGTAAGTTAGATCTCCTCCCCACCTAATAAGTTAGATCTGCTCCCCACCCTCCCTGCCACTCTGATAGCAGGGGATAGGAATAATGAGAGCTTCCGCCATGTTGGGATTGTTTTTAAAGTCTTTTAATGGGTATTTTAATGGGGATAGGACTATTGTGACCCACCATGAGCCTACGGGGAGTGGTGGGAAATAAATCTAAATAATAATAATAATAATAATAATAACAACAACAACAACAACAACAATAACAACTCACATGGAACGATATACTGACTGTAACTTCAACAACTTTCAAATAAGGCATCAAAAGATTACAGAACCACATTTATAATATAAATAACAATTAACAGTCATGGAGGGGGCATCTTGTTACGCATGGCAGGATCCCTGCCTTATGCCTTGGCACACTGTCTTCTATAACCAATGGCACCCCACAATAGTCTAGGCTTAAGCTAAAGCCATGACACTGCTAGGGTCAGCCGAGCCAGGCCAGACTCCATCTTAGAAATCTTGCTCTCTGCCTCAGGTTTCGAAATCCAGGTGCCTCCATGCCCTACTCTCGACCCCCCCCCCCAGTGTATTTCTAAGTGAGTGGACTGGCTTCCTCCTGTTTGCCTAAGGGCTCCTAGGAAAATCCTTTGTCTTGCAATATTTTTCACACTTGGCCCCTCTGCCAGGGGATATGTCCTCCCCACACCCTGCCAGCTAGACCTGATGGCTCTCTTCCTCAGAGCCATTAATACCTTTATCCAAATCCATTTACAGCCATCACCCCCCACTTGGCCAGGTATTGTCCTAATCTCTGGGGACCCTGGAAACTTCCAGCACATGCTTACCTGAGCCTTGTCACATAGCCCCCTTCCCAAAATCCTATAAAAACTGTGGCTTCACACAGCCACTCTGAGTGTCTTCCAACCCGGGACCTCCCACGCTGGTTCGTGCTCCTTCCTCTGACCCACCACTCCTCGGACAGGTAACTATCAAGCCTTCCACTCTTCCTCCCCCTTCTCTATATGACTGCTTGTATGTGTGTGTTAGCTATTTGTGTGTACTTTTGTTATTTTCCTTTCAATAAAAGCTTATATTAACATTTTACCATTTAAATCTGTGTTTGCCTTGAGTTCCTACAGGTGGAATAACCCTCGTATACAAAGGTAACGATCCGATAACGCTAAGTTACCCCCCTCTCGCAGCATTTGAGCTAATATTCCCCACGAGCTCAAAGATACGTGTTTTTAGGACACGTGTCCAGCAATTTGGGTAACAGATTATGGTGGATCTCGCGGGCAGTTGCCCCAGGCTTACTCGGGAGTAAAGTGGACGCACGGCACTCTCCAGTAACCCGGACATAAGGGGAAAAGCCCGTTTGAACTCTTGGCATAAGTGTGTGAATGTGCTCTTGGAAGTGTGCTTTCTAAAAGGGTTGGCCTCTCTCTCTCTTTTCTACCCTTTTGCTATTGTTTTGCTCCTGCTGGAGATTAGTTTCCTTTAAGGCTAGGAACACCGAGGCAAGGTTTTCTTAGGCTTAGACGGGCGGGTGGACGACACGCACCCAACAACAGTTTTCTTTAAGGCTAGGAACACCGAGGCAAGGTTTTCTTAGGCTTTTAGACGGGCGGGTGGACGACACGCACCCAACAACTAGGGATTTGCCAAGCGTAGGAAGGCGTTAGGCAAAATTCCTCTTAGCTGTAGGAAGGACCAGGAAAATCCCCCTACTGCTAAAATCTGTGCAAGCAGAGTCGCTCTCTGTAGCACAAAACTGCCCTGCGGCCGCAGGAGTTGGAGTTTCGAGTGTCGGGAGTGGCACGAGAACTCAAGCGGGCTTTGCGAAGCTCAGATGATCCAGGTTTTGGTAATTTTCCCCGTGTTCAGGAAAGCCAGGGCGATCCTAACCGAATAAATTAGCCGGTACCCTCAGGTTTTCTTGGTAGTTTTGTCCCTGAATCGAGAGAGCCCCGGCCATCTCGGTATAAAATAAGAAAACTAGCCAAACCCCGTAAGGACGTGCCTTGACGGGAGCCCTTCCCCCTTTTCCCCTTGCCGCTTTGAAGGATATAGAAGCCGCAAGAAAATCCCCCAGTGATTTCTTCCCTAAAAATACCTTCAGGTTTTCGGTGGTTTTCCCGAGGATCAAGTGCGCTCCGGCAACCTTGATTGGAAAAATCAGCCATCTGCTTGGTTTTTGGTAGTTTTTGCCCTGAACTGAGAAGAGCCCCGGCCATTCTCAGCCAAAAACAAACTAGCCACACCCGTAAGAGGTTAAACTCCACGGGATCCTTTCCCCTCTCTCCCCTGCTGTTTAAGAGACGAGCAGCGGCTGCCCCTAAACTCATCCCCTCTGTGCTTGCTTGCCCAGCGACAAGAAGCCAGAAAACCAAGCCCCGTCCCCTTTAAGATCTTGGAAATTAATAGGAAGAAATGGCATCCAGATTCAATTTGACTAGCCTGATTGCCCGTAAGGAACCAGCAGACAGATTGACACTCTGGGTGACCAAGAAGGGCGGCCGGAACCCCTGGCGCCCGGGAGCTTTTAAAAGCTCTAACCCCCTGGAAACCCTTACCGAGGCTTTCCAAGAATGGTGTAACACCAGGAAGCTCGGGGGTGGCAGTAAGGACTCTTATGCCACTTGGGGTATGTTTGTTGCCCTTCAGGACAGTGTAGCCCAGATTGCTGAGCTGCAACATGCCCTAGAGAAGAAGGATGCCCTAGTGAAGGAGCAGGTAGCTCAGCTAACTGATCTCCTGGAACAACAGGAGGCCCAGTCAGCTGATCTCCTGAACCAAAAGGAGACCCAGTTGACGGATCTCCTGGAACAGCGTGAGGCTCATATCATCCACCTCTCCAACGAGATGGAGGACATGAGGACTGAGCGCTTGAGTGCACGGGTGGAGAAGGCTCATCAGCTTCAGACCATCCAGGAACTAGAAAGTCAGCTCCAAGCCACAAGGCAAAGAGCTGAGGTAGCAGAGGCTCGCATTATCGAGCTAGAAGCAGAGCTAGTTAAGATCAAGGGAGCTGCACAGTTCCTAGTGGAGAACAATGTGGCCAAGCATGCTCAAGTAAGCCATGAGGCATGCCATAGAAAAATGCAGGAACTTGAAAAGCAGTTAGAGCTCCAAAGGGCTCTAGTTGCCACAATTCATACAGAGACTCTTCCCCTTCTACCTTCTGAGTCTCTGCCAGAAGATATAACCCCCAAAATATTCATAGAACCTCAAGGGGAAAATTCAGCTCCCTTCCACCCAGTTCTAGTTACAACCCCTGCAGATAGAACTGAGAGGCAGGAAATCCAGAAACAGCTCCCTATTGCAGGCCAGCTTAGAGAATCAGGTTCTCTTGAATTTCCCACTAACCAGGACTCCAAAAATTTAAACATTCAGGCAAACAGTGGTCTCCACTCTCAGTACAGGATCAAGAGGGAGAACCGCTTTAATCAGAATCACCCCCATTCTAATAGGAATAGAGACAATCGCTCCTTGCAGCCAACTAATGGCTGGAGCAAACAAAAGCCAGGAGAAAGGAGTAAGCCACAAAATGGTTTCCCTTCAAATAATTTCCCCCCAAATACTCTCAAACCTAAATACTTCCAGAATAGAAATTCTGTCCATCAGCAGCGCAATAAAAGAATCAGTAACAGGACTTTTCTATGGCGGGAACTTAGAAATACTGGAGCAGACATGTCCCAGTATCATGACCAACCGACATCTGTACTCATGTTTGGTTTTGTAAAGGCCATTAGAGAGAAAAGGAACAGAGACATACTTAGATGTGAGCTACAGAAAACTAGCCCCATAGAAATTTCTTCTCAATCCCCTAAGGACTGGCAGAAGGAAATAGAGAAATTTAAAACTCTTACCCAGAAACAAGATTTGGAAATTAAGGATCTTGATAAGAAAAACAAGGAATTCCAGGGTGAACTTTTAAATGTAAAAACCCATTTGCAAAATGTACTGGATTTCCAAAGCCACACAGATAATAAATTGAAAAGAAAATACAGTAGACCCAGTAACCCAGCTTCACCTCTTGTCTTTAAAGAAAAGGAAATATTCTCAGCTCCCCCATCTCAGAGTCAGGAAGTAAATCTTGCCTCTGAACCTGTACAGAGTTCCAAAATCCAAGGTGACAACCATTATTTTAACAGGGAAGAATTTGTTGCAAGGATAACATTCCTTTTCAATTTTCTCTTAGCTTCCCTCCTCCCAGTAAATGTTGCAAGCAAAGTTAACAGATTCAATGATATACACAGGAAAAATAATGGTTCAACATGCATGCTTCAATTTTTACTTTAAAATTTTCAAATTTTAAATTTGGCTGCAATTAGTAGAGCCTCCAGCTATAGTTGCAGTCACACTGAAACAGCCACTATTTTGCAGTCTTAAAACAGACTCTCTTTGTCTAACTGCCTTCCTAGGCACTCAGCCCCATGACTCATGCCTTGCTCTCCCCCATCCCAGCAACTAATCCACATAACAAAGGACTGAAAGTATTCCTTCTTCCCAAATCAGGAAGGGAAGAAGTTTTGTTTCTTTAAAGACCTCAGAGAGAATCTGGGGGGGGGGGGGGAGAGTACAGTAAAATAGTTCTGTTCTAAAATATGTTTAGTTTTAGTTTTTATTTTAAGACAATTTTGGCTGCTTTTAATATTTGAAATATTTTCTCTTTGAGAAAAAGCATTCCCTCCATATCTTTTCCCTCTGACATTTTTACTTCCTATTTCAAATTTTAATTGGCAGTTAACACTTTTTTTTTCTTTTTTTCATAAGACCATTTTGTTTAAAAATTTGTTTTTGCAATTTTGCTTTTGTTTTGAATATGTTTAGAAAGCTTCATACAGACCTTTCATTTGGGTACTCAGACTTCCACTCAGCCTGACTCCTATGAAAAGGCACTCTATGTATGTACAGAGGAACAGTCTTTCCTCCTTAAAAACACAATTCTTTTGACACACTATTGTGTAATGGGACTCTTCATGTTCTTCTCATTCATTCTTTCCCACTCATATTCTCAGCAGTGCTCCAGTGTAACTTTTAAAAGAAGCAATTGACATCTAATCAGCCTGGCCTACCAGCAGGCAGATCTCAATCTGAAAAACAAGTTTCTATACCTCAACCTTTAAATTTTCTTTGAAGTTATTGGTTTTATTCATTTTTATAAGAAACCTTTGCTTTTAGATTTGCGCTTATGTGCTCTAACTTTTTAGATTGTTTATGTCAATCCACAATATTTTGCAAATTCTTTTGCCATGTTTTTGAGTCCTCTTTTAATTAGGAGTCCTCTCTTGTGCTCTTTATAGCAAGATCTTTATAGATCACAATCAAAGTTTTGTTTTTGAAGCTTTCTTTTTGTGTTTTGATTTATCTTATGTTCCTTATAGAGAAAAATCTGTAGTATGTTTTCTGCTTATGCTTTTAACCTATTGCATATCAGAGCTTCTATTTCTTTTTGTGCTTATTAATGGGAAGCAATTGACCAGATTCTATCTAGCAATTCTCATTTTTCCCCTTCATATATATATTTGTATTTGAGCTGCTAATCTATTCATTCATAGACCATTTGCAACATGTTTGCAGGAACCTTTAACTTTGGCTCTTTGATTCTTTTTCTGAATGCTTCTTTTTACACAACAGGGCAGAAGGCCAGTAGACCTAGCCTCCAAAAGCTATCTGCTTACAAAACTACTTGAAGGACTTTCTCTCTTCTTGTGTATTTCTACAAAGCATCTTGCTTCAGTCACCCATAGTAATCTATCAGTTTTCTCTCAAATTCCCAAACTCACCAGGAGTTTGGCAATCTCCTTCCCTTGTCTTATGATTGCACTCTAATCTCCATCTCCCTCCCTGGAGATGGCATCTAGCTCCTCTTAAATTCTATTTTCAGTCTCTGTAAGGTAATGGTGGGCAGCCACCACAGTAGATCTTTTTGACAGTCACTTATGGGGGCACCCCTCTGCTCCACTCTTTCACTTTGAGTTCATTGTCTTCAAAGCTCTAAATTTTTGAGTATTTTCCCTAATCTGTATATCCATCAGGCTACTTGAGCCCAGCCTCAACAGACTTTGCAGCCTCACTCTTTGCAGCTGCACACACTTCTCCATTAAACTTTTGTCAATCTTTGTCCTTCTCTCAATTGGGTGTCTCCCCCTTGAGCTCTTCAGCTCCACTGTGCTGTTGATGCCCTGGGCCGCTCAAATATTCTTGCAACCCACGTCTGCCAAGTCTGCCCTAAGGAGGCTCCAGGCTTGTGCATCACAACCAATTTCTGATGGTCCTGCCTGCATGCTGATCCTGCTCGCCAACCTCCAGACCTGACCTGGCCAAGATGACAGCGATCCTCTGCCTGCGTTTGCTATGGATGTGTCCTGTGACCTGCTGCTCTGCACTTTCTGCCCCAGCCCACCTGATGGTGAACTTCTGATGCTTGCTGTTTACCCCAGCTCCTGCTGTATGAAGCCTCACTGCCCAGCCTGCCTGCTGCTTCTTCTATGTGCAATCTCTGACCCTGCATACCCTCTGACGCCCTGGATTAGTGCCTTCACCGCCTCTTCCCCTGCCATTTCAGTCACAAGGGGGGGGGGGGAAGAAGATCAACTTGCAAGCTAACCCGGACCTGCACACATCTCCAGCTATTTGCTTGTTGCCACAACCTCTTGCCAGTGGCTCTCTCATAAAATGGATCCTCGCCAAAGTTGCTTTTTTTACCCCCATTGAGGAACCTCCTTTACCATTCTATGTGTTTGCAAACATCATCCAGCAATATCTTACAACAACAACAAAATATATATATGCATATATATATCAACATCTTCAACTGCTGGACCCGTTGCTCATCTTCATCAATCCTCATGTTCAACTATTCAAGGAATCTCCAGCTTCACTCCCACCTTTACCAATGGGACAAGGGGGGGAGGAAGTTTTTCAAACTGTATTGTCTGTATTCCAAATTGTATTTCAACTCGCTGCCTATTGCATTGTGCCTGTATCATCAGTTTTAAATAGTTTGCTAGTTTATGTATATAGGTTTGGCTAAATTGCTTAGCTTTATTTTGTTCTTATTGCATTGCTTATTAGAGGCCATTGCTTAGTTCATTGTCTAACTTTTTAGTTTCTGCCACTTTCTGCCTGCTTCATAGTAATTGCTTGATATTCATTGCCAGCATTTTTAGGATTGCCTAGTGCTCGCATTCTAAAATATTGCTCAGGTACTGCCCACAGTTTCCTGCCTGCATAGAATTTGGTTTTCACTGCATTTGCTTTTTGTCTATTGTTTGCTAGATTGACTTACTCAACGTATTAGTTTGCATTGGTTCATTGCTTTATTCATATGGTGGAGACCTCACGCTTAGCTAGTTCATAGTTCATGTATGTTACATTTAGTTTTGAGTGGTTGTGGTAAAGAGGAACAGCAACTTCACAGCTTTCCTTAAGTCACCTAAACCCCTCCTAAATGTGTTTTGTTTTTAATTTGGCTTAAGTTTTTGTAGTTTTTGTAGTGGCAGAAGATGGCCCCACTTTTCTCTCTGAATTTCTAGTCTGAATTTCAATCTTTGCCGCCACTAACGCATTATACATTGGTCTGTAGTGAATAAATTGGACATATAATTCACTACAGAAGGGGGGGAATGTTACGCATGGCAGGATCCCTGCCTTATGCCTTGGCACACTGTCTTCTATAACCAATGGCACCCCACAATAGTCTAGGCTTAAGCTAAAGCCATGACACTGCTAGGGTCAGCCGAGCCAGGCCAGACTCCATCTTAGAAATCTTGCTCTCTGCCTCAGGTTTCGAAATCCAGGTGCCTCCATGCCCTACTCTCGACCCCCCCCCCCCAGTGTATTTCTAAGTGAGTGGACTGGCTTCCTCCTGTTTGCCTAAGGGCTCCTAGGAAAATCCTTTGTCTTGCAATATTTTTCACACTTGGCCCCTCTGCCAGGGGATATTTCCTCCCCACACCCTGCCAGCTAGACCTGATGGCTCTCTTCCTCAGAGCCATTAATACCTTTATCCAAATCCATTTACAGCCATCACCCCCCACTTGGCCAGGTATTGTCCTAATCTCTGGGGACCCTGGAAACTTCCAGCACATGCTTACCTGAGCCTTGTCACATAGCCCCCTTCCCAAAATCCTATAAAAACTGTGGCTTCACACAGCCACTCTGAGTGTCTTCCAACCCGGGACCTCCCACGCTGGTTCGTGCTCCTTCCTCTGACCCACCACTCCTCGGACAGGTAACTATCAAGCCTTCCACTCTTCCTCCCCCTTCTCTATATGACTGCTTGTATGTGTGTGTTAGCTATTTGTGTGTACTTTTGTTATTTTCCTTTCAATAAAAGCTTATATTAACATTTTACCATTTAAATCTGTGTTTGCCTTGAGTTCCTACAGGTGGAATAACCCTCGTATACAAAGGTAACGATCCGATAACGCTAAGTTACCCCCCTCTCGCAGCATTTGAGCTAATATTCCCCACGAGCTCAAAGATACGTGTTTTTAGGACACGTGTCCAGCAATTTGGGTAACAATCTGGGGGCCCAGCAGGTGTTCTAAGTCGGTCAGCCTCAAGCGAATGCCTGCTGGAAGAGCTCCAGTTGTAATTTCTGGATCAAGGATAAGGGTAGGCCTGCACAGAGTGAGTTGTAGAAGTCCAGCCAAGAGGTGACTGTCGCATGGATCACTGTGGCTAGGTGCTCTGGGTCCAGGTAGGTCACTAGTAGCTTGGCTTGGCAGAGGTTGTAGAATGCCTGCTGCGCTACCTTTGTGACCTGGGCTTCCATTGTAAGAGAAGCATCCAGGATCATGCCCAGGTTCCTGGCAGAGTGCATTGGTGAGAGCTGCACACCGTCCAGGTTTGGCAGATGCGCTTCCTCCCATGGTCCCTTCCTACCCAACCATAGGACCGTCATCTTTGTAGGGTTGAGCTTCAGATGACTCTGCTTGATCCATTTTGTCACTGCTTCCAGACATCTGGCTAAGGGTCCTGGGGGGGAGTCAGGGCGATCATCCATCAGGAGGAAGAGCTGGGTGTCATCCGCATATTGGTGGCTGCCCAGCCCAAACCTCCGGACCAGTTGAGCCAGAGGGCACATAAAGATGTTAAATAAGATAGGAGATAGGACTGCTCCTTGTGGGACTCCACATGTCAGCTGGTGTTGGTTAGATACTCTCTCTCCTATCGCGACCCTCTGGTCCGTGGACCTGGAGGAAGGAATTCAGCCATTTGAGGGCCATTCCCCATATTCCGGTGTCAGCTAGGCAGTGAGCTAGGAGCTCATGATCTACTGTGTGAAACGCTGCTGATAGGTCTAATAGTATGAGCAGCGCTGAACCACCCCACCACCATCAGCCTTAAGCATTCCTGACAAGTGTTCATCCAGCTGCTGCTTGGAGATTGCTGGTGAGGGGAAGTGTACCACTTTCCTAGGTAGCCAATTCCACTACTGAACTAGTCTGACAGTTAAAAAAATGTTTTTATAATAATATCCAGCCAGTAATTTTCTGCCAATAATTTAAATCCACATTTCAAGTCCTATTGTCTGCTTCCAGCACAAATGGCTTCCTGCCTTCCTCTTAATAACAGATTTTCAAATACTTCAAGAAAGCAATCATGTCCTCCCTCAAACTTCTCTTCTCCAGATTGAACATTCCCATGTCCCTCAGCCTTTCCTCATTGGGTTTGGTCTCCAGGATCCTGATTATCATCATCACTCCTTTCGACATTTATTCCATTCTGTTCACATAGTTTTTTTAAAGTGAGGCCTGCAGAACTGCACCCATTACTCCAGGTATGGTCTGGCCCATGTGGTGTACAGCTGGATTATGACTCCTTCAGGACACCTCCCTCCAATCAGATAAAATGCAATTGACAACTACGTTTTCAGTGAGGTTCTCCAATCAATTCCCTATCCAGTCCACAGTCCTCCAGTATACTCAATAGAATATCACAGGGACTCCCATCAAAAGCTTTGCTGAAATATAGGTAAACAATGTCAACAACTTTCTCACAATTCAGTAAGTATGTCACTCTATCAGAGAGGAAAACAAGGTTTGTCTGGCAGGACGTTGGTGACAAATACATGCTGATTTCCCCACATCTTTCAGATGCTTGCAGATTGACCTCTTTAAAATCTGCTTCAATATTTTCTCTGGGACAGAAATTAGAGCCACTGTCTTGCAGCTTCTTGGGTCATGCCTCCTTTCTTTTTAGAAGTTTGTGATATCATTCATCCTCCTCTAGTCTTGTGGCACAACTATCCTCTAAGAGGTCTTGAAGATGATGGACAAAGGTTATTTCTACTCATCCATTCCAGGCAAGCTCCAATCAACAACCTCTTTATCATGTCAACCAGCAGCATGCCTTGCCTACTACTATCTCTGAATGAGCCTGCTCTCTTCTTCAGGAAAAAGACTGAGGCAAAATAGGCATTGAACCCTTTTGCTTTTCTTCTCGTTTGTCAGAGTTTCTCCATTTTCACTCAACTATTGAACTATTGGCCTACCCCATTACTTTGTGAGCCTCATATATCTCAAGGAGCTTTTCTTGTTGTAGCTAGCCTCCTTAGACAGCCTCAGTTTACTCCGATCTTTGGGTCTCTCCTAAAGTGGTTACAAATGCTCAGATATTCTTCTTTAGAGGTACATTCTTCCCTCCACTTCTTGAATATTTCCTTTCTCTGCTTAGCTCATCATCACACTGGACTTTTGGATTACCTTGTTGGCATAGTGATGGTTGAGCTTGCAGGCTTTAGGATAGTCCACTCTTCACTAGTCGACTTTAGGCATGTGCAAAAAAAAATTATTTAAATAGTTGTACCTTTATTTTCTACCCAAAGAGATTCACAGGAACAACAACAACAAAAGGCAATATAATTAAACAAGCAACAAGCTATGTCCTGTGCCAGCCCTAGATTTATACAGTTTATACTCTGTAACCCGCCACGAGCCTTTGGGGAGTGGCAGGATAAAAATCCAACAAACAAACAAATAAATAAAATAGATTTACTGAAGTCAGCCCTAGATTGGCTAGCTCACCCAAAGAGTAGTTCTGGCAACTAATGGGGGGAACAATGTGGGTGATATAGGAATGTATGGGACACCAATTTTTAGAGAGTTTTAGAGACTTTATAGAGTTGTTTTTAACTATGTTGATTTTATTTGATGTACACAGCCCCAAGATGGCTGAGCTGAGAGGGGCGGTCCTATAAATCCAATTATAAATAAATAAATAAATATAATATAATACTGTTGTTGTATGCAAATTGAATTCTATGCCAAAAAAGATGGTCTGAATCTGAATAAATAAAATTAAGAGGAGTGGGTATTAGGTGGAGCCAAAACCTTCTCCTGGTGATAATTAGAAGTGTTTGTGAGGAAGGAGGATTGGACTGTGAAGTCCACATGAGAAGAGCTGAAATGCCTATGGCCAGATTAGAATTAAGTACAGTTAGGTAAGGACACGAACCATATTTTTGTAATTCATGGTTTGTGGTTGAACCATAAACTGAACCACAAACCAGTTTGTGAACTGAAACAGTTCATGAGCCATTTAAATCCTTCCCTTTTGTCCCCTCTGAAAAGCCAGAGTAAGCAGAAAGTGGGGGGAAATGACTCAGAGCTTTCTGCTTTCTGCTCCCCACCAAAAGTGGCAACAAGCAGAAAACTTTAAATGTCATTGAGCCATTTAAATTAAACACCCATTTAAACTAAACTAAGAGCCTCTTGTGGCGCAGAGTGGTAAGGCAGCAGACATGTAGTCTGAAAGCTTTGCCCATGAGGTTGGGAGTTCAATCCCAGCAGCCGGCTCAAGGTTGACTCAGCCTTCCATCCTTCCGAGGTCGGTAAAATGAGTACCCAGCTTGCTGGGGGGTAAACGGTAATGACTGGGGAAGGCACTGGCAAACCACCGCATATTGAGTCTGCCATGAAAACGCTAGAGGGCATCACCCCAAGGGTCAGACATGACCCGGTGCTTGCACAGGGGATATCTTTACCTTTACCTTAAACTAAACAGCTGAATAACAAGGAGCAGAAAGCAGGAGTTTGAATGGGTCTAAATTTCTGCTTTCTGCTCCCCACTGCTTAGCTGAAAAGCAAAAAGCTGGACTGTTTTTCATGAAAAGCAGATAGCATATTAGTTTGTGGTTTGGTTTGTGGTTCAGATAGAAACCACAAATCACAAAAAATATGGTTCTTGTCCTCCCTAATTGTACCCAGTTTATACCAATCTATCTTTAGGCATTTCAATCTTTCTTAGGTGAACCGACTCTCAGTCCAGTCCTGCTCTTCAAGGACTGCCACAAACTACATCAAAACTACATCAACATTTGTGGAAGTTCATGAAGACTCTTAAGTCCAGGAACATCATTTCACAAACCATGAATCAGCCAAAATTCTTGATGAACTCTAGTTTTTGAATTGGTTCGTGCCCATTCCTAGGTAGTCTCTGTAGCATGGAGTCAAGGGTGTAGAAAGGGCCTGCACCTTGAGAAAGATCTGAATTTTATTTTGTTGCAGTTCTGTGGTTGTAGTCCCTACATGCCTGGAATTTTTATGCTAGAGTATTAAATTTAACTGTGCATTTAATTCCATCATCTAATCCCAAACTTGAATCTCACTATAATGGTCTCTGGTGCCAGCTGGATGGGAGCAGTTTAGCTGTCCTCATGATGCTCGACCTGTCAGCCACATTTGGCATGATCAACTACGAGTTGTTAGTCTACTGTCTTGCTGGGATCAGGGTTCGGGGGACAGTTGCTACACAACTTTCTCGGTAACCGGACAAAAAGAGTGGCAGTGGGGGGAATAGTTGTCATGTCCCTATCTATTCCAACGTGGGGTTTCCCCACGTTAATCAACACCTTTATGTACCCTCTGGCCCAGCTGATCCAGAGTTATGGGCTGGGTTGTCACTAATATGTGGATGGCACCCAGCTCTATTTCCTGATTGAGGGCTGCCCAGACTCATCCCCAGATACATTTGCCAGCTGTTTGGAAGCCATAGCTGAATGGTTAGAGCAGTTACCTGAAACCCTTCCAAGGCAGAGGTCCTGTAGCTGGGTAGGGAGGCATCAGATTTGGAAGTGCACTTGCCTGCCCTGGCTGGGGTGTAACTTAACAGCCTCTGCCAGGAACTTGGGTGTGATTCTGGATGCCTTCTTCTCAATGGAGGCCCAGGTCACCGGGGTAGCCCGCACAGTGTTTTTCCAACTGTGCCAAACGAAGCTACTAGTGCCCTATGTGTCCTCTCACTGCTTGGCCAGTGATCCATGCCACAGTCACCTCTAGACTGGACTTTTGTAACTCGCTCTATGTGAGCCTAACCTTGTCTTGACCTGGAAATTGCAACTGGTACATAATGTGGTCACTAGGGCCCTCACAAGTACAACTTGGAGGGGCCACATCCAGTCTGTTCTGTGGCAGTTTCATTGGTTGCCATCTGTGGCCCAGATCAAATTCAAGGCTTTGGTACTAACCTTTAAGGCCATCCATGGTCTGGGCCCCACTTATCTGAGGGACCGATTAACTTCTTATGCCACCCCCCACAGGGCATTTTGCTCTGCAGGTAGAAATTTGTTGGAGATCCTTGGCCCAAGAGAGGTTTGCCTGGACTTGACCTGGGCCCGGGTCTGGGCCTTCTTGGTCATGGCACCAACCTGGTGGAATGAGCTCCTGGGAAAGCTGAGGGCCCTGACAGAGCAGTCACGGTCCTGCAAGACCTGAAAGATGGAGCTCTTCCACCAGATCTTTGGTTCATGCCAGGGCAAATAAGATCTAGGGCCCCTCCCTGAGCCAGCCATTGTGCTGCTCCTCGTTAACCTACAAAGTGGAGTGCAGCCTGTTGAGCAGGGAGAGAGGGTGGATAAGATGGCCATCAGGATGGGTCACTGTAATGAGGTTTTTATTGTTTTATTGTTTTATGCTGAAGGATATTTATTGTGGGGTTTTTGTCTGTTGTGCACCATGAACCATCTCATACGGGAGTAAATCAAATTATAAATAAATAAAAATAAATCATAAATCAAATTATAAATAAATATAAATAAATAATTTTCCTATGTTTTTAAACTTCCTTTCCTGAATATATTTTTCCTCCCAAATACTTCTGAAGCTGCTTTCCTGTAGCAATATCTGTTCAGAGGCACTGTGAGGAAATGTGGTTGAGAACATACAGCACTCATTTTTGCCTTCTTTTCTTTAAATGGATTTTCTATATGTGGAGAAATGCAGAAAATTACCAAAAGGGAAGTAGTAGAAGCATAAAAGCGTATGGCAGCATCATGGAGCTGTGTAAATGATCCCAATGTGACAACATGCTTTTGGAGAAGGAAGCACAATTCTAATTGTCTTTATTAAATCATTGATGTAACATATTGGAAACCACCTGCATATGAAACATAGGAAACCATGTCCTTATATGGAGATTCTGTGGAAATTCCTGGAACCATGTCTGATAGAATCTATGGATGTTTTATGGACAAGGAAAATGGCCAATGACTTCTCCTTCTGTGTTTCAAACTGACTATTCTTCAACAGTAACTGTATTTTTGGCTATTATGTGGTATAAAAAAGTAATCATAAAAATGCTGAGGATATACGCTATATGGGATGTTTGATTATTTATTACGGTCATTGACCAGCATCAAAGTATCTACAGACCATAAACATTTTAACAGGACACTCGGCATCAGGGAGTTAACAAAGGCACAAAACATTAATACAGCATTTTGACAGTCAGGTCACTCAGCATCAACAATAGCCAAAGATTTCCGCACTCTGCTGGCAGTGTAGCAAAACTTTGCCACCATGCAAGAAACAGAATTATCTTCATCTGTAAGCAAGATGTTAATTAGATGATCATCTGTAAGTCCAGGGAACCTTGATAGCAAGGGCAAGATTAAACGGCTTCTGGCAACCTTATAAAAGTCACAGTATAATATAATGTGGGCAATTGATTCAATTACACCTGAACTGCAAGGGCATAATCGGTCCTCTATAAGCACATGCTGCAGTCTTCCACTTAGCAGTGCTATATGGGAAATAATATGCAGTATATAGATTTCACTTTGATTTACTATATCACACAATTACATTTTAATATTTCACAAAGGATTGCCAACTCCAGGTTGGGAAACTCCTGGAGATCTGGAAGGGGGAGGCTGTAGAGGGTGGAATTGGAGGGGGGAGGGTGCTTAGCTGCCTATAATAGCATGGAGTCTTAGGCTTGCCAAGAGTTCCCACTGGAGCCAGGGGAACTCTTTTGGCATGTCTCCTGCTACTTCAGGCTATCAGAACCCAGGAAGAAATCCCCCTCAAAAAATCACTTTCTTAATGGTCCTCACCAACTATCCACATTCCCTCTTCCCAGCACTCACCAAAACCAGGAAGAGCATCCAGCATGCTGATGTCACCTGGAAGTGATGTTGGCTTGGGGGAATCATTGGGGGGATTGGCATTATTACCATAGAGTTTTCCCAAAAGTCATAGCATCACCCCTGATGTCTCCAATATGCTTATGTCACTTTCATGCAATATCAACATGCTGGACTCTCTTTGGGGTGTTAGATTAGTATGGGGTGCCCACGGTGTCTGTGTGTGTGTGTGTGGGGGGGGTGATGTCAGCACATCTGTGAGCTCCCAGAGAGGGTCCCATCCCCCACTGGCATCACAGAGGCACCCAGCAAACCTAAAGAGTCCACCTTATAAAGTGGCCATTTTCTCTATTTTTCCTGGATGGTCTCTCAAGCAGTGCCCAGATCATGGCCCTTTCCATGGAGATTCACCAAAGTCTAAGCCTGAGTATCCTTTGGAAGTCATGTTGTACTTTGAAGGTATATGTCAATGGCTAAGAATTAACTTGTAAGTACAGGCGTGTACCAGTTATTATTAGAAATTTGCATTTTATTTCCAGTCTGAATTTATTTAATGTCTATATCATCATCATCATCATCATCATCATCATCATCATTATTATTATTATTATTATTATTTAATTTTTAGACCGCCTTTCTCCAAATAGGTCTCAGGGTGGTTTACAAAATAAAGTATTCTATTTAATGTCTATATATTAAAAATTCAGGCAGCAAATATTTAAGTACTCCTTTCAGGTAAGTTGGGAAAGTTACCAGACAATGTTTTCTTTGGGGTGTTCCCTATTCGTATTCCTAATATCTTTTGTTCAATATGGGCCTTAAGATCTAAATAAATAAATTATCTCATGATAATTATAGGGCTACCTATTAGCTAGTTATAATGTCTTTTAGAATATATCTTTTATAAATACTATTAGTCTTAGCCTCACTGAGCTGACACGCCAATAAATGTTCTTGCTTATTTTTATGGCAGTGTCTCAGAAAGCATAGTTATTTTTTTAATTAATATGTCTCTCTTCTTTAAGCTTGTATTCTGAATGCCTTCCAATTCCCCCAACTTGTGATGTCATGTTCAGAACATGACTCTGCTTTTTTACTTTTCTTTTTTTAACTTTTTGCTTATACGTTTGGGAAACTATTTTTGAAATATGCAAATAAAGAAACAGGGAGACATGGAGAGTGAGGACTCCCCACCCACGTTACCTGACAGGTACATGTTACCTGACAGGTCACAGGAAGTTCCTGCAAAGCCTTTCATGTGTATATAAAGGACCAGAACCATGCAGGCAGAGTTATACATCACTAGAAGTCGCAGCATCCAAGCATCTAAGGTAAGCACTGAAACTTTATGTTCGCATGGAATTAGTTATCAATAACACTTGACCACCCATGTTGATGATTGGGATGTTAGAGATCAATGAATTTTGTGTTTAAAATCTGTGATAATAGCTATAATCCAATGCAACTTCCCAAGGTCTAAGCTTCAGTTTTCTAATGAATATGAAACACATCATATAGAAGTAACTTCCACTAAATTAAATAAGACATTGCCCATATAGAGTAGTCCAAGAGAGGTTAGGCACAATGAGATCCTATGGAAGTTGGCAGGATTAAGCATTTCTTCAAATTACTGTATTTCCTCTGTACGGTGTCCCATGTGTCAAGACTGGATTGTTTATCTTCCAGTTAACTAAACTCTCTGAGTATGACTCAGACTCATATTGATATAAAAATAATACTTTCATTCATTTTCTGTTTACACTTTTTTAAAACTGTGCTTCAGAATTTTAGGGTGAATGAGCACCGGGGCAATAATGCATTAAACTTCCAGTCACCTCAGTTTCTAATGAACTAATCCTGAATTGAACCCATTTATAATAATGTAGTTTGCCATTTATACTTTCTTTAAAAATTTGAAAATGATGTATGAGGAAACCGTGGATGATATTTTTAAAATTACAGAACTGTTTATTCCCATTATTCATTTTAAATGTGTTCATACAACTATTGGCAGTGCTTTTGCTGCTGTTTTTTTAAAGAAGGGTCAATATTCATATATAAGGTTGCATGGATTTCCACCAGTTCCCCCTTAAGAACCTGGGACAAGAAGATACATCTTCATTTGACACATGGCCATATATTATGCTCATAATACCAGATGCCAAAAAGAAAGCAAAAAACCTGACAATTGAAGAAGTTGCTTAATTCCACATCAAGAACATTAAAGAACAAAATTTAACAGACAGGATAGTATGATTTTTCAGGATAACACTATGTTTGTGTCTCCTATTGGTATAAACATAATGTTTTATTTCTCTACAAGTCTGATTTTGTAAATAGCACAATAGCTCAACTAAATTATACCATTAAACCAATAGTCCTTTAAACACATGCCTTCTTACAGGGGCAGTTTGGACCATCAAACAGACCATGACTGGCATGGGCCCTTTCACCTGCATTGTCGTCCTTTCATTTCTCTTTGGTACAATTGTGACGAAAGAACGCAAAATGCTCCAATTTGGCCAATGTGAACTGAGTGGCATCTCTTTCCGAGAACTAAGGGACGATTTTGATGAAATCAAAGAAGCTGTTGTAAGTATCTCTTGAAAATATATGTTTGACTCCCAGTAGTTGATTTGAAACCTCGGCTGCATAGTCTCCTCACAGTGCAAATCTGAAAATAGTAACTTCCTTCAAAGATCAATGAAGTCAATAGGCTTTAAAAGATGTCTTTCTTTCTTTCTTTTAGTTACAAAAATATGCATCCTTCCTTTCTGCTCCTACAAAAGCCACTAAGGTGGCCAACAAATTGAAACATAAAATCACATTTCAAAACAGGATTGTTTTGGACTGTGCCGATTATCTTCCAGCTTGTTGATTGTCCTCATGAATAAAATAACAAAGGAAACAGCACAGACATTTAGAAGCCATTCTGTTTTGAAATTAGATTACTTGGCATTCTAAACATGACCCTGCAATCCTATGCAGAGTTATTTCAGTGCATAAACCCAGTAAAATCTATGAGCTTCAACTGGATTAACTGCATTGTAAATCCATTGTAAAGATGGATAAGAAGCTGCCACTGCAAAGGAAAGAACAAACTTTTCATGCAGTTTGAGGATCTTAGATATCAAAGCTAAGACAGTGCTAGGCTTCAAATATCAATTTGAGATCAAAGGTTGAGTGAAGTGGTACTTTTTAAAAGTGCCACTAAACTCAAAACTTTGTTCTTCTTCAGACCAATATGGTTACCCGCCTAAATTTATTAGTCAGAGTTTATGGACCAGTGGTCTGACTCAGTATAGTGTGTCTGTATGTCAGTTATTTCATAATTTTTCTACATGACAATAGACTTGGATTTGCCTCCCCTGCTCTGACCCTCAGTCCCTTGTCCTCAGTTTGAGGAGTGGGACAAATATGTGGTGGGTAGGAATAAGTTCTGAAGATGATGCTCTAGTGTCTGTTATCTCTGTTATGATTACCATAGAGATTAATGGAAATTCCAAAAGCAACATCTGGAAGTGACATCATAGTTTCCTGAGACTCTGCCCTCTCCAGACACTGACCTTAAATCTCCCAGCACTTGCTGGCACAGGGTATCACAGTGTCCTGAATAGGCAATATAATGGAATGGCATAGAATTATAGTGTTGGAAATTAGAGGCTCCATTTTGACTCCTTTCTTCAAATAGGATCCTTATGTACTAGTGTGAACTATCTTAATGCTACAGAATTTTCACCCATAGAGATTAACTGTGGCCTACATCTTCCAAAAAAACCTGGGCTATCCTGCTTCAGAATATAAGCAGGTGGATAGAACACTTTTTCATACCCTCCATACCTATTTTCATAGGTATGTATCATTCTAGTTTTCTCATCTCCCTGGCATTTAAATTTCTATAGGCATGGATTGTTTGTGGTTTATGAGAGCATGTTCAATCATATGGTTCTCACATGTTATCCAGCATGTAGAAGATGTTATCCATTATGTTTCATTATCAACATGTATGCATGTGCTAATTTGGTGTAGCCAGTTTGGTGTAGTGGTTAGGAGTGCGGACTTCTAACCTGGCATGCTGGGTTCGATTCTGCACTCCCCCACATGCAGCCAGCTGGGTGACTTGGGGTCGTCATGGCACTGATAAAACTGTTCTGACCGAGCAGTGATATCAGGGCTCTCTCAGCCTCACCCACCTCACAGGGTGTCTGTTGTGGGGAGAGGAATGGGAAGGTAACTGTAAGCCGCTTTGAACCTCCTTCGGTTAGGGAAAAGCGGCATATAAGAACCAACTCTTCTTCTTCTTCATCTTCTAATTTAATTTAATCATTTTGTGCCAATTCACCAAAAACCCATTAAAGAAGAGCCAGAGTAGACAAATTAGAATTCTATTTGGTTACTTATTGTGCAGTATAACCCTAAGCACTCTTCTTAGAAGCCCCATTGTATTCACTAGTGTTCACCCCTGTTTAAGACTGCAGCCTAAATTATCTTGGCGGGGAAACTCCTGTAGATTTGGAGATGGAACCTGGGAAGAACAGTGATCTCAGTGCTTCAGAGTCCACCCTCCAAAGCATCCTTTTTCTCCAGGAGACCTGTTCTCTGGAGGCTCCTGAGAAGCTATAATTCCAGGTGATCCCCAGGTCCTACCTGGAGACTGGCATCTCTAATTAGAATAGGTGTGGAAACTTGGTGACTTTGGGGGAAAGATACCTAGAGACTTATGCTCATAGTATACTCTCCTAAACAAGCTCGCCAAGGATGCTCTATGCCTTGAAGTAGACACAGGCTATAGATGGCAGTGAAGCAAAACCTTGAAGAAGTAATTTATATTATTCAAAATTCATTAGATCCTAAAGGATATGTGTGTTGGAGATTCCTTTGGGAAGGCTTATAGTTACTATCCATTGGATAGATGGGATGTATCTTCCAGTTGCCATGGCTATAGTGACCCCTAGACATCTTTATCTTCAATCCTTCTTTAAAACCTCCTTTCCCCATGGGTCATGTTGCTAACTGGTAGAAACAGACATGTGTAAACATTTTGGAGTCATTTAGTAAATGAAAATGCAGAAAAAGAGAAGCAGCATGAGTCCAATAGTAATAGATCAGCAGCAATGATCCCAGCATTAATAATGGAGAATATGAAACATAAAACAGGAGGTGAAGAATATGAATTCATCCAGGTGCCTATCTTCATTAGACTAGAAGAAGTGATTTGACTTCAAAAAGACAACCTTGATGGCACACCATTTTCCCTTTTCTGCTGTTTCTTTCACTCACACGATGTCTCTCCTTTTTGTAATTGCAGCAAACCCAGGATAACAGAACTGATGTGATGCTGCTGAAGGAAAGTGTCCTGCTCGAAACTCCAGTAAGAACAGCTTCTTTCAAATATACCAGTGCTCATTGCCTAGTTTCTAAGGGGCAACATGAGTCCATTTCTAAACAGCTGTATGTATAATGGAAGAATCACTAGTAGAACTGTACCTCCATAGTCCAGCAGATCCACCAGACCATTTCTGCAGACAGAAGGATTTCCATTCTTGGAATACAGTTTTCTTGCCTCTCTCCTACCCATCCTCTGCAGTTGCATCAGTGGGGGGAAAGTTCAGAAAGTCATGCATGTTCCACATACTGAAATCCTTCCACCTGCAGAAAAGCCCTGTTCAATCCAAGACAAAAGTTTATAAGAGCAACCTCTCACATACTCATCCCTTAGCACCTTTTGAATGACGCTCAATTTGCCTTCTGTGATATGCCACTTTCTGGATATGTGTTCCATCTCCCCTAATTTTCATGTCATGAACTGTATATGCTTCAAAATAACAATTAATCCAATAATGGGCAAGGTATGATTCGCTCTATACACTGCTTATTAATTATTTGTAGGTCATTTTGTACAATGCCTTTATAACACTGCCATTTTTTCATATCACATGTCTTGTGAGATATAGCACTACACTAGCCATTGCATAAAACAGTACAGTGTTCAGGAGTGAGGAAGAGTATGAACTCTTGTCTCCAAGGTTTAAATACAATGTTCCTGTTATTACTCTGGTAGTTCATTTGCCACAAGGCAGATAAATACATGCAGAATGAAAGTCGTCCTATGTGATTCATATAGGGCTAATTCATGGCATTTTCAGTTCACTGACAACACTCTTCCAAACAACCTTGAACCCAAGCACATGTCAATATGTTCCCTGGAAACCACAGTGAAGTGTCCAAGTTATATGTGTAAGACTGGAGTAAAAGACTGATTCATAAACTTTCTGGTTTATCACACTTTGGCTGACTGTAGCATTGTTTGATTATGTGTATGTTTGAACTAACCATCAGGCAGTATACTTTAAGCATCAAAAATGTAATCGTTGTCAATGGAGGCAGTTCACACATTTATTTATATTTATTTATACATTATATATACATTTGGCTGAATAATCATATTTTGAGAGATCAAATGATGTATGTGTTTATGGGATGGAAAACCTAGATATTAAATGCCTTGTTGGAAGAAATTTGGATGTGCTCACATAATCACATAGCTTTTGTTCTCACTTAAGGTTTCAGAGAGCTGCTGCTTACTCCGCCACCTGCTGAGATTTTACATCGAAAGTGTGTTCAGGCACTATGAAGCAACAAGCAACTTGCTTAGAAGGAAAACCAGCACCTTAGCAAACGCCTTTATCCGCATTAAGACTACTCTGAGACAGTGTGTGAGTTTGATTTCTGATTCTTCATCTTCCAAATGAGAGCTAATTTCAGTAACCTGCCCTTACTCTCTGCACATCAAGCTGAATTCTCAAAGGTCATAATGGTTGAAACACATTTTGAAAATTAAGAAGTCTGCAAAACTAGCTTATAAACAAATTAACATAGCTTCTTATCCAGGACTATCTGTAGAAAACTAAATTTTACTGAGCAAAGAAAAGCCAAAGTAGGGCAGAAAGTATCCTTTTGTTTGACCTTGGTTCATGTAATGATTCTTCTAATATCTTTACTCTGTGCTTTTTATTCATCAGCATGATCAAAACAAATGTTCCTGTGGAGCAGAATCCCATAAAAGATACAGAATTGTTCTGGAGGAATATGAAAAGGTATCTTATTTCTTTTATTTGTTTTCCCCTTGAGGATTCTGTATGTATTAAATGACATAGCAATATATGCTAGGAAGATTTGAGTGGATATATCAGGTATAAAAAGAGCCTCTTGTGGCGCAGAGTGGTAAGGCAGCCGTCTGACAGCTTTGCCCATGAGGCTGGGAGTTCAATCCCAGCAGCCGGCTCAAGGTTGACTCAGCCTTCCATCCTTCCGGGGTCGGTAAAATGAGTACCCAGCTTGCTGGGGGGTAAACGGTAATGACTGGGGAAGGCACTGGCAAACCACCCCATATTGAGTCTGCCAAGAAAACGCTAGAGGGCGTCACCCCAAGGGTCAGACATGACTCGGTGCTTGCACAGGGGATACCTTTACCTTTACCTTTTATCAGGTATAATGCATGAATTATTTTATAATACAAAGATTACTAACTACTGTCAATAATGATGATATATTAATGTCTCAATGTGAACAAAATTAAAACAGCCATGACTATTAAACGTCTATATATGTAATATAATAATGTATATAATATTGTAATATGTAATATAATACTAATAATTACTGGCACATTTTTATTGAGAGTGAGCCAATAAATACTTAAACTGATGCAGTGCTACTGAACACAGTGACTTGGATCTACAAATTGCACAACTGGAATGGAATTTCCTGCCTCTTCATCTCACTACTTTCCACAGACCCTCCTGAAATTCAGTTCCTAAAGTTCAGAGGAACCTCCTGAACAGCATAAGGAGGGACAATGTGGGGACTGAGGTGGGAGGGGGGAATAGTCAGAACTATCTCCATTGATGGAAACACCTTTATTTCATCAGAAAGGAAAAGTAGGATCTTAGCCCATAACTTCAAGGCTCACTTCTGTTATGTTGAAGATTTGTTAACATCACTCTCCTAATAGGTTTCATGGTTTCAATTGCCTCTGTTCAGTATTGCACCTTTTAAATATCAGTAATGAACAATCGCATCGTGTCATTTAAGATTCTGTTACATATTTCTAGCATAGATTATTAATTAAAGAAATTACAAGAACAAGTTATAGTATTGCACCTTTTAAATATATATAATATAATATATATAAATAATGCCAAAGAGAAATATCATTGTGAAAATAAAGTGCACATTTGCATTATCAGTAAACAAATAAGTACATAAGAAAAAATGTGACCACCCACTGGTTGTTCATGTTTTCTTCATTAATGAATGTCTTTAACACTGTGCTCCTTCCCCCCCCCCCCCTTTTAGCTTGATAGGAATATAGCATCAATCAAAGCTGTGGGAGAGATGGACATTCTGTTTGCCTGGATGAGAGACATCAACAATTAATTGTGAACAAGAAAAGACTTAGAAGAACTTTTTGAAATGTAAATCCTGTTTTTCATTTTAAGATGTTAAAAATACTGAGTTGGACTGAACAATCTGTGAGGGAATCGGCCAAAAATGCTGACAAAAGTCTATTTGGGCTAGTCGAAAATTATGTAGAATCCCATCCATCAATTTATTATTATTTATTATTTTATACTTATTTATTTTTTCAAAGTCTGTTTTTTTAAATTTGTGTATTAAAGTTGTCATATTTCTTGTATTATGTAACACTGAAGCTTGTGGGCCAGTGTAAATGTTGCAGATTTAAGGCAATTGAAAATCTGGACAGCTGTACTTGTCTGTTTTACCTTTAGAGGCATAGGCTGCAGAACAACACCACTGAAAATGCCATATACTTACCAGTAGGATTGTAGAGCAGGCATGCACAGGATCACAGCTCTGGAATATTTTCAGACTTGGAATGATGTCATCAACTGGAGCTCCACATGGAGATAAATTATTGCTCTATGGAGTAACTCCATCCTGTGGCATACAGTAGCTATGTTTAACTTGTCATTCTATCCCAGATTTTTAAACACACACACAACTTTACTAGGACTGCAAATTCATCTGTTTCCCCCCTCCCTAATAATTTGCCTCTTTTGAAACTGCCCTCTCAAGAACATCTCTTCCTTTCCTCCTAAGAAATAAAAGATTAAGTTTTTGCTGCAAGGTTTTTTAAAATACAGAAAGAAAATACTTCCCGCCCCCTTTTATGACTCCAGATCACCAATTACCTTAAAACTGCAAAACTTTAAAAAGTGTTATACTAGTTTTTGCCTGAAATACATTAATTTATAATGATTGAGTGTGAACATTTCAGAACTTCAAAAATATGTTTTCTAAACTAACAGAATGACTATCAACCATTACTTGATCTGTGATTTTAAAATTTTCTAAAGGAATTCAGTGTTATTTATTAGATGTTTTAATTTTTTATTTAAAATGTATTTATAAAAACATATTTAATTTGATTGATATTTAATTTATTTAAGTTGAAATGTATTTAACTATTAACTGTGTCTGAGAATGAAAATGTGTATATGACTAAAAGGCAAAAAATCTGTAATAGAAATAGGTTTTTGTAATGAAATGTTTCAGGTTTCTTTTTTATACAATGTTTTCTATTTTTCAGTATTAAAGATGCAGCATTTTTATAATGATCTCAATGTGCTGTTTTCATTTATCTTTTTTGATAGTCGCAAAATATTTTTATAATGTAGAAGCACAAATTCTGGAAGGAAAAAAATGCCATGTGCTTTATAGCAAAGCACTGCTTGAAAATCAGTAGAGGGCAAAATGGAAGAAATGCCCTGTCTTTATGAGGTACTGCTGTTCTCCACATCTTCCACTTCTGTAAACAAGTATCAAAGCCATTTGTTTATCTGGTAAACTTACTTGTGACCTGTGCAGAGACCTGCTCAAGTCAGTTTATAACTTAAAAAATAAAGCAAAAATAATTTATACTTTACATGGAAGTATGAGTATGGAAGTATACATGGAAATGGATCTCACAACTGCTTTTCCTGCTTCCAAAAATCATACATTTCAGCCCATGGTAAGATCTCTTTACTCATCCCTCCTCAGCCTGTCAATCAATGAAGGCAACCAATCAGAGGTTTGTGGGTCTAGGGTGATTTTTTAAAAATTGAAACCTATGTGTGGCAATGCATACTCGTTGCTATGGATAGGCATTGCCATGGAAGGTAAAGCACACACAAAAAATCCAAACACAGCTGGCCAGTGGAGAGCACGGTGAGGGAGGCAGATTCCCACCCCTGCAGTAGTTCAACTGCCATTAAGATTCTCTAATGGTCCTAAGTAACTTCCGTTGCCCAAGCTGCTGCTACCACTACCTCTCTGTCCAAGTGCCTCCTTCCCTTCCCTTTTGAGATGGGGAGGCAAGGAAGCTTGTAGCCAGACGCGGATGTTGGGTTTTCGTAGGGCAAACTTTAATAAACTCAGAGACATGATGAGTGTCATACCATGGACGAGAATGCTGGAAGGGAAGGGAGCATGTGAAGGGTGAGCACTACTCAAACAAGAGCTGTTGCATGCTCAATCAATGACTATGCCAGAAAGACAAAAACAGCATCTGGGTGGCAGGTTGACATGGACAGGGAGGTTGTTGAGAGGCATTTAGCTGCACTGGATGAGTTCAAATCCCCTGGGTCAGATGAAATGCATCCGAGAGTGCTAAAGAACTTTACGGAGAACTTGCAGAACCCTTGTCCATCATCTTCGGGACCTCTTTAAGGGCTGGAAATGTCCCGGAGGACTGGAAGAGAGCAAACGTTATTCCGATCTTCAAAAAAGGGAGGAAGGATGACCCGGGAAACTACAGACCAGTGAGTCTGACCTCTGTTGTGGGGAAGATAATGGAGCAGATATTAAAGGGAGCGATCTGCAAACATCTGGAGTACAATTTGGTGATCCAGGGAAGTCAGCATGGATTTGTCTCCAACAGGTCCTGCCAGACCAACCTGGTTTCCTTCTTTGACCAAGTAACAGGTTTGCTGGATCGTGGAAATTCAGTTGATGTCGTTTACTTGGATTTTAGTAAAGCTTTTGATAAGGTGCCTCATGATGTTCTGACGGATATATTGAAGGACTGCAATCTGGAGTTTCAGATAGTTAGGTGGATAGGGAATTGGTTAGAGAACCACACTCAAAGAGTTGTTGTCAATGGTGTTTCATCAGACTGGAGGGAGGTAAGTAGCGGGGTACCTCAGGGCTCGGTGCTCGGTCCAGTACTTTTTAACATATTTATTAATGATCTAGATGAGGGGGTGGAGGGACTACTCATTAAGTTTGCAGATGACACCAAATTGGGAGGACTGGCAAATACACCAGAAGATAGGGATAGAGTTCAACAAGATTGGAACACAATGGAAAAATGAGCAAATGAGAACAAGATGCAATTTAATAAAGGTAAGTGTAAAGTTCTACATCTAGGTCAGAAAAATGAAAAGCATGCCTACTGGATGGGGGATACGCTTCTAGGTAACACGGTGTGTGAACGAGACCTTGGGGTACTTGTGGATTGGAAGGTAAACATGAGCAGGCAGTGTGATGCAGCGGTAAATAAGACAAATGCCATTTTTGGCTGTATCAACAGGGGCATCACATCAAAATCACAAGATGTCATAGTCCCATTGTATACTTACAAATTTTGCAGATTTCTGAAGCATTGTAAAATTCTACAAGAGTTCACCTGAGACAACAGTGAAAGGACATGTGACCCTTTTAGTGTTTATAGAAATATTATCTGTTGCACCCTCTAATGTTTTACTTACTTAACGGGAACTCTCCTAGGCTGTTCCTTCTGTATCAGAAAACAGTAGGGCTCTAAGCTAGGGAAATCAGTTGGTGGACTATGCCATTTTGGGTACAGAGGAGAGCGACGAGGATGATCTGGGGCCAAGGGACCAAGCCCTAAGAAGATAGGTTGAGGGACTTGGGAATGTTCAGCCTGGAGAAAAGGAGGTTGAGAGGGGACATGATAGCCCTCTTTAAGTATTTGAAAGGTTGTCACTTGGAGGAGGGCAGGATGCTGTTTCCGTTGGCTGCAGAGGAAAGGATGCTCGGTAATGGGTTTAAACTTCAAGTACAACGATATAAGCTAGATATCAGGAAAAAAAATTTTCACAGTCAGAGTAGTTCAGCAGTGGAATAGGCTGCCTAAGGAGGTGGCGAGCTCCCCCTCACTGGCAGTCTTCAAACAAAGGTTGGATACACAGGTCCATTCCGCATGACTTTAATGTAGCAGAAGGCTTGCAAATTGTAAACGCTACTAATTTGCAGTTCCGCAAGACGTTGCACACAATCTGCAACACTCCTGCAACAATTTCGCGAAAAGTGATTCGTAATAGCGCTTCTAGGAAAATCGGGAAAAGTAGATTCACCCTTTGAAAAGCGCTACACTCTTGCAAACAATCTGCAACACTAGTGGAAAAGACCTGTGTGTTCCCATTGTTGCGGTTCCAATAAAGTCCCTCCCCCTGGCTCTCTCCTCCGAACTTCCACCATTTTTTTCCCTTGGAGTGAGTGGAAAGCAATGAACCAGTGAGGCTTCATTCACCCAGTGAGGCTTCTCTGGCTACAGTCCCTCCACAGAAGTGCTTTAAAGCTCCCCTAAGTCCACATGCACAACACAACTCCGTTTGCAAGTTCCCTTTATTTTCGGCCGAAAATCACGCCTGTGCGGGGGGGGGATTTTTTTTCACTCGGGGGAACATGGTAATGATGACTCACCAGCTCACATGCCAGCTAGATGGGTCTCTACGTTAGGAAGAATCAAGGCATATTCGTTGCAACGTGTGTTTTTCTTTTTTTTTTAAACCCTGTTCTTAAAGGGAAAGGGGCTTTTCCAGAGCATGATAACACCCGCCCATTGGCAGTTTGTTTGATTGACGGCCAGGGGTGGGACCAAGCACAGAAAAACTCGCTTCCTTTCTAGCAATTTTTGCGAGACCGGAAACCTGTGGGAAACGAATGAAACGTTACTGGATTCCACTACAAATGCAGGTATGCATAACACCGAGATTGCGCTTTTTAAAATAACGTTTCCGCTTTGTGGAACCAATTGGCAACATTGGTCCTTGTGCGGAAACACCAACACTTTTCTTGGATGCTTTCGGATGCTTTGGGCTGAACCTGTGTTAAGCAGGGGGTTGGACCCGATGGCCTGTGTGGCCTCTTCCAACTCTATGATTCTATGATTCTATTCCTTCTGGTAGAGAAAGCAGCAAATAAGAACCAAGTCTCCTCCTCCTCCTCCTCCTCCTCCTCCTCCTCCTTCTCATCAATTTCATTGAGTGCCCATGAATTCTTGTATTGTGAAAAATAAAAGAACTTGTCTTCCTACCTTCGCTATTCCACTCCTCAATCATGCCCTTTTTCCCATGCTGTAATATATTTTTGAAGTGCAGTAGCCAGAACTGTACACAGTATTCCATTGTGATATATTGTTTTCAATCCTCTTAATAACACTGCATTTGTCTTTTTAAATTGAAGTTGCACATTCAGTCAACATTTTCAGGGAGTCATCTATCAAAATTCCAAGATCTTTGTCCTGTCCAGTTCCCACCAGTTCAGACACCATCACTGTATATTTATAGTTAGGATTTTTGGCTACAAAGTGTATTACTTTGTATTTGCCCACATTGGCTTTCATTTGCCATGATGATGCCCACTTGCCCAACTTTGACAGATCCCCCTTGAGCACCATATAGTCCTCCATAGTTCTCACCCGCATTACCTGATGTTCTGGCATAGGCCACCCGCCAAAACCCACCAAAAAGGGCAGGCAGGTTTGGGTGATGTTGTTTTTTCATTTGCATTCCAGCAGAGAAATATTTCAGTGATGGAAGTCTCCTGCATTGAAACAAGCAGTAATTCCCACTGGGGGCACTTTCCTCTTTGTTCTGCCTTTTGTTTGTGTGTGTATCTGGTCTGATCTCTAATCAGGAGAGCCAGGTTTGATTCCACATGCAACCAGCTGGTCACTTTAGGCTAGTCTTCTAGCTCTCTTCTTACAGAACTCTCTCAGCCCCACCTCCCCCCACGTTGTGGCTTTTGGTGGGGGGGACAGGAAGGGAAAGGTATTTATACGCTGCTTTTCCTATAATGCAAAAAAATAGATTATCCTGTCCATTTGCAAATTCCCATTTTCACTACATTCTTTTAAAAGTAAGGCCTGCAGAACTGTACAACATGTTGTGCAGTGGGATTACGGCATCTCGGGATATGGATGTTTTGCCTGTGTTGATACACCCCAAGACAACATTAGCCTTTTTTGGTGCTGCATCACACTTTTTGCCTACAGTCCATTCATATGCCAATATCTTGTTCACACACACTGCTACCTAGAAGTATATCCCCCTTCCAGTTGGTGTGTAATTCATCTTTGTTATCCAGATGTAGAACCCTGCACTTAGCTGTTGAATTGCATCTTGTTCATATTGGTCCACTTTCCCAAGTTGCTCAGATCTCATTGAATTCTATCCCTATCTTCTAGGGAATTTGCAACTCCTCCCAATTTGGTGTCACCTATAAATGTAATGAGCAATTGTTCCACCTCCTTATACAGATCATTTGTCAAACTATTTTAAAATATCAGGTCCAGAATCAAGCCCTGTGGCACCCAACTGGGCAGCTCTCTTCTGTCAGATGAAATGCCATTGACAACTACTCTTTGGGTATAATTCTCTGCCTAATTATCCTACAGACCAGTCCACAGTTCTCCAGTTTACCCATCAGATCCTCATGGGGACACATGTCAAAAGCTTTACTGAAATCCAGGTTAACAATGTTGATGGCATTTCCATAAGCTTATAACTTTATATTCTTATACAGTATTCCTGGGGGGTGGTGCGGGGGTTGATGACTCCTGCTCTCTGAGCAAGGTCAGTATTTTTCCCAGTGGCACCTATTTCCTGTTCCTCCATTAGCATCCATTAGCATGACAGGCTGAAAGGAAATCAAGGAATATGCCATGGCATGCTGAAAGCATTTTGTAAGGCAGTCTGTGAATGCAGAAGACCTTTTCCTGTAAACCAATACTGGAAATACCTGCAGACATGCAGCTCCTAGCAAGGATGATCACACAGGTTCACGTTTGACTTAGCTCTGATCAAACTGGTTTCAGGTAGATCATGAGAATTGGAATTACCTGCAGTCCAGATCACTCCTGCCATAAGTTAACCCTTGATAAGCATAACGTTTATTGTTTTTTAATTTAGTTCCAGAGCAATTCTGTTCACTCTGCCAATAGGCAAATATGAATTTTTCTGTGGTTTGCATCATGGGCTTGGAAAGGTCTGCCTCCACTAGATATAGTCAGCAGATGGAAATTTGATCATCTAGAATTATTGTGAACTTTTGCCAGAATAAAAAAGAGATGACTCCTTTTTTCAACTCAAACTTGCTGTGTTTCCAATGGGATGCAATTTCCTGTTCCAGCATCATATATCACAAATACATCTAGGGGAAAATGTATCAGAGAGGAAGGATATCCAGGAATATGCTATGGCTTGCTGAAAATATTTGTAAGGCAGGGACTGAACTGTTAACTGTTATGTACTGTTAACCAGTACTTAAAACAGACATCAAGCTCCTAGTAAAGGTGCCCCTCCCCCCCCCCAGTTTAGTATTAGCCAAATTAGTTTCAGCCAGATATAGAGATTTGGAACTGTTTTCTGGGAAGAGCACTCCTGCCATCTGCAAATGCCATATTATCATCTTGTTTAGTTGCTTGTGCATTCAGAATACTTACTAGACACCTTTTCATATTTCACGTGACAGTATAAGGGATAAAAGCTTAAAACTATTTTGAAATAATGCAAACATCAAGAGGCATCAGTGGTGCCAGCAGCTGCTAGAACTCTTTAAAGAGGGATCCTCTGACAGCAGTGATTTAGAGACTGGAGGAAGAGCATCTTTCCCTCCCGGATCCCAACTCCCTCCTGCTTCTGCTACCCCAAGCACATACCCCTCTAGCACCTCCCAGCCCACTGGCAGAAAGCAGGGGAGTCTAGTCCCCCCTGTTCAAATCATGGAGCCCATTTCCAGTCCAATCTTTGGAAACATTTCCCAGTGGCCCTGTGTAGCAGAATGCCTGGTATATCATGCCCATGTCCACAAGGGCACAAGCACCTAACTTCTATCTTCCTATGTCCTTTGAAGGTACTACAAAGGATGCACTCCAATGTATTGCCCCTGGAGGAAGGAGTGGGGGGGGCAGTGGGACGAGGAAGAGACCTCTTCCTCTCAGCAGGAATAAATGAAGGGGGAGCAGGAGGCCCCTCCAAGAAAAGCTCCCCACACACTGGATGCCATTGTTGGAACTCCAAGGCAGACCATACTCCAAGAAAGTTATGTTCCCAGGGATGCCAACAGGTCCACCCAAAAGGGCAAGGGAGAGGGTTCCGAAAACACCTAATCTGTGAGATGATAGTCGTGGGTGGCCAAACCTTCTCCCTTGTGGAGGATGTAGCATTTCACAGTCTGTTGCACAACCTGGTTCCCTGGTACTCTGTGCCCTTGTGGAGGACCACGAGCCAGCAAGTCTGGCCCACCATATATTGATCTGCACTGGTGCTAGTCAAGGTTCAGCCCTCCAGGGCACAGTTTTTATGTATAAGGCCATGGGTTCCTCCTCATGATGCCTGTACTTGCACAACTTTGATCTGGTATGGAATTTCCAATCGCTCTGGATGTGTAGCATCAACCAGCAGGGGTTGTGTTGGTCACAAGCATAGATAGTTTTTAAAGGAAATTAAGACAGATTCATGGAGGAGAGGTCCATCAATAGCCATTAACCACAATGAATGAAGGAAGCCTCTATATTCAGAGGCAGCAGACCTCTGAATAACAATGCTGGGAGGCAGCAGCAGAAGAGAACCTCATACTCAACAATCAGTTTTTCTGGTCCTCCAGGGAAACGGGTTTGCCACTGTGTGAAACAGGATGCTGGCCTAGATGGCCAGTGGTCTGAATCCGCTAGCTCTATTTATGTTCTAGTCAGGTTTCAGTTGAAAGCTAATGATTTGCCTTCCCATTTCAGGAACCTCACATATCACTTAGCTATGGAAGCTTGCTGGGTGAACTTTGGTCCATGATACACGCTCAGACAAACCTACCTAACAGAATTGTTGTGAGGATAAGCTGAAGGCGAGAACAATGTAAGCTGCCTTGGCTTCCATTGTGAAGAAAGGGATGAAATTAAGTAAATAAATAAATACCTAGGAGACCTATGCTACCATCACATTAACAGTGCAAGCCTAAGTGCCACTCATGAGGAGATGTGACTGGCCTTATCCTGTGCTATTTGTACCAATTTATTAATGTTGTTATGAATATAGGAAAGGACAAGGAAGAAAACATGTTACCGAGTGATCAAAACAACAAATGAGTTTAGTTTCATGAATAAAATGTCCTCCATCAATGACCAAAGTCAGTCTGCTGTTCTGTTGTTCAGCTCTGGCCTGCCTTTGTATTCTAGGAAGATTATTCTATTATCCAGATGGACTCTGCTGGACAAAGTGTATTTAACATGTGATTGTGCACGCACAAACACACACACAGTGTAGTCATCCTTTACACAGAATAAGTACCATCTAGCATGTAATTATGGGATCCATGTGCCATTACATGGCTGGGCATCACATACCAAAAAATGTGGGAGAGAAAAAAGTAATGAGAATATCATCACAGATAGTTCTCATTCTCAGGAGGCAGCAGCCAACTGGAGGTCGCAGTATCCCAGGGTAATTATCCTGAGGGATTTCAATGTCAATATAGATGAGCCTGCCTCTGGTTGTGATGAAATCCTGGTGTCATCCATGGCAATGTTAGGGTTCCCACAATTTGTTGCTTGCCCCACCCATCAAGCGGGACCCATCAAGCATGGAGCTACAAGTGAATCTGGTTGTGTCTGTGCCATGGTCAGACCATTATGCTCTCTGCATTCCAGTATCTCCCCATAGAGGCAGAAGGCTTATTTATTTAAGCAAAGACTTATGGAACCCACCAGTTTCCTGAATGCTCTGCAGGACACAATATCTCCCAGGGCCCAAGACACGGGAAATTGGCCTTAATTTTGGCCCTGGCCCCAGTCTAATTGAACAAGCTTCTGAGAGAGATCAGGGCCTTGTGGGACCCTAATCAGTTCCACAGGACCTACAAGACAGAGCTGTTCCACTGGGCCTATGTTTGAGGCCCAGAATAACATACACCAAACAGGTGCCTCACCACAAGGAGAAGAAGGGGGAATTAGAAGATTGGATCCCTTCTAGAGAACACCCCTATCTAGGTATTTATAGGGGCTGATTGTGTCAGAGTGATTGTTTTAAAGTTTTTAAACTTTATGTTCATTTGTGCCCTGGCACTCTCTCTGCCCCTACCTCAAGCAAAAACCCTCACATACTAGGGAATTATGCAAAACGAAGTGGGAGCTAAGATGGCTAGAAGGAGGAAGACTCATGACAAAGCTTCAATAACATCTTATAGGACTCTTATGAGGGCCTATGAGATGACAGTGAAAGTCACAAAGAGAGATTTCTATGTGACCTCTATTGCATCTGGAAGCCCGCACCGAGAACAATTATTTAGGGTGATTCAGTCCCTTGCCACCCTCAAAGAAGGTCATACAAATGATAGGCAATTGGCAATTGACTGTGAAGTATTTTTGAGCCACTTTGCAGATAAAATCTTGATGCTCTGCCATGACCTTCATCCAAAAGTTAATACGTTAAGGGAAATGGAGGCCCCTTGGCCATTTTCCGAGGCCATCTTTGACAGCTTCAGCTATTTCATGCAAAACAAAGTAGAGACGTTGCTGGCATCACTGAGGCCAACCACTTGCCCCTTATATCCCTGCCCCTTGTGGCTTGTGAAAACATGTGGCAAGAGGGTTGGAGGACACCCCCCCCCCAGGAGATAATAAACTTGTCTCTAGGGAGTTTCCTGCAGGGGCCAAAGGAGGCAGTAGTTAAACCCTTGCTCTGGATCTGCAGTATTACTGGCCATTCACAATAATATAAAGGCATCTTGAAGAAAAGTTCTTCATACAATTGTCATCTTAGATATTCTTTATTCCTATAGATTCAGTTTTAATATTCTTAACTTCACTTATAGTCTCCAGTTGTAGTGTAGTGATAAGCTGCTAGATCAACTTGTTTCAATCATTCTTCAGACACAGATATCTCTATATCTCTTCATCCACAGTTCTGCAGGACCTGGAAGATGGAGCTCTACCACAAGACTATTGGTTGGGACCAGTGAAGCAGCAACATCTATTGGGCCCTCCCTATCAAAAAATACCCCAGAACATACTTGAGTTCTGGAAGAACAGAAGGCATACCAAGATTGCTGATGTTGCTATTCCGTTTTTTATGTTGGATCTTAAATTACATTGCCTTTCAACTTTTTAATTATTTATCTCAGATTTTATAATTTAATTTTAATGAAAAGTTTTAACTTTGACATGGATAATGTGATGTACATCACCCTGAGCTGGCCCACTGGTAGGGTAGTATATAAATTTAATTAATTAATTTAATGTCAGTGGAAAACATGGACCCTCAAAATCACCAGTGATTGAAGCCAGTGTGAAACATCTGGCCTAATGTAGATTAGTATATTACTAAAGGGAGGGAAGTAATTTAAAAGAGAGGAATCTAGGTGCTGCCCATAGACAAGTAAATATCTTATATGAGGAAAATAATTTTAAGATAAAGGTGTTTTATATCTATGAAGCTCTGCTTTCACTAAGTAATTTCCTGTAAATCTGCAAATTACCAGTACTGTAAGAGTTAAACTGATTGCACAAAACTAAGCCTTCTTTCCGTGTGGGATGGTCCTAAACAAGTTGCAGGATGTCATGATTGCTTCTCAGCCTAAGGCAAGAGCATTTCATGCCTAATAATCTATCCTCCTTTCAAAAATATGAATGGGTGACCTTTAGCCTTGAAATACTGGCAGATGTTACTATGTCTTTGCAGAAAGAGGTGGAGGCAGAGGACTTTCTTCTTGTCACAGTCCAAAGTTAAGCTTTTCTCAGAGTCAGGGAGTGTTGGTGTCCTAAAGCTATCTGTTTAAAGGAAGGAGCCTGTGGCTTTATTAGTAAGTGAATAGCAGTAAACTATGGTTGACTTGCAGGAGGGCATTTTGGGCTGGGCAACAGAGTTATTGGGTATAAACATAGCCACAGCTTTATTACCTCCCCACAGGAGGGTTGGCACAGCATGGGAGAGGAAGACTGACCTAGCAGTCAGCGGACTGGAACAAAACCCGCGGTTTCCCAAAGCACCCTGGAGATCCGCACCATTCCCAGCCGAGAGAGCAGATCCCCTTGCCTACTGAAGTCTGCCCTACAGGAGGCGACCTATGTGGGGCAGTGCCTGGCAACAGGCCCCTGGCCTCCAAGTTGGGTAAGCCATGCTCGTTTACATGCTGTCTCCCATGGAGGCCCTGAATCTCAGGGAGTCTGATCACCCACCCACCCACTACAGGCTCCATCACACGCGAAATCGCAGCTGTGACAAAATATTCACCATGAAACATCCACCTCAGACACAGTCACATGGCTGTTTACATATCACATAGGGAGGGAAGCTGCTCTGTGGCATGCTGGGTGAAGAGGTCGGGACACCTTTATAAGCGTTGTGAGTCCTGCCTGTCTCTTTACGCTGTGCACTCTACATAAGTGCAGCATGCACACTGCACAGACGGGAGAGCGGTCACGTCTGTCTCCAGCCCGCCCTCTGCCAAGTCAACCGGCAGCCCGGGTGATTCCTTGCCACGCATTATAATGGCAAGGAGACCCATTTGTTATTTTGATCTTTTCTCCCCTTCTCTTTTCACTGGTTTTGATTCAAGTTCAAATCAACCCAAACTACTTCAATTCATATCTGATGCAAACTAAGTACATCAGCTAACATTAGGACTACATTAGATATCTTTTGTTCTAGTATTTACTGGTACTTCGAAAGTACTACATCAAATACAGTCAAGAGGTTTTGCGCTGTTTTATTTTGCTGAACATTTGAGTTGTTTTGCTACTGCCTGAAACCTTATGGTCTTCTTGGCTACTCCTTCCTCTGAAAGCTGCTGAAAACACAAGGTGCTTGGGAACACTTTAAGAAAGAATATGATAAGAGGTAAAGAAGCTGAGCAAAATTATGGCAAAAATGCTACTTCTGAGGTCAAAGGTTACAGCTAATACATGCAGTCTGGCTATTGCTTTATTTCTCTGAGTGCTCATTAGCCTAGATTTTGCTACACGTCTGGCAAAGGTGATTATGCACTTGTCCAGGATTCAGGAAGACCATCTCTTACCCTATATTGTTAGGTTACAAAGATGTGCACAACCAGTTTGTGCTTGTGATGGGATATTTAAACAAGTACTTCACCAAGGTCACACAGTAATTTGGATGTTGTATGGGCTGTTTCAAGGTGGCTTAGACAATAGAGTTACAGGGGGAGATGGCAGTATCGGAGGAAGAGGGCATAGTCACCTTCACCTGAGTCACCTCAGAGGAGAATCACTGTCACCTTCACCATCCAATTAGTTATTTTGTTGTTGTTGTTATGTGCGAAGTCGTGTCCGACCCATCGCGACCCCATGGACAATGATCCTCCAGGCCTTCCTGTCCTCTACCATTCCCCGGAGTCCATTTAAGTTTGCACCTACTGCTTCAGTGACTCCATCCAGCCACCTCATTCTCTGTCGTCCCCTTCTTCTTTTGCCCTCGATCGCTCCCAGCATTAGGCTCTTCTCCAGGGAATCCTTCCTTCTCATGAGGTGGCCAAAGTATTTGAGTTTCATCTTCAGGATCTGGCCTTCTAAAGAGCAGTCAGGGTTGATCTCCTCTAGGACTGACCGGTTTGTTCGCCTTGCAGTCCAAGGGACTCGCAAGAGTCTTCTCCAGCACCAGAGTTCAAAAGCCTCAATTCTTTGACGCTCGGCCTTCCTTATGGTCCAACTTTCGCAGCCATACATTGCAACTGGGAAGACCATAGCCTTGACTAAACGCATTTTTGTTGGCAGGGTGATGTCTCTGCTTTTTAGGATGCTGTCTAGATTTGCCATAGCTTTCCTCCCCAGGAGCAAGCGTCTTTTAATTTCTTTGCTGCAGTCCCCATCTGCAGTGATCTTGGAGCCCAGGAAAATAAAATCTGTCACTATCTCCATTTCTTCCCCATCTATTTGCCAGGAATTGAGAGGGTCAGATGCCAATTAGTTATTGGACAGGCCCAAGTGATTATACCAGGGGATATTCTTGTATCTTCTTGAAAATGCTAGGGAAAAAATCCTTTAAAACCTGTTTTTGTTTTAAAGTGTGGTATCTTAATTATCATTCTTACTGGGAAAGGATTAGCTGCTTTTTCCAAAATGTAGTTAGGATAGATATGTTTCTGCCAATGATTGCTCATTGCATAAATGAGATCAGAACCTCATTTATTCTGTTTCTTCTTCTTCTTTGTTTCATGATGCAGAATAGGTTTTAGCTACTGACCTCACATTATTTGAGCTCAGATACCAGTACATCAAAGTTGGCTGTGGCATCCTCTGTAACATTTCTGCATAACTTACAAACATCAGACCCAGTAGCTGCTTGATAACTCCTATTTTTGCTGTCTCCTTTAACAGAAAAATCAAGTGATGCAATATGGGAAGTGAACAGTGCATACACCTGTTGGGAAACACCCCAGACATGGGGAAGCACCAGTGCCTATCTGGAAAATGACAGACTCTAGCAATCCAGGAACATGAGCATGAGGCTAATTACACTCAAGAGATAATCAAGTGAAAGAAAAGGGCAGGGATTGGGAAAGGAGGAGAGACCTTAAAATACTCCTGATCTATTTATAAGTCCTTTCACAGTTTCAACCCACGCTACCTTCTTCTGCATACCGGATGGATTACAGGAAATGACTTCATAGTCTAAACTATAATTTTGAAACTGTTAGTCTTCTGGCACCTTAAACACCTGAATCATTGTACTCTTTATGAACAACTGTACAGAATTTGTCTCTGAAATCTGTTTTAAGAGGCTGTGTGCTGTAGAACAATATATACTTACAGCTCACTTCCTAAAGTAGAATCGCGAAGGAATAAAAGCCAGAGTGGGGAGGAAGCCAGAAAGAATAGAAATAAGGTTTCCCTTCCCCCATAAATCCTCACTGTGACCCTCTCTTGTTTTTGTTCAAACTGTCTTATTTATTCTGTTCTCTATCTGGAATTTGGCTCGCTGAGGAAAGAAATTTTCACTTTTGACTTGCTGCAAATTAATATCCCAAAATATTGGGCATTTCAGATGTTGAAATTGACTGCTGTAGGGATTTTGTGGGTTGGATCCTGTGTATAATGTATCCTGTGTATAATGCTTCAGGTTTATTGACTTGCAGGTGTGCAGTTAGGCTTAAGGATGACGCTCACACCTTCAACTTTGGCAAACAGACCACAGCTTTTATTTAATAACAACAGTAAAAACAAGGTGTTGGCCCCGCAAGTGGAACAGGAGCCTAATCAACCTACTTAAGATTGTACAACCTTTTGGTTACCCTAGCAGTGCCCTGGATAGCCCATCCCAGACCCCGGCTGGGCCACGGGATCCCTTGCTGCAGGGTGTGCCTGCAAAAGGTGAACATGAAATGCTTTAGGAGGTGTGGACTTCCCTCAGCCCACTCCAGGCCACCTACCTCAGTGATTTGGGCCTCCCCAGCCAGGTCAGCCTTCCACAGAATTTAATCAATGTATATCTCTTTGCATTCATTTTGTACTTCATTTGCATTGTTCTGCCCATTTAGCCAACTTGGCAAAATCCTTTTAAAACTCTTCACAATACACTTAGATTTTGTCATCATGAATAGTTTGGTAGCATCTACAAACTTTGCCACTCCACTTCTCATGCTAAATCTAGGTCATTTTTGAACAAATGGCACCAGTCCTAATACAGATCCCTGGGGAACCCCATTGCTAATTGTTATGCATTACACAAACTGTGAATTTACTGCTCTTTTCTGCTTCCTGTTGTGTAATCAGTTATTAACTCATGAGGAAACCTATCCTCTTACTCCATGTCTGTTCAGAGGCCTTCTGGTGAAAGGACTCTGTCCAGATCTTTTTGAAAATTTGAGTATATTACCCACCTGTGTACCAGATCATCTTGACCTCCATGCCTGTTAACACCATCAAAGAACTACAGAAGATTGGTGGGGAAGCCTTACCTAAGCTAACAGCAGTTTTGTAAAGGAACTTGCATTAGGTAAATGGTGCCACTGCTTGGTGCTTCCAGATGAAATTACAGATGTTGAGAGATCCTGAATCACTTGTTCTCTCACAAACACAGAAAGAAGATCAGATACTTCTCGGCTGTCTCTCACATCTTGTTTGGCTTTGTGAATGAGCATCATCAAATCCCACCCAGCCTAGTTTGTCTGCAAAGCTGGTATGCTGTTCACAAAAATGCAGGCAAGTAGAATGACCACCAACACCAGGTGTTTGGGGGAAAGCTGCAAGATTATAGGCTCTTCATATTTCCAGTTATCATAAACCCTTTTAATATGCTGGCCTTACAGCATATAACACAGTAGAATGTGGCTGCAGCGGTGCTTGGCAATATGTTTCTTCCTGAAATTTGTGGAGAAAATGAAGACTGCCACACTCTGTGTACATTAATCACTATTTATTAGCCCAAAAGTCATAATAAACAAACATATAAAATTTGATGTGTAAATCATCTTAAAAAGTCTAAACAAAGCAGTCTAGAAAGTCACTGATCTCAAAATAATATAAACTAGTTTATCAGTCTTATTTGGCGAAAGTTTAAAAAATGTTTTTCACCTCATTGATAAACATTTATTTGATAATACATTCAAAGGAGTTGGGAGTTGGACTGTGGAAATCTGGATTCAAATCTGTGATCAACCATGGCACACCATGAAAGACCTTGGCAAAGTCATGAGCTAACACACACATATGGTTGTTACAAGGATAACCATATGCTATCCTGAGATACTTGAAAGAAGAATGAAAAACAGATACGTTAAAGTAATTTCCACACATGCTTAATTAATTTTTAATCCGCTTTAGTGTGAAAAATCATCCATTCATTAAACTCTGTTCTCAGTAAGACTCCTGAATTAAATTTGTGCATTTATGGATAGATTTTCATAACTCACATGAAACATTTCCAGTTATAGAGATGTCACTAAATTAATTGCATTAATAGAATCAGTTTGAAATGTGTCAGCAATTCATAATTATAGTCAAGTATAGGATTTTCTTGCAAATTGTTATTAATTTAGATTTGTTTGAAAATAAGCTAACCCAAGCAATAATTTTAACTCAGAAGTCTTATTATTTAATCAATAATAGAATTGTTAGATGAAAACATTAGGCAATCTCAAAGTTCACTGATTTTTGTTGGTTTTCAGACACTAATTTCCATGGTGTTTGGAAGTGCCCATGACTGGGCTGCTCAGCAGTTCCTTAGAGTTTACTGTTGCTAGGAGTTTGTAGCAGAAATGGACTCTGAATTAAGCAGAAAGGTGCTATATGCCATCTCAGCTTCTTCTTTGGAGCCCTAAAGGTATGGACAGAAATCCCAATTAGAAGTATACATTCATATTAATTTCAGATCTGGATTTTGGGGAGGCCACTGGTTTTCAGTTCGCCTCTCTCTTTCCTTTAAATCTTAAAGAGCCAGCGGTCAGGTCTGCCCACTGAGAATAATAATGACTCTTTAAATTTAAAGGGAAGAGAACAGCTGATGGTCAAGTAGACCTGGTCTCTTAATGGCAGGACTACTTCATATGCCTTTTCTTCATGGCCCTTTTTAAAGGTAAAAGGACCATATTGAGGCAAGATTCCCCTGGACACTATTTTTCCCACTGACAATTCCAAGGCCCGTTCTGTCTCAGAAATGAAGCAGGGTCAGCCTTGGTCAGTATGTGGATGGGAAGCCATCAATTATTTATTGAGCTGAGCTCTTCCACCAGGCATTTGGTTGAGACCAGGCATAACCAACAGGGTCTGAAGGGCCCCTGCTCCCTCCCTCCCAGACCTCCATCAATGCGCTCCGGACTTGCTTGCACAGCTGCACTGTTTGCATTGTTACAACTATCAGTTATTAGTATTATTATTATGGTTATTTATATGTTATGGATTGTTTCATGTATTGTTTATATGTTTTATGAAAATCGCTCTGAGCCTCCAGGGAGGGTGGTATATAAACAAACAAACAAACAAACATGATAGTCAGTAAACCTGGCCTTCGAGTAGCAACTGTTAGTCAGCATCACCTGTGGTTGGCTCTTGTATCTTTAACATTTTTGTTGTTGTTAGGTGCGAAGTTGTGTCCGACCCATCGCGACCCCATGGACAATGAACAGTGATTCTTTAAAATGTAAAGAGCTATTATTTCCTATGGGTGTAGACCTGGTCTTCAGAAAATGGAGGTCACGTTTTCCCATATAAAATAAAGGCCCTTAAAAATGTAAATGGAAAAAACATGCCAGCTTTGCCAGGAGTACACTTTTTCTCATTCCCCTTTCCCCCCACTCCTGTGCCTCTCAGAAACCAAAAGAGAAATTCTGAGATATAAATTTTCATGACTCCTGGACTTTCAGGAGTGTTATGCATCAATGTGGATGTCTCTGAACTGATCCAAAACAGCTAATTTGGCCTTTAATTTTGACTCATGGATATCCAAATACACACTCTTAATCTTAGTATAATTTGAACAAGGCCCATAAACTACAAATGGCAATAGTATCACAACCACACTCTGTTTTACAAGTATCTCTGTTTATCATAGGCATGTAGAATTTCAAGTACTTCATAAAGGATCTCCCACTATCAGATTTGCTTTATTCCTAGGAAGAGTTGAACCCACCACATTCGCTCTTCAATATTAGTTCTAGAGGTACAGGGGTTCTCTCTTCCTTGCACAGAGCCACACACTTAAAAAAAATGTTCTGTTAATATTTCCAGAATCATAAAATTAAGAAAATGAAACCTTTTGCTTTCCAGGGATGAATATATTAAACGTTCCATTTCAGAACATGGACATGGTAGAGGTGCACTAATTAACAAGGAATTAAGAAGAAGAAGAAGGCAATGAATAAAGAATGCCTGGAGGTATTAAGGGAAACTTTCTTATACATGTTCTGTAGCATCCAGGTTTCTGACTCATGTTTCAACGAATTTATTTCCTCTTACTCTTTTAGTTGTCTTTGGTTCTTGCTTGGGACTTCCAGAAGTAATTGCATATTCTGTAAGAATGAGATGTTTAGGGCTTTTACTTGAAAAAAATGTAATATTCCATTTTTTAATCAAGTCTTATACAGGACTACAAAATTTATTAAACTTTTGCTCATGAACCATCCCAGTGGACAGTAACCATCTCTTGCTACTTCTATATATTTAAACAGCAACTTAATTTGCAAAGACCAACAGATGATCATACTTATTGTATGTCGCAGGCCCCAGACGGTTTTCTTCTGAAGAGCTGACAGACTTATTTAGTGGGTAGTCACCCTTATCAAAGTGTATTGACTTGCAGGAGGGCACCTTGGGCTCAAGGAAGGTGATCACACATTTTCATTGGCTTAAACAAAGAATCATAGAATCATAGGGCCATTCCGCACCAGGATCTATGTAGCAAATTGGTTGCGGAATGAAAAAACGCCATTTTAAATAGTGGAATCCACTTTTGGGGGGCCGTTCTGCATTCGTCCAAAATAGCACAATGGTTACTAATTGAAATCGCTACAGTTTTGCCGTTATGCACAACGTCGTTGACAATCTGCAACACTCCTGAAACTGATCCGCAAAAAGCGCTTCATTGTAGCGCTTTCAGGGAAATCCCAAAAAGTGGATTCACCCTCCGGAAAGCGCTACACTCCTGCAACGAATCTGCAACACTAGCGGGAAAGTTCTGTGCATTACCATTGTTGCGGTTTCTGCAAAGTCCCTCCCCCTGGCTCTCTCCTCTGATCTTCCGGCGAAGCGATCGCCATTTTTTTTCTCCGAACGAGCGGAGATCAACGCACCAGCGAGCCTTTGTTTACCCAGCGAGGCTTCCCTGGCTGCAGCCCCTCTGTTTAAAGTCACCAAGCACAAGCATCGCAGAGGCCCGTTTGCTGGTTTATTTTCACTTTATTTTTCACACTGTTTTCGGCCGAAAATCGCACCCGTGAGGGGGGGGATTTTTTTTTTCACTCGGGGGGAGCGTGGCAACGATGAAACGGCAGCTCAAACATCACCTGCTAGCTGGATGGGTCTCTCCGTTGCAACAAATCAACGCATATTCGTTGCAACGTGTGTGTTTTTGTTTTTTTTAAACCTTCCTTAAAGGGGAAGGGGCTGTTTGGGAGCATGATAACGGCCGCCCATTGGCTGCTTGACGGCCAGAGGCAGAACACAGCTCAGCAATAGCGCTTCCTTTCTAGCGATTTTTGCCAAGACCAGAACCCTTTGGGAAACGATAGAAATGCAACTGGATTCCACTACAAAGGCAGGTATGCTTTACGCCGAATTCCACTATTTAAAATGGCGATTTTTCGTTCAGCAAACAATTTGCTACATGGATCCCAGTGCGGAATGGCCCTGGGATTTCCCTGAAAGCGCTACAACAAAGCGCTTTTTGCGGATCGGTTTCAGGAGTGTTGCAGATTGTCAACGATGTTGTGCATAACTGCAAAACAGTAGCGATTTCAATTTGCAACCATTGTGCAATTTTGAACGAGTGCGGAATGGCCCATAGTTGGAAGGAGCTATACAGACCATCTAGTCCAACCCCTTCTCCACGCAGGTTCAGCCCTAAGCATCCTAAAGCATCCAAGAAAAGTGTGTATCCAACCTTTGCTTGAAGACTGGCAGTGAGGGGGAGTTCACCACCTCCTTAGGCAGCCTATTCCACTGCTGAACTACTCTGACTGAAATTTTTTTCCTGATATCTAGTCTATATCATTGTACTTGTAGTTTAAACCCATTACTGCGTGTCCCCTCCTCTGCAGCCAACGGAAACAGCATCCTGCCCTCCTCCAAGTGACAACTTTTCAAATACTAAAAGAGGGCTATCATGTCCCCTCCCAATCTCCTTTTCTCCAGGCTGAACATTCCCAAATCCCTCAACCTATCTTCATAGGGCTTGGTCCCTTGGCCCCAGATCATCTTCGTCGCTCTCCTCTGTACCCTTTCAATTTTATCTACATCCTCCTTGAAGTGAGGCCTCCAGAACTGCACACAGTACTCCAGATGTGGTCTGACCAGTGCCGTATACAATGGGACTATGACATCTTGTGATTTTGATGTGATGCCCCTGGTGATACAGCCCAAAATAACTTTACACTTATCTTTATTAAATTGCATCTTGTTTTCATTTGCCCATTTTTCCATTGTGTCCAGATCTCGTTGAACTCTGTCTCTATCTTCTGGAGTATTTGCCAATCCTCCCAATTTGGTGTCATCTGCAAACTTGATGAGTAGTCCCTCCATCCCCTTATCTAGATCATTAATCTAGATCATTAATAAATATGTTAAAAAGTACCGGGCCGAGCACTGAGCCTTGAGGTACCCCACTACTCACCTCTCTCCAGTCTGATGAAACACCATTGACAACAACTCTTTATAGCTTTATTACAATTCTGCAGGAGTGTTGGCGGAGCATGGGAGAGGAAGCCTGATTTGTGGTCTACCGACCACAAGAACCCAGATGCCAGCAGCACCCTGGGACCCACCCAGTTCCCCTGCTTGGAATGTGGGTCCCCTTGCCACTGGATTCCCACCACAGGGAAGTGTCCACCTTCAGTGCCAAGAGGAAGTGTGGACTTGCCTTGGACCCACCCCAGGCCACCCAGCACTGGCCACCCTGGAGTGCCAAGGAGAGCCCGGTCCCACCCTGGGCTACCTGGTACTGCAAGCCCCATGCTTTCCCTGCTGGGTCGGCCCTGCTTGCAAACCTGCCACCTCTTAAGGAGACCCAAATCCTGGGGAGTCTAATATGTAAACTGAACTTGCCCCAAACAGGCTCTATCCCATGCCAAATCTCCAGCTGTGACAAAGGCAATTCCAAGACATATGACAGTGGCCCCATTCACAACCATAACAGTATTGTTGTTGTTGTTATGTGCGAAGTCGTGTCCGACCCATCGCGACCCCATGGACAATGATCCTCCAGGCCTTCCTGTCCTCTACCATTCCCCGGAGTCCATTTAAGTTTGCACCCACTGCTTCAGTGACTCCATCCATCCACCTCATTCTCTGTCGTCCCCTTCTTCTTTTGCCCTCGATCTCTCCCAGCATTAGGCTCTTCTCCAGGGAGTCCTTCCTTCTCATGAGGTGGCCAAAATATTTGAGTTTCATCTTCAGGATCTGGCCTTCTAAAGAGCAGTCAGGGCTGATCTCCTCTAGGACTGACTGGTTTGTTCGCCTTGCAGTCCAAGGGACTCGCAAGAGTCTTCTCCAGCACCAGAGTTCAAAAGCCTCAATTCTTTGACGCTCGGCCTTCCTTATGGTCCAACTTTCGCAGCCATACATTGCAACTGGGAAGACCATAGCCTTGACTAAACGCATTTTTGTTGGCAGGGTGATGTCTCTGCTTTTTAGGATGCTGTCTAGATTTGCCATAGCTTTCCTCCCCAGGAGCAAGCGTCTTTTAATTTCTTTGCTGCAGTCCCCATCTGCAGTGATCTTGGAGCCCAGGAAAATAAAATCTGTCACTATCTCCATTTCTTCCCCTTCTATTTGCCAGGAATTGAGAGGGCCGGATGCCATGATCTTTGTTTTCTTGATGTTGAGTTTCAAGCCAACTTTGGCACTCTCCTCCTTCACCCGCATCAACAGGCTCTTTAGTTCCTCTTCACTTTCTGCCATTAGAGTGGTATCATCTGCATATCTGAGGTTGTTGATATTTCTCCCTGCAATCTTGATCCCAATTTGTGACTCCTCTAATCCCGCATTTCTCATGATGTGCTCTGCATACAAGTTAAATAGGCAAGGCGACAGTATACAGCCTTGCCGAACTCCTTTCTCAATTTTGAACCAGTCAGTGATTCCATGTTCAGTTCTCACTGTTGCTTCTTGACCTGCATATAAATTTCTCAAGAGACAAATAAGATGCTCTGGTATTCCCATCTCTTTAAGAACTTGCCACAATTTGTTGTGTTCCACACAATCAAAGGCTTTAGCATAGTCAATGAAGCAGAAGTAGACGTTCTTCTGGTACTCCCTAGCTTTCTCCATGATCCAGCGTATGTTGGCAATTTGATCTCTAGTTCCTCTGCCTCTTCGAAATCCTGCCTGTACTTCTGGAAGTTCTCGGTCCACATATTGCTGGAGCCTAGCTTGTAGGATTTTGAGCATAACTTTGCTAGCATGAGAAATTAGTGCGATGGTGCGGTAGTTTGAACATTCTTTGGCATTGCCCTTCTTTGGGATTGGAATGTAAACTGACCTTTTCCAATCCTGTGGCCATTGTTGAGTTTTCCAAATTTGTTGGCATATTGAGTGTAGCACTTTTACTGCATCGTCCTTTAAGATTTTGAATAGTTCAACTGGAATGCTGTCACTACCACTAGCTTTATTGTTGCTCAGACTTCCTAAGGCCCATTTGACTTCACATTCCAGGATGTCTGGCTCCAGGTCAGTAACTAATAACAGTATTAGTCAACATAATAAGGAAGGTGGGAGGGAAGCTGTTCTGGTGGCAGCTCAGATGAAAGAGGCCGGGCCCTCTGTACATGATACCTTTTAAGACGCCCCAGGCCCACACCTCCCCCCCCCCGCCCCAGGAGCGACACATTGTCGCCTTGCCTGCTGTGCACACTGTCAGTGGCTTCTCCAAGCTCGTCTTCTTTCCTGCCCAGCTCCTCCATTGTGTCAACAGCGGTGGAGGTGAGTCTAAGCAGCATTTCTTACAAAATCTCAAATCATACAAAAGGCAATGGCTTTTTTCTCAATTTATCACTATAAAAACTGTTATGCCTCCATTATACTTTATCCCTTATAGTCCCTCACTTGAGTGAGAATGTCAAACATACTAAAGTAAAGGACAGGAATTCCAAGATTCCTGCTGGCAGTTCCAAGAACAAGAAACAAATTCTATGCAGAGTGTTTAAAATATATTACCATTCATCTCTCCTAGTTGGGTCTCATGAGATTCTTCCATACATGCATTGTTCTTTGCTCCATACTGGCTTGCATTCTCAAAGTCCGTCATGCTGATGTTTGTCCTATAGCTGGCAACTGAGACCCGATCTATTTGATGGAAATGTTGTTCAGTAAAGCAAGCTTCCTTACCCCTCCCCTTATTTACCAGATTCAAATATGTTCTGTAACAATAGTGACTTTCCTGAAATTCTTGGGTATAGGCTAAATATATGTTATATAATGAAGATCAAGAAGTTTGAAATGTTATATATAAAATGAAAGGAATATTTCAGCAAGAAGGGAGAAGTATAATGGCAAGACAGGCACCAACAATACGAATTGTGAGACTGTTCTGGTGGTCTACACAACCCATTATAGGAGAATGTGCTAAAAGAGGGGCTTTTCCTGCCCCCAAAGGTATCTGTACATTTCTGATACATGCCTGACCACCTCAGTTTTGATGTTTGTGATGCAGCTAAAGAGAGAGTTATTCAGGACTGCATTTGACTAATTTAGTCTTTAATTCTTAGCAGTCCTAATGTTAATTATTCCCCAAAGTTAACCTCTTTCACTTTTGAAAAGGAAATCATTCCTTGAATTTACTGTTTGTTAAGTGAAACTTTTAGTGCTTGGAAATATACTACAGCAATAAGCATAACTGTTTAAAATTCAATTATGTCTATGGGCAAGATGGATTAAACTCACCTGAATTCTTGAAAAACCTGAATTTAACAAAAGCAAATATAGCAGCAAGAAGCAGAAACATAACTGCAAGAGGGATCAAAACTGAAAGAAGAACCTTGGAATTATTATCTTCTGCAGAGCTGGAAAAGAAATAGAAATAGAAATGACACAATATTGTCTGAAAATGATAGCTCCAAATGCCAGTATTTCACAAAGAGAAGTCACAATCCAATTTAGAATAAAGCAATAGACACTATCCCCCTCCCTTCCATAGTGATTCAAGTGTGCCCTGATGGAAATTTCTTGTTGAGGTCTCCATGTCCATGAACTGCAATTCCCATACGGCCCTGCCAATAGCATGTGCCAGAGTGGCACTCATGTGGCATTGCAGTTGTCCATGGCCTGCCAATGAGCATCTAGTACAACGGAGGAATTGCCCACACACACACTATTTGCCGTGGTAAGTGTGTCTTTCAGTGCATAATCCTGGCAAAAAAACCATGACCATTTTTAAAAAATGATGACTTCAAAGGGTCAACGTGCTGGTTTCAAGGAAAACTTTGACATGCATAACCCACCCAGGTCACATGATATAACAATCAACTCAGTGTACTTCCATTAATTTGCCACAATATTAGAAAAATGTTAATGGATCTAATTGGGTTCATCTGGATAACTGCTTTTAAAAGGGGGCAATTAACTTTTATCATGATATGCTTTTAGAAAAAATGACCAGGACTTACATTCTGTTACCAAAAATTTCCTGTGAAAGAAGCAACAGTTATATTTTTTTAAAGCATCCAGATTTGACACTGCATGACAAATAGTGCCTGCCTGGATGGCCAGTTAACATGTCTAAGCCTTTTCTTGTGCTCTTTTGAGCATCAAGATATGATGGCAGTGATTACAGAGGTCTTTCTATAAGAACAGAGGTCTGGTTTTAAAAGCAAAAAGGGACAGGAATATACAGATACTTCTTGTCCTACATCAACAGTGTATCTCCCTGCAACTCCTTACTTTAAGTACTTTCCTCGTAGTCAAACACACTTGGGATATCAAAGCCTAGCTGAGGAGAAAAATGACTGACCATTTATGCACTGGGAATTTTACAGGAGAATAAATCTGGGGCAGGCAAGGTGCAACGGGCCAAATGCTCCCCTGTGCAGGAGCAGGAAGAGGCGGTTATTACTCAATCCTACCTTCATGAAAAAAAAAATTAAAACCTGCTGCCCCCCTCCCCATCCCATGCAGCAGAAGCTTTTTGCCCCAGCTGCCTCATGTGGAGGCAGAAATCCAGGGTGGACAGGGTTCACCGCTGAAAATAGCCCCCCATGGGGACACAGGAAGTGGCAGGGCAAATAGGCCTGTCATAAACTCCTAGCGGCAGACTGACATGGCCGCCACCATGTGGAATAGGTCTGGTATAAGCTACAAAGAAATATAGCAAAATCACAGATGGTTCTATACTGCACATGTGTGTCCCTTGGCATTGCCAATGAAACCCCACCTCCCTCTTTCTAAGTCCTCTGGGCATTCTGCACATCTTCTTTTGCTCTCAGCAGTCATTGTATTTAATCCCTTCTTTCCTTTAAGTTACTTTGCTACTCTGTATGTGATACGTTCATCTATCATCACTGCAGGCTTTTACAGCAAGTAGCTTACCTCTCTACTGGACTTTCAACTCCAGCTGCTATCTTGGATTTTCTTTCTGTCTTGGAAAGAGCAACATCATTGTTGGATTCTGCATTGGGAGCATCTTCAGACCGTTGAAATGCTGTTTGGGAGTGTTTGGTTAATTGGTGTTCAGTAGCATATGGAAAAGCAAAAAGAAGGAAGAAATGAAATACTACATTATATATAACTAAGGTATTACTCTGTGTTACATCCTAGTCACAGTTCAGATGCAGAAATGCTACTGAAATCATTTATACAATATAATATCTAAATATTACTAAAATATGTATCAGTTAACTTTGCAGATACTGAAACAGTATTAAAAGTTACATTGCAATAATTTTTACTATAGTAATTTTATGAAATTTGTGCTCTCTTACTTTATGAAAGACACAATGTCAGAAATGACAGTTTTTACAATGTAACATAGGATACAGCTTTCCAGAAAAATATAACAGCTAGCTGGTCTTAAATAAGGCAGAAACAGAGAAACCAAATTCACAGGGGACTTTCCCCAGGCTCTCCTCTACATGCTCTCCAAGTTCTGCCCCCCTGATATTCAGTAAATATATAGGATGAATGAAGACAGTTTGTCTGGAAAGGTATTCATTCATGAATGGCTTGAAAGTTCATGGACCGTTTATGCCAGTTGACCTGTGATTAAACCAAAGCTTACCTCCTTGTATTCTCAGATATACTGCCATGGTTTCCCCATAATGACCTTCATGTTTTACTCCACACCAGTACCACCCTTGATCTGTTGGTGTCACTTGATCAAAATTCAAAGACAAAATTCTACTGTCTTGATCACAGGTAACTACCAAGCCAGTCTGGTTTTGTTCATGTGAGATTAGAGGATCACATGCAGTATTCTTCCACTTGCACCAGTATTTACTGTAGCTATAATATTTGCATGGATAAGAACATGTCATAGTCAAAGGAGAGCCAGCGACAACATTGAATTCGTTCACTCCTCTTAAATTGGGTTGACCTGTTTTAGAAGAGAAAAATAATGAATAATGTAATTGCTTAAAATCAAATGACCTGATCTTTACATACATATATGCCAACAAGTTGCAACTGACTTATGGCAACCTCAATAAAGGGCTTTCAAGGCAAGTGAGAAGCAGAGATGGTTTGACATTGTCTTTTTCTGCAGAACTTTTCTTCTACTAACATTCAAGTACTAACCCTTACAAATAGGGAAGGGTACATTCATTTTTTCAGGTATGGCTATGATAATATACTGTAAATCACACCTATGATTTCTTGGTTCTCATTTTACGTTGTAATTAATCTAGGGGGGAAATAATGTAAACCAACTTTAGGATTTTTGATTTTAATCTTGTATCTGTGATTGCAACTGACATAGTTCTAATCCTTGGCTTCCAAATTCTTGGTGTAGTGGTTAGGAGAGATGACTTCTAATCCAGCGAACTGGGTTTGACTGCCTGCTTTCCCACATGCAGCCAGCTTGGTGACCTTGGGCTTGCCACAGCACTGACAAAACTGTTCTGACTGAGCAGTAATATCAGGGCTCTCGCAGCCACACCTACCTCACAGGGTGTCTGTTGTGGGGAGAGGAAAGGGAAGGCTTTGAGACTCCTTCGGGTAGGGAAAAGCGGCATATAAGAACCAACTCTTCTTCTTAACACTGGTACCTCAAACCCAATGTGTTTGCTTGCTTTTTCTCCCAGACAACTCTTCCTTAAAGCAAAGAGCCAGTCCTGGCTATTCCCTGCCTTTCAGGGGGGGGGCTCAGAAGATCTCAAGGATCATCATGTTTGGGTCTGCAGAAACCAGCCATTTAGAAACAGCTGTCCTCATCATAGGAGGGATATTGGCTTTGAATTTTCCCACATTTTGTGATCACCCACCCCCATGGCAGTCATTTTGTGATGGTGCCCACTATCCTTTTTCAAAATTCCAAAAGTGCTCAGAAGTACAATAAGACTGAAGATCCCTGTTCTGGAGAGACTCAGTGACATAAAATGTCATAAGTATTCTGAATGGCTTTTTAAAAGCACGCAATTTTTATTTGGTAAAGAAGTAAGGAAAACACAGCCCTGGTCTTTACTATGAAAATTATACATAAGAACTGGATAGGTATGATAGAAAAAGAGCTTATATCAAGGTGTGTAGGTCTATTGTGCGGCAGCAGAGGCAGTTAGTTTATTATTCCTACATGGTCTCCCCAATTTTATCCCTAAAGAAAACAATATTGTGAGGTAGGATAGAAAGAAATATGGCAGTTGGCCAAAGATAGTGTGCTTTATGGCAAATAGGATATTTGAACCAATATCTCCCTGACCAGTGGCCAGCATTAATTTCTATTCCACAATGGCTTAGTAGGTGTGTTTCCCCATGGGGATGTGGTTGTGTTCTTTCATATTGCTGGTGTGGCTACAGATAAAGCACAGTAACAATGAGGATTGCACAAGCATGTTACTGTGTCCTAGTCCCCAGCAGTAGCCATCCCTCTCTCCCCATGGCTAATGGGGCTTTTGCAATTCTTTTTAATGGCACTAGAATAGCATAACACCTATATACTGTTGTGCATTCCCAGCTTTCCTTTTTTTAAAGTAAATCCCCCCCCCCCCCAGTTGCAAAAATATGTCTTTTCTCTGACATCTCTGGAAGGGAAGAAGATAGAGACTTTTTTCAATGAAAGATGAGAATGCAGAGAACTTACTATACCCATTATTTCTGGCTAAAAAGTCCCCTCCCCAGTGGCAGAGGGAGGAAATTGCTGCTGCAAGGACAAGGTCAGGGAATACCATCCAAATATTCCTACCCACACAGCAGCCATCCAGGCTTTATTGCAATCTTTCCCAAAACTTTGAATCAAGGTAAGTTTGTGAAAGATCAGAGAAAACCTGGGAGACCTCAGGAGGTGCACAAGTGCACCATGAAGCTCTGAGGAAGCAGGAAAAAACTGCATTTGCCAGCAACATAGAACCCAGGGCAGATAAATAAACCCCTGCATAAATGGCCTGGCATTTTACATTACATGAATGAGTTAAGAAGTTTGCAATAAAATCAGAAAATGGATTACAAGTAGTGATAAGTTATTGTACTCCATCTTGCTTCATTTGTTATAGTAAACCATGCAAAGAGATTTTTTGGATGAACAGTTATAGCAATGTAGAGCCAGATCCACAAACCAATTTAGTTTAAGTTATCTGCTTTGATCCTAAACGCAAACAAGGCACACTCCATTAATTTCAATCGCAAAGTTAAAAAACATGTTGCTCTTAATAAAACCACTTTTGGTTAGTTAGAATTAAGCACCCCAGAAATCATCCAACATCTAGGACTAAGACACTGGTAAGGTTAACTTCATGCAAGATATGTTTGCATGATTTGTTTTTGCTACATTAGGCAAAAGGAACATACTGCCCTGGATGCACAGTATAAAGAACATAGTACAGTACCTGCTATAATCTTTAGTTCTGTTGATGACTTCTTTTCCTGTTCCCCATCTGTCATACACCAGTAGTATCCTGCATCATTCTCCTGCAGTTGGTTTAATATAACAGTAAAGCTGCCATTTTCTGGGTTATCGTGCATCACTATCCTTCCCTCATAAGAATCCAACACATCCCCATAGCTGTTTATTAACTGAGTGCATCCATTTTGTCTCCACTTGCATAAGTATTTCAATGTGATGTTTCCTTTTGGGTCATAGTAACATTCAACAGACACAGAACCATCAAGGACTCCCTTTACTAGTGGTTGTTCAATGTTTCCGTTGGACAGCAAAGGCTCTGGACAAAGAAATAGAGCACATTGAGACATTTTTTGTTTTTATTTTTTAAAACAGTTAAGCAGATTCTGGACATGAAACACGGGATGTTTAGGCCTCTATTCTAAAAACACTTCCCTGTGAATAAGGTCCATGGAATAAAATGGGACTTACTTCCAGATGGACCTGCTTAGGATTGCTCCATTAGGAACTGACAAACTATCTATTACCCACCTTCATAGACATGTATATTCAATTCCTTGGTTTCTCCAGATGTCCCATACCTCCCAGCTCCACACAGGTACAGTCCTGAATCTCGCCTCTTTAGTTGGGTCATAAAAATATTGAACGATCCAGGAGCTTCATTATAGTTCAACAGAACTCTTCCTTTGTATGATGAGTTGACATTTCCCAAGGTGTCAATGACTGTGATGCATTGGGTCTCTGTCATCCGACATAGGTATTTCCTTGCGGTGCCATACTGACTGCCAAAATCACACGTTATAGTCACTGCTCCTTGCTGCTTAATGTAGAAGAGTTGAGCTTCTTCAGGCACTACTGAATCTGTATTAATAACATGTCAAAAGTAATTTTCCACTTTCCATTGTACCATCTCATAAGAAAATGAAATACATTGTTTTTGTAGCCCCAAAGGCCTACAGAAATTCTCGGTTTATCGATTTCCTGATTGACATCCACACATGGCCTAAGGTAAAGGTAAAGGTATCCCCTGTGCAGGCACCGAGTCATGTCTGACCCTTGTGTTTTCTTGGCCCTCTTGTGTTTTCTTGGCAGACTCAATACAGGGTGGGTTGCCATTCCCTTCGCTAGTCATTGCCATTTTACCCCCAGCAAGCTCGGTACTCATTTTACTGACCTCAGAAGCATGGAAGGCTGAGTCAACCTTGAGCCGGCTGCTGGGATCGAATTCCCAGCCTTATGGTCAGAGCTCCAGACAGCATGTCGGCTGCCTTACCACCCTGCGCCACACATGGCCTATGAAGTGTATTTAACTTGTTGACTCATATGTTGAGCAGGTAGCCTTTACAATTGTGTCAAATATTTTAAATTGCAACACCATTCTTAAAAACACTTGTATAAATTATCAAGTTTCATACCAACTTTGAAGATACTAGCTTAGACCCAACACACTGTTGAATTCAAGCCACTAAATGGTAGCTTTCTGTTTTGTGTAATGAAGAGTTCTGTCTGAGTTAAATCCATCCAATAAAAATTGGGCCTTATCTATTTCTTATCTCACTTTCATAAGCACCAACCAATCAACAACTCTCTTTTCAGGCTAGTAAAACCAGGTGAATACAATGTCTGCATTTTTTCTGATCAAGATTTTTCAACAAATTATAATTAAATGAAATGAGACTTCAGAGCCCCTTTCATTATATAAAATAGGGTGTTAAATGTACATATGTTTACCTTGAGAAACATCCAGCTTGACTTTAAAGAACAGTTTATCATTGATACCAATGCCACATTTATATGATCCTATGTCATTTCTCCTCAGCCCTGAAATCTCAACAGTGAACAAACCATAATCTGGAAAGTCTGTTATTGTGGCTCTGCCTTCATAATCTCTTGAAATATAGCCATTGGAAGAAACGATTGTTGAACACTGCCGTGTTGATTGTTTGCACCAATACTTCCTGTCATGTCTGTTTACTCTAGTGGCAGGATAGAAGCATTTCACAGTGACAGAACCATGCAGCAATCCAGTCACCTGTCTTGGTCCAAGCATGGAGCTTGAGGCTAAAACTGACAAAAAGAAATAACAATGCACATCACTGACTGTTGCCGTATTATTTATTTATACCTTGTTTTCCCCCATGGTAAGCCAAGTCAATTTACCATGCCATTCTTCCTCAATTCCTTCTTCACAACAACCCAGTGGAGTATGTTTGTTTACAGCAAGTGACTGAGCCAAGGTCCATGGCAGAGTGGGGATTCGAACATTGGTCTGCCATATCCTAGTCAAAGACTTTCATAATGAAACTGAGGAAGGAGTGAAACTGAGGAAGGAGTCAATGGATTCTTGTAACTATTCCCTTCCTGGATTTTCCCCTTTCAATAGCACAGTGGATCCACAGTGAGCTTCTGCTAAGTGGACAAATAATCTCTGGTCTGATTCTTATCTATGTATGTGGTAGGCAAACAGGTATTAACATCTCCCATGAATTCTCACTTCATACTCTCTCCCCTATGCACACACAAAAAATGTAAAATGATTATGGGAAATGGTTTATGAAAAATGGTTACTTCACTTTGTACATTCTTGCATTATGTAATATATATAAAATTGTTGGGAGAGAAAATTAGATTAAAAATCTGTTCTCACATTATGATAGGGATGTGAACTAGAAGTACTGGTGGTGCAAGGATAGGCTTATGGGTGTTATACTGACATTCAACATCACATACAGCACAAAACCAGAAGCAACATCATCCTGTCAGGGTGGTGCTTAAGGATTCACCCTAAACTCTATGGTTAAAGTGACATCACAATACTGGTTCCTTTAGGTGTTAATTTGCAAGACACAACAGCAAATTTAAAATGCCTTCTAATGGCAAGCTTGGGGAGATGGTGGTCATATTACATTGAAAAGCCAGGCCCTTTATATGGCAATGTTAAGAAGCAGAACAATGACAAACCAGTGACAAAAAGTCTGTTAAAAATGGCTGCCTGCTCTCACTATTTTAATTTCAGTTGAAAGTAAATAACATAGGTTAAAACTGGATAAAAGCCAAAGGGGTAGAATAGTTTACTGAATAGATACATATATAGAAACGTTATTTTTTTGTTTAAACGTTTATTTCATTAGAATGTTAATGTCTATTTCATTGTTTCACATTAATAATGTGTTACATATCAGACAGCTTAATGATAAAATAACTTGGTGTATTGTTCTCAATAAATGCTTGACAAATACCAGACCCTTATTTGACAGGTGAATTGAACTTTTTGTTACTTTTTTAACCTTCAAAAGGCCATGTCTTGGAATAAGAAGTCTGCTGAATTTTGAATGTGCATGCATTAACATGTACGAATGTTTTGAGCAGATGCACTGCTGTTGTTCTTGGTTCACTAGATAGTAAAATAGTTACCATCTGCAGATCCCACTTGGACAAAAGCCAACAAAAAGATGAAAAGCAGGAGAGTCATTTCAACAGAAAGCCTTGTATCACAGCTGCCAGATTCTTCTTACAGACTGAACTCTGCCAATAAACAAGTACAGCCATAAATAAATGACTTGCAGAAGCTTCATTAGACATCTCAATGGCTACCTGCATGTTAAAAGGAGATCTGTGGACAAATTTGTTATTTATTTGTTTGTATGTTAGTTTTAATGACAAAAACAGCTGGGAGAACATTTTGGACTGAGGTTGCTGTACAGAAATTGAGAGGGTAAATCTCTAACCTGTATGTTGGAACCACCAATTTGTGGAACAAATAACTGTTTGTTTGTTATATTTATATACCACCCTCCCTTTTGTCTCAGGGCAGTTTACATTATAACTCTCATATGCAGCACAGTACAATGAACATCCTTGTCCATGGTTCCTCTATATATTTGTGAAACAGCCTGAGGGGTGGGACATGTCCAGCTGTCCAAGTTGGAATAGGGCCAATCAGGATGCAGCCAGCAAAGCTGCACCCCAATTAGCCCTGCAGCTCCCTCCCTCCATCCCTGGACTCTAGCCTCTTTGCTCTCATATGCGCCTCAGTGCCTGGAGCTAGCAACAGGTAATGGGACAGGGCCCTGGGCAATGGGTCATGGTGGAACGCCTGCTAACGAGGGCCTCTTGGCCTGCTAGGCAGGGGCCTGCTCACGAGAGCCTCCCGGCCTGCTGACTACCTGCTAAGGAGCTCTGTCCTGGGTCTGCTAATGAGCTGGACAGCACCCACTCGCACCACCTTAATCTGCCTGGCTGGGGGCCAGGGGAGGGGGCCCTTTCAAGGCCTGTTCTTAGGAACAGGCTTTGAAGCTCGTCCAATATAAAACTTATTTAACAGTGAAACTTGCATCAAGCAGTGTAATATGACAACAACAAAATAACACCAACAGGATGATATAACAATAGTACTCAATAACAAACAACAGTTTAGTCGATCTGCACTATGGTCCAATTTTCTATTAGTGCAGATTATGGGGCTTCTGGTTGGTGGTTAGCAGCTTGTTCACTTATCTTGACTGAATGCCTGGTGGAAGAGTTCCTTTTTGCAAGGCCCTGGGGAATTGTTTTAGTTCCAGCAGGGCCCTGATGTCCTCTGGGAGATCATTCCACCAGATGGGGGCCAAGACTGAGAAAGCTTTCGCTCTAGACATTGACAGACAAGCTCCCCTGGAGCCAGGGTTCCCCATTTTATTGGTGTTGGAGAAGCATAAAGCCCTTTTGGGGGGGGGCATAGGTGGAGAAGTGGTTTCTCAAGTACTCAGGGCCCAGACTGTGTATGGCCTTTAAGATAATTACCAGAACCTTATTCAGTAATCAAAAGGTAGCCAATGAAACAGTTGGAGTTCGGGCCAAATATGGGCCTTTCAAGGTGTTCCTGTAAGAACCCTGGCTGCCACATTCTGCACCAGTTGGAGTTTTCAGGTTAGGGATAAGGGTAGGCCTGCATAGAGTGAGTTGCAGAAATCCAGCCTACAGGTGACCATTGCCTAAAAAGAAGAATTGTTCTTTCTTGCCATGAAGGGATGGACCAGAACCAATGGAATGAAATTAATTCAAAAGAATTTCAATCTAAACATCCGGAAGAAGTTCTGACAGTAGAGGATCCTTCAGTGGAACAATCTTCCTCAGGATGTGGTGAGTTTTCCATCTTTGGAAATTTTTAAATAGAGGCTGCATAGCCATCTGACAGAGAGGCTGATTCTGTGAAGGTTCAAGGGGGTGGCAGGTTACAGTGGATGAGCAATAAGGATGTATCCTGCATTGTGCAGGGGTTGGACTAGATGACCCAGGAGGTACCTTCCAACTCTGTTATTCTATGATTCTATGACCTAAACAAGAGACAAGTGAACTTGCAGAATCCTAGAATCATAGAGTTGGAAGGTACCTCCTAGGTCATCTAGTCCAACCCCCTGCACTATGCAGGACATTCACAACCCTATTGCTCATCCACTGTAACCTGCCACCCCCTTGAGCCTTCACAGAATCAGTCTCTCCGTAATATGGCTATCTAGCCTCTGTTTAAAAATTTCCAAAGATGGAGAATCTACCACCTCCTGAGATTGTCAATATGCATGTCTTGCTTCTAAGAATATATTTATTTTCCTTCCTCCCTCAAAACTCTCTTGTATCTTTCTGTTTCTGGAGGAGAGGAAAGGGAAGGGGATTGTAAGTCGCTCTGAGACTCCTGGTAGAAAAAAGCGGTATAACCAACTCTTCTTCTTCTAGACATAAACTGTTTGCTTCATTAAACTTCTTCAGCATTCATCAGTTTCTTGTACCCAATTCAAGCCAATTGGTTAACCAGTTACTTTAATAGTGAAAGCTGACTTTTTAAATAGCCTAATAGGCTGACAGTCATAAATATTTGATTGTGCACGGATTTGATCCACCAGAGGGCAGTGGCAATTTGTAAATAAGGCAATACAACATTCACCTAGGGCAAGAGAAAGTAGTCTGCACAATATTGTGTTACTTTTGTTGTGCTACTTCAGGTGAACATAGCTACCCAGTAGAAAATGCACAAAATTGTGTGACAGTTATTGCTGGAACTGTTGTAAATCATGTATAATGTCATTAAGCTCTTTAACCAACTCTGTTAACAAGAATAAGGCGTTGTAAGTCCTATTAACTTCTATTAGAGAATTTGCTATTAGAGACTTCCCTGACATGGGAGAAGAAGAAGAAGAAGAAGAAGAAGAAGAAGAAGAAGAAGAAGAAGAAGAAGAAGAAGAAGAAGAAGAGTTGGTTCTTATATGCCGCTTTTCCCTACCCAAAGGAGGCTCAAAGCGGCTTACAGTCGCCTTCCCTTTCCTCTCCCCACAACAGACACCCTGTGAGGTGGGTGAGGCTGAGAGAGCCCTGATATTACTGCTCGGTCACAACAGCTTTATCAGTGCTGTGGCGAGCCCAAGGTCACCCAGCTGGCTGCATGTGGGGAAATGTGGAATCAAACCCGGCTCACCAGATTAGAAGTCCCCGCTCCTAACCAGTACACCAAGCTGGCTCAGTTTACTAATATTAGGTATTTGGGGGGCAACTTTAGCTGTAATATAGTTTATCCTGCAAGACTAACAAATGGGTATGTCATACCCTAACAAGTATATTCGTCTGTAACTTTCATTCTTCCCTTTTTCTACGACAGTGTTTAACACTGAAGTTAAGCTAACAGATCTATCATTATGTGAATAATATGAAATCCAGCTTCCTATTGTGTCTAAGTGGATGGGAAAGAGAACAGGAGGACTTTGGACCATCATAACAGTATTAGGTTTCCTACAGTAAGCTGACAAAAGTTACAAGGGAGAGAAAGGATATTTCTGGTCGACCTGCTTAGATGCGAGCTCAGGAAATGGATATAAGAATGCCAGGTATTGTTTTAGACCAAGTTCTTTCTGAGACCAGAAGTTGGTATTTTATCCAACCATGCAGAATATTATTATTATTATTATTATTATTATTATTATTATTATTATTATATGCTGCCCTCCCAATACAGCTCAGGGTATACAATAATAAAAAAACAGCACAGTACTTCAACAATTAAAAAATAAAACAAATAACAACCTAAGTAGGAAAGTAGCAGCATCAAGCAATAACAGCCTCCAGAAGTCACTGCCCTTATATTTCCAGATCAGGTTGCATTGTAATTCTTACCAGGCTATTATACATATCAAAGCTGGGAAAGGTATGTGTGAGATGTGCTGTAAAGGCTTAAGGTTCTGAAAAAGACAAATTCAGGAACTCATGATTTTGAAGTCAGTTCCATGATTTTAAATTACTGGATGTTCTATTTTCAAATATTTGTAGTTAATAACTCTGCCTTCTCTAGCTTTTCACAGTGAAGACCTATCCTATTTCATTAATCTTTGTATTTATTATTCAGGTTGATTTGGGCTGAGATAGAAGTTAGATGTGTGCAGGAGAGGGAAGACTAAGATTTTCATATTTGCAAAAACATCTCACAATCTGCTTTATCATTACTATCACCTCCATACAAAGTTTCTTGGGCACTGCCCATCATAGAATCATTGAGTTGGAAGAGACCTCCAGGGCCATCTAGTCTAACCCCCAGCACAATGCAGGAACTCCCAGCTACCTGCCCACCCACAGTGACGCCAATTTCATGCCCAAATGATCCTCCCCACACCAAAAATGTCCAGAATCCAGCCTGGCCTGGAGGAAATTCACCTATCATCCCACAGCAGCAAAGAGCGATTTCCTGTGTATCCTGCCCTCCCACTCACAATCTGCCTAAATTCATAAAATCAGCATTTCTGTCAGATGACTATCTAGCTTCTGCTTAAAAACTTCCAAAGAAGGAGAACTCATCAATATTTCTAATAGCATTTGCTATTAGGAAAGCTCGCAGAAGATAATCCTTTGCTTTCTTTCAATTTTCCCTTATTCTCCACATTATCTCCAATTTGGAACTAACGTATATTAGGAGCTCCCTTGAGACAAGTCCTTCTTATAGTCACTGACCCCAAGCAATCTTTTAGATACAACCAATTCCTACTTTCCTCTGGAGGTTTTTAACACTGCTAGAATCTGAATCAATTCTACTCATCTCACATTAGATGTGAGAACCCTTTCAATTTTCCAAGCATTTGCTGTATTTCCCTCCTGTTCCTTTGGGGATTGCCCATTGATTCAGGTTTACTAATATGCTGGGCAGTATCCTACCACTCTATGCACAGGATGCCAGTTTTCACTGGGTTCCTCTCAGTGCTTGCAGCCCTTTCTGACCTCTGCAAAGATCATTTCCAGGGTGGTAGGACCACAAGGAGGAGCAGCCATGCTGCTTGGGATGGGGAGCTAGGGTGAAGAGGACAAGGAGGTAAAATTGTTCCTTGTCCTTTCTCTGCAATGTAACTTCACTAAGGAAAGGTCTGCATTTTGCCATCTAATCCCACCTCACTCCATCCCTGCAACCTGCATGACTGTTCCTCTGCATGAACCCTGCAGTCCCAGATAAAATTGTTCTGCAAATCTCAGAGAGCTGCTGGAAAGGAAGGGAGCCTGGGAAAACTCTGCATACAGATAATCGGATACTAACGACTATGATCTCCAGATTCTCTGCCCATTTTCAGTCGTTGCCAATTGTGTCTTGTTCCCCTTTTTTTGGCATCATCCTTGCTGGTTCTCTTACTTATCAGGAAGAAGAAAGAGTGTATGTTGTGTTCCTCTACAGCTGCCAAAAGACACTCCTTAAAATCCAGTTAAACTTTCAGTATTAAGTCTGCAGTTGACAAGACCTTTGGCCCTCTTTTTTCAGTTAGAAAAAAACAAAGGTTAAAGGATAGTGTTTGTCTTGGACTATCTTCAACAGCTATGTATTCAGACATCCCTTGAGAATATAATTCAGTTTAAACCAACTTCGGTTAGTGTGATTGTCTAAATGGAGGCCACTCTACTACGGTTAGTTAGTGTCCATCAGACTATCTTTTGAGGATCTGAAGCTGTGCTGTTGGTTTTTTAACCAGAGTTCATTTTCTTGAGTACAGTCTTGTATAACATCTGAATGTAGACATCCTGTCTTGTTCTGTGGTGACATTTTCTCAAGAAACAGAGAAAAGGAAATGAAACCAGCCACTGTGGAGGCAAGTCAGGAGTGATTGCCTGTGAGCTGAATCCTGGTGTCACAAACTAACCATAGTTAAATCATGATTTTGCATTTTGTCTAAGCTGAGCATAGGAGGATAGAAATCTTAGTCAGCTTTCCGGGAGATTCATATCTGAACATATCACCAATAACTCACATGATCTACAACTCAGCTAAAAGCCTGCCCTTTATGAGAATTTAATCCAGCTTTCTTTACAAGAAAGTATATCCATAAAAATGAGCCTCTTGTGGTGCAGAGTGGTAAGGCAGCCGTCTGATAGCTTTGCCCATGAGGCTGGGAGTTCAATCCCAGCAGCCGGCTCAAGGTTGACTCAGCCTTCCATCCTTCCGAGGTCGGTAAAATGAGTACCCAGCTTGCTGCTGGGGGGTAAACAGTAATGACTGGGGAAGGCACTGGCAAACCACCCCGTATTGAGTCTGCCATGAAAACGCTAGAGGGCGTCACCCCAAGGGTCAGACATGACTCAGTGCTTGCACAGGGGATACCTTTACCTTTACCTTTTATATCCATAAAGACAGGGCCAGTTCCTAGTTTTGGGAAGCCCTGGCCCTTGCTTACCCACTCAGGCCTCCTTTTGAACAAACTGCTGGTTGCTGCCTCTACAGGCAGCAACAGAGCATGAAGCCCAACCACTGCGGCTTTCTTCTTTTCCTCCTGGACTAGTGAATGAGGAATTGGCTGCAACCTTCTGCCACCCCCCCCCCCAAGGGAGACAGCAAGATCCTATTGGGAATTGGAGTAGTCAGCTTTGGTACAATGGTACTGCAGATCTGGGCTACATGGAGTCAGGAAGGTGCACATGTCCCCCTCCCCAGAGGTTCAGTCCTATTTCTGCTTCCACCTGTGGAAAGAGGAATTACAGTGGTGCAGTGGTGGCTGAGATGTGACATATCTCAGCAGCAGCTTGGCAATGCCAGCCATTGGTGCTGGCCCTTCTTAAAGAAATTATGGGTTAGACTCAGGCAGCTTTTCCAGAAGAGTAAAGGAGAAGAAGGAGCCCCATTTGACCTCCAAAAAGGCTATGCTGGAGATTATTGGATTTGCACTAACAAAAACTACATGTGCTGGGGGGTATCAGACTAAAGAGAGGAAGTGGATGAAATTCAGTGAAAAAGCTATGTGTATCCAGCCCATTTATTTCCCTGCAATGCTCTCTGCATTGGTCTCAATACACATTCTTGAATGCCTCTCATTCCAGCCATTATCCCGCCCTCTTTCTTGCTCTATATTTTTTCAAAGCATCTCTATTTTTTTTTCTCACCGTCCCAATAAGCAATTAGGGTTGCCATCCTCCAGGTGGGGCCTGGAATTCTCCTAGAATGTCAACTGATATGGAATTACAACAGACTACTGAAAACAATTCTCCTAGAGGAAATGGCAACTTCAGAGGGCCATCTTAGGCCTTATCAGCTTAGGGCTGATCCTGCGTTGAGCAGGGGGTTGGACTAGATGGCCTGTATGGCCCCTTCCAACTCTATGATTCTATGATTCTATGGTCTTTATAGAATCATTTCCCTGTTGGGTATTCTCCTCAGACTCTGCCACCAGAGCACCAGGAACTTTCCAAACCAGAGTTAGCAAACCCAATATATCTTGTGAAGAACAGCACAAACATAAGGTGATATGTGAAAAGAAATATTATAATAAATATTATAATAAAGGATGCTAATGCAGATCGATATCCAAAGTTCACATACTGATGTCAAGTACCCATGTGAACTAACATTTTTATGAAGCCGATGGGAAAATCGGGTTTTCTGTTTTTCTGGCCTCAATTTATAATGTTCTTTAAGATCTTTAAATCCTGCTTTAAACTCAACATACTGAAAACACCTCATGGCATTTATGTGCACAGTCACTGATTATCACCTCCAGAGGCCCGGTTGAGAGTCCTGAGTCTTAGAAATTTATGGGTGGCAAGCACCCTCACCTCAGTTCTCAGCAATGGCACCCAAACTGTGGAACTCCTTCCCCCTGGAGGCATGCCAGCTGCCTTTTTGTATAGTTTTAGACAGTTTGCAATAACAGTTTTGCTCTCCCAAACTTCCCACACTGAAAACAGGGGAAACATTGCCATGCTGCTCTGTTGAACCGTGCACATCCTGATGAATCTTAATGGGAAAACAAGGCATAAGGATTTTTAAAATCTGAATTCATGAAGAGCACCATCCAAGTGAGGGGCTTCCAAGGACAGCAGAACAAGGGCAATGCTGCAGACATGCCCCTCCCTCCCAGCTTCCACTTCAGAGAGTAACTTAGGCCTGTTGGGTTTGGCAGCATCACAGCAGCACTGGTTCTGCTGTCCTTGCTAGCCTACCCTCCCCCCCCTTTCTGGGAGTGTAATTCTGTGCTGCAGCCCTGTAAAGCTGGCATTGGCCACAGTGGGGCATTGGGTTCTCCTGCTGGGCACTAGTCCATTGCAGTGGTTCTGCTGTCGCTGCAGAAATGCACCCTTCCCCTCAATTCTACTTCAAAGAGTATCAGATGTGGACTTTGTCCTGTTGAGGTTTTGCACTGCCACAGTGGCTCTGGTCCTGCTGCTGGCCCAGCTTTGCAAAAATGTTCCCTCCCCTTCACTTTCACTGCAGGGATTCTCTGGAACAGCTCCATCTTGCAGGCCCTGCAGAACTGATTAAGGTCCTGGAGAGCCCTGATATCCCCCGGGAGGTCATTCCACAAGGCTGGTGCCAGGGCTGAAAAAGGCCTGGTCCTGGTCAAGGCAAGTTTCCCCTCCTTCATGATGGGGGCCTGGAGCATGCATTGATCCGAGGATCATAGATCAGGGCTGGCCAGGAGGCATTATAAGGGAAGAAGAAATCCCACAGATTTAGGGTTTTCAAGGTTAAAACCAGCACCTTGAACCTGATTTGGTCTCCAGTATGGAGCCAATGCAGCTAGGCCAGTTCCAGTGTTATGTGTGCTTTACAATGGGTCCCCGTCAGGACTTGTGCAGCCACATTTTGTACCAGTTGAGGTTTCCAGAGCAGTATAAAGAGCAAGTTGCAGAAGTCTACCAATATTGGTATTCGGATATGTCAGCATATACCTATATTTTTCAGGTCCTATATACCCAAAGCTGAAAAATACTGCATTGGGGGTTTTTTTGCACATGCATATGAGGATATCATGTGTGGGGAATGGCATGTTTCTGATTTCCTTTGTGTGAATGTGCATGTACAATCCACACTTGCCTATTTATCACCCCATCCAGGAAATGGTGCCTTTCATTATTCATTCTGGCAGAAACTATGGTGAACAACAGGTAAGTGCTGTGCAAATAGCATGAAGGATTTATTGTCAGGGCATCAGATGACGGACTTTATACTATACGGGGTAATTCCCAGCAACTAAAATCTTTTATTTCCTCCTTTGCATAAAAGATGCTTTGTTGTTTGTTCTCCATCTTGCTGTGATCTCTACTTGTTCAATGAATATTTGTTTTGGGGGTATTAATTAACTCCTGAAGTGTGGAAAAAATGCAACTTCAGATTCTTGGCCTTTGCTCTAAACATTGTAAACTCATCAAGCAGAGATTGTACACTTGATTTTGGAAGATCAAACCAAGAGGCTCTGGTTGTTGGGAACACAGTAAGAAATTAACTGTTCCAAGAAGCTTTCTCTAATATCTGTAATTTATTTCTCCTATGGAGATAACTACAGCTTAGAGAAGGCTATTTTGATTAGGAAAACAGTACAGGGAGAAGGTTAAACCCTTCTTTCCCAATGCCACTGCACTGAACAGATTTAGAATCCTGTGTACTTATTTGAAAGTGAAAAACAATAAAACAATTATTAAAACATTGTTAAAACATAGTTAAAAACTTGTCCCACCCCCTTGCCTGCTTTAATCTCATCTACCAGATAAGCATATTTGACAGCATAAGGTACGGGGGATCCAGAGAGAAGACAGAGGTCCTTATGATTTTAGTCCACCATTTTGCAGGCCCTATGAAACTTTGACAACTCTGTCAGGACTCAGATCTCAACTGGCAACTAATTCCACCAAGCTGGAGCCATGGCCAAAAAGACCCTGGCTCTGATTGAGTTCTGTGTTCTCCAAGGAACATATTGGGAGAGGCAGTACCTCAGAAATGCAGGGCTTAGACCATTTAGGTCCTTGAAAGTCAGTACAAAAACCTTGAACGTGAACCAGAATTCCACTGGCAGCCAATGCAGCTGCTGGAGGACAGTTAAAATATGAGCTCTCCATGGGGGCCTCATAAGGACCTGAGCAGTGGTGTTTTGTACCAGTTGTAATCTCCAGGTCAGGACCCAAGGGTGATCCTACATAGTGTGTCACAGTAATCCAGTCTGGAGGTGACCATTATCATCCATCACTGTGACTAGATCCTCCAGGGCCAGGATGCTAGCAGCTTCAATTGGCGCAGATGGTAGAATGTCTAGCAATCTACTTTTGTGACTTGCACCTCCATTATAATGGAGGCATCAAAAGTCACCCCCAAATTCCTGACAGTGGCCTATTATGCACGGAGTGGAAGGTCCACATTCGGGGTGGAATGGCGGTGGCTAAAATCACCAATTATGCATGCCGCAGGCGGCAACCGGGTGCAACATATACCAACGAAAAAGCTGCGTTAGCGAAATGCAGAAGAAAGTGGAGCTTCCCGGGTGACCAGGGCGCAACCAGAAGTGCCTCCGGATTGGCCGCGTGCATAATTGGCCGCTCTGGGTTTTGCCGCCATTGCATTCCATCCCGTGCATTTGTGGTTTGCTTCGCTTCTTCCTCCTCCGTGTTCTCCATGCCACCGTTGCAGCAGCCATGCATAATAGGCCAGTGTGCCTAGCTATTAGTTGTACTCCATCAGGGGAATGGAGACATGCCTCCTCTCCGGATTCCTCCTTCGAAGCCACAGGACCTCCATCTTTGAGAGACAGAGCTTCAGGTAGCTCTCCTCAAGCCATCCTTCCACAGTCTACAGATATCTGGTCAGTGAGTCTGGGGTAGTATTCTGTCAACTACCTGATAGAGCTAGATGTCATCAGCATACTTGTTAAATAACATCAGGGAGAGGATTGTACCCTGTGGGCCTCACAAGGAAGTGGACAGTAGGGTGACTGCTCTTCTCTGATGGACACCCTCTGTTCCCAACCTTGAATGAAGGAGATCAGCCATTGCAAGGCCAGCCCCCTATCCCCACATCAGCAAGCTGCCAAACCAAAAGCTCATGACTGACTATGTCAAATGCTGCCATGAGATCTACTAAGACAAGCAGCACTGACCCACCTTAGTCCAGTTGCCTCTGGAGGTCATATGTGAGGTCTACCAAAGCCATTTTTACCCCATGGCCAGGCTAGACATTGGACTGGAATTGGTCCTGGGCCATGGGCCCCTGTGAAACATTACAAATTACCAGGAAATGCCAACTTTGTAGGGAATGGCTTTGAAAAAATGAAGGAGAGCTCAAATGAGTTCAAGATGCTGCACAGAAGGAAAGACTCCTGCCTCCCTCCCCCACTCCCCAAGCTATTTTTCTGCACTGAAATGGCACTGGGGGAAGTTATTTCCTTGTTTGCACTGATCCAGATGGATTATTCTGTGCACAAAGAACAGCAAAAATTGGGTCAATAATTCCTGCTTAGAATGGGAAAATAACTGGGGTGGTGAGACAGGATCACTTCTGAACCCATTTGGGCTTGCATCAGTTTTTAAAAGCCAATCCACGTAGCTGCTGTGTAGCTGCAGGAAACAAGGACCCAACTGTTTGAAAATGTGAATATGTACTTTGGTCTTTCATTGAAATATTTTATTTCTGGTAACAAACACATTACTGTAGGTATTTATGTTCCTGCACTGGAAAAGGAAACATGAATACTAGTAATAGCAAGTTCACCAGCACATGTATCTATGCATACTGCTATATGTGAATCTGCATTATGTTTCCGGCCCTCATGATTGCAAAGAAAAGCTTAAACTTGCAGTGCATCCACCTCAAAAGTTCAGCATGAAGCAAGCATGATGAAAAGACAAGAGCCAAAACACAATGTTGGTGATCCTTTTTCACAGCAGGAAGTAATGAGGTTGCCAGTACAAACAGAAATTTGACTTCCAGATCATAATCACTGGTGTGTAGATGGCAGCAGGAAGTTGTGGCAAGGACCATTTTTAATTTGAAAAAGTGAACTGATGTTTCTCTTCTTTCTCTTTTTGGCTACACAGTGGTCTCAAGTATTTTTAAAGTTTCTTATGGTCACTAGTAACACTCTATACGGAAATTATTTAACATACTAGCCATCAAGACTGCTGCAGTCTAAAATGCAGCGGGCGCTAGCAGCAGAAAGGGGTGGGAGGGTGGCAGCATTAGGGGCTAGCCAAATCAGGGTTCTGGCTGCACCCTGACTGGGCTGAATTTGAGCTCAGACACTCAGCGGGAGGCTGCATGCTCCACCCCCTGGCCAGTTTCATAAATATTAAGAGGAACCCATGGATAAGATAGTGCCCTACCCAGCTTGTATTATTAGTAAACTAGATATTAAGCCCGCTGTGGCCAAAATACAGCGGGCCCTAGCATGATGGGTGGGTGGAGGGATGGGGTGAAGGAAGGAGGAAAAGTAGAGAGACAGAAAGACAGAAAGAAAGGGAGGAAGATAGAGACAGAAGAAGAGGGAGAGAAACAGGTAGCCAGAAAGAGGCAGATGGAAGAGAGGGAGGAAGGGAGAAAGGGAAAAACAAAGGGAATGCTGGGAGGAAGGGAAGGAGAAAGGGAATGCTGGGAGGAAGGGAGGAACAGAGTAAGGTAGGTGGCCTTGGGACCTTCTGCTGGGCCCAGGGGCAGGCTTGGCTGCCCCAGGGCCCGGCAGAAGGCTCGGGACGGGGGTGGCAGGCTTTGCAGCCTACTGCCAGGCCTAGGAGCAGGCCCGGCTGCTCCAGGGCCTGACAGAAGGCTCGGGACAGGGGCGGTGGGCTCCGTGGCCTACTCTGCCAGGCCTAGGAGCAGGCTCGGCTGCTCCAGGGCCTGGCAGAAGGCTCGGGACTTCGGGAGTGGGCTTTGTGGCCTTCTGGCAGGCTCAAGGGCAGGCGAGCCTGCCCCAGGGCCCGGCAGAAGGCTCCCTGGGTGAGGGGAAGCCGGCCGGAGGACTTAACGCTGGGGAAGGCTTCTTCCTCTGAGCGGCAACTCCCCGGCCGGCCCAGGCGAGGCTGGGCCAACCAGCCAATGGGGAGCCGCGCTTTGCACGGCTCCCCATTGGCTGCTTGGCCCTCGAGTGACACTCGGAGGGCCCAATCAGGATCCGCTTCGCGGCTCCTGATTGGGCCCTCCAAGTTTTTATCCCAGACAGGGCCCACCCTAACTCCTCCCCACTTGCCCTTACTCCTTTATTCCTCCCGCTCCTCCGGAGCGGGGGGAGGGTTAAAAATAGCAGGTACAACAATCCATAGAGATGCAGCTTCTTTTGCTAACCTGTGGGGAAGCAGCCTTCCAAGATATTCAATAGGTAACCTTAAAGTAGCCAAAGGAACTTCAAGAACAGAATGGAAAGGGAAACTGCTGAAATGCAAGTTATTACAACACTCAGAGCAACCGAATCCCCAGGACTCAGCAGGCATATTGGGTTCTTAACTCACTATATATGCTAACCTGCATTCTTAACAATCTATCAGAAAGGCCAAATGTCCTCTGTATTTTAATTTATCTCTTACTTGGAATAATTGATTTGAACAAGTAGATTGTAATGTAACTATGACTAGTATTATGCAATGCAGTTTGAAATGGTATACTGATATGTAGTTTTTCTCTGGTCTGCGAGCAGAGGAGACAGCCAAATGCTCTCCTTCAAAGATGATGCCCTAAGATGCTTCCATACTGGAGAGGAGAGGAAGGGGGCACAAGGGCAAGGTCTCAACTAACTGTTGTGAGCAATTGATTATATTGTTAAATATGCAGGTTCGTAGGAAGAACACCAGCCTACTGGGCAAATGAACGGCTCTTTATTGGTGATCTCAGCAGTGAGTACATGTTGTAGCAGCCAACAACAAGACTGAAAACCCCCAAGAAATCCCCAACACATGACCCATGGCTGCACACAATTGCCTGGATCGAACATGTTACTTTAAACTGATTGAATCCTGCAGGTGGGGATCCTTGAAGCACATTGGCTGGTTTCACGTCTGCCTGGATCCTGCCACAGACCTCAGGCTCACTCCTTGGAAGATCCACAATCACAACAGATATATTTGCTCATTATTCTTGTATTGTGGACATCTTTATTGTACACAGAATGTTCACCATGCAATTCAATCTCAAGTGAATACAAAGAAATCCAAATTGCTGTTTTTTCCTATTTATCTCTGGAATTTGTTCACCATTTTCATTATTCTGTATATTAATTTACTCTTATAATTTTCCTATAAGTATGAACTAACTACTTCCATTCGATGACATTGCATCTGAGGAAGTATGCATGCTCATAAAAGCTCATACCTTGAATTAAACTTTGTTGGTCTTAAAGGTGCCACTGGTCTCCAGATTTGTCCTCCCTCACCCTGCAACAGCTATCTAGAAATCTCCTAAGGTGGTTCCAAAGTAGTTTGTGCATATATCTTATATTATATTATATTATATTTTTATTTATTTAGATTTATATACCGCCCTCCCCGAAGGCTCAGGGCGGTTTACATTAAAACTAATCAACGATACATGAAACAGTCTTCGTTAAAACATACAGTAAATAATAACAGTGGTTGTAACCATATAACAGAATAATGTAACAGTATAACAGTATAATAAAATAATCCTTTAATGGCATATAGAACATTAAAATAAAATGCAAAGAATATAAAGATTACTAAGAATAAAACTTAATAGGTTAATTTGGGACTAAAGATAATATTGAGAAGAAGAACAAGTCATGCCATGATGTTTTGCTGGTGCAGCCTTACACATACTGCAAAAAAACTACCACGTTGCCAATAGTTTCAGGAGTGCTGTTATTCAAAAGGAACAAAATCTTAGAAGTGTCAGAAGGTTCTTTCTTTTTTACTAAAAGGGGATTTAAATATTTTAAATGAATATTTATATTAAAAGGACGATAGAAAAAGACATGCAATACTGTTTCAACACACTTTGCTGCACAGGGACAGTGCCTGTCCAAATATGGTATTTTTTGGAATCTCCCTGACAGAGTTGCTGATGGCAACACATTAAGTTCAGCAAAAGAAAAAAATTCTACATTTATGTAGTAGACTCAAATAAAAGGCCACATGATATGCATTTAATGGGATTCCCAATTTTAAAGAACAGCTTTTATTTGCTGCACTACTAAGTTTAGCAGTGGCCGATTCTGCACTAGCAGTGCCACTCTGGGCTGCCGCCAGTGCATTGATGCAGAACTGCAATTAATTTATATAGATATAAAAGCATTTATTGGGTAATTTGACCATATACAGTCATGTTGACCTACCCGCCCTCCCAAAATGGCCAGTGACGGGCCTAGAGGGAGTACTCAAAGCCTGAAGGATGTTTCATGGGTTTCTCAGCGGTAAAAATATTGATAAAGGCTGCATTAGACATAAGCAGCATGAAAACTGCCCATAAACAAATCTGGCTATTTTAAACTTGACAAGTCCCCTAAATTAAAAGTCTGGGTGACAAGAAGCAATGCCCAAAAGAAAGTAGTCACCAGGTACCAAGGAGAATTTTTGGATTTTCTAGGAAGAAAGGACAACAAACCATGTGATAAGCAGCTTAAACCTTCAATGTGATTTCATAGAATCATAGAATAACAGAGTTGGAAGGGACATCCTGGGTCATCTAGTCCAACCCCCTGCACTATGCAGGACACTCACTCATCCACTGTAACTCATCCACTGTAACTTGCCACTCCCTTCAACCTTTTAGATTTGCTAAAGATCCTAGGGTCACACCTTAGCCCAATGTGTGCATCTTTATAATGAAATAACTTCCCCTTATAATATGAAGGGTTGACTTTAACCTAACAGTTTCCCCAATGCCATTTTTAATGCTGTAAACTTGAAATTCTATTTATTGAAATATTTAGGGCATGAAAAATGTTTAGGAATAGGCTTGAAGGCTAGACAAGGAGTTATTTCCTAATTCTAAACTCTGATTCTATTTAAACAGACCTTACTCTGATAAGCAACAATGATAAAGACAGAGAATGCAACCAATGTGTTTGCTAAGATGACAATGAAAGGGCTAAAAGGCAACATTCTTTACCTGTACAGTGCATGGTTGATTTCATGTTTAGCAAATAAAAGCTGATCTTGATAACAGGCATGATTGTTTACATAAGCCATCAAGGATATTGAGTTGACTGTAGCCTCACCTGATGTAAGCAGTTGCCAGTTCACAAATGTGTTTGATTTGTGGTTGACATATTTGCATAAGATATACACAAAAATTGTTATCATACAGAAGAAAAGAGCCAGCTTGGTGTAGTGGTTAAGAGTGGTAGCTTCTAATCTGGAGAGCTGGGTTTGATTCCCCACTCTACCATGCAGCCTACTGGGTTAGTCACGATCCTGTTTAGAGCAGCTCTGGTAGAGCAGTTCTGTCAGAGCTCTCTCAGCCCTACCTACCTCACAGGATGTCTGTTGTAAGGAAAAGAAAGGAAGGTGATTGTATGCCACTTTGAGACTTCTTCAAGTAGTGAGAAGCAGGGTATAAAAAACAAGTATTCTTCTGTTACAGGAAGGGGTTCAACCTAACATTATTTTGATATACAAGTATAAATTGACAATTCAGCTTATGATTGTGAACCATTGTAGGTCTGCAGGCAGTTTCACATGTTCAGCAATAATACCCACACAAGAAGAATTAGTGATAGACTTTTCCATGCTTTTGGTGTAATGTACAAAGGAGAACTTGTATATATATCTTCTCAGAATGGGGATACATGGACTAATTTTGTAGGAAATGCTCAACTTCTCCCATTCACAGGCTAGTCAGAAGCACATACTTAGTGTTCTGTTGTTTCTACAATGTGCAAACCCACTCTGGTATTCTACTAGGGATGCACATGAACTGTATTTTTGTAGTTCGGTTCATGGTTGAACTACAAACCAATAGGCCGGTCCACAAACTGAAATGGTATGTATCCATTCAGGAACACGTATCCAAAAAGTTTAAATCCATGCTTTTTGGTCCCTCCAAAAAGTGGCAGGCAGCAAAAAGCAAAGGTTTAAATAGTTCTAAGTTATTTAAACCAAACAGTTTAGCAACTGGGGCTAGGTAAGAGGTTGGGCTGCTGAAGGAGTAACAGCAAGACAGAACCCATGGATGCACATGAATAAGGGGTCTCAAAGTGGCTCACAATCACTTTCCCTTCCTCTCCCCACAGCCTGTGATGTAGGTGGGGCTCAGTGAGCTCTGACAGGACTGCTCTATGAGAACAGCTGTAACAGAGAACAGCTCTAACAGGACTGTGACTAGCCCAAGGTCACTAAGCTGGTTGCATGTGGAGGAGGAGTGGGGTATCAAACCCAGCTCAGCAGATTAGAGGGCACCACTCTTAACCACTACACCAAGCTGGCTCTCTTCTTTCTGGTGTCCTCTGGGTTTTCCATGGTATGAATGAATAGCTCTCATCTACTCTCCAACCTCCCCCCTTTACTTTAGGCTACTCTTTTAAAGTTACTGTTTCCCAGATGGTATTTTCCACTTATTATTGTCACAGAGAAGGAGGGAGAGATGAGACTATGAGAAGCTAGTGAAGAGGAAAGAAAGTGAAGGGTTTAAAGGGTAGAAGCCACCATTATGGGGAACTGGTTTGTGATCCACTTTCAGAGGTTCTGAGAAACAGTGACAATCTTGGCAACTATTCAGTTTCCTCATAACAACTAGTTCAGGGAATAAATTCACTGTTTCAGGCATTTTTGTCCAAATAATAAATTACTGCTTCATTGTTCCAGTTAGTGAAATAATATCATATTACGTATTAACCCTCTCTTTCTCCAAGTAGGCTACAGTGACATATGTGATTTTCCCCATCCTTCATTTAATCCTGTTAAAAACCTGCAAAGAAGGATTGGGGTGCTAGAGACTGGTCCAAGGGCAAGCAGTGAACTTCATGGCCAAGGGGGCCTACCTCACCCACTCAAAATGCCTGTCCACATACACTTTACTATTTACTTCAAGCATAGCAGTTCTTGCTCTAGGACTTGTGGACAATGTGATATTGTAGGCTCACTAAAGCAAATTTCGTAGTTAGATTTTGCAGACAGGTTATCTATGTTCACGTGGCATATGATGCAAGTGACAACATAGCTTTGTTCTTTCTCTTATTTTGGATAGCTGATGTACAGAGGGAAAGCTGTCATTCTAAAAATATAATTTTACTCTTTAAGATGTAGTAGACCTTCTATGCTATATACTGTTTTGGAGGAAAGAATAATTCTAATGTATGCAGATGTTCAGACAGAGAGAAATAAACGTATGTATGCATGTATGTATGTATGTATGTATGTATGTATGTATGTATTTATAACATACATACATACATACATACATACATACATACATACATACATACATACATACATACATACATACATACATACATGCTATGTGGAAGGCATAAGCCTCACAGGCATTGGAAAATCACAACCCTGGATTCAATTCTATCCAAGCCACATTAAGCAGCAGATATGCAGAAGCCAATTAGAAAGACCAGCATTAGCTATTAAAACCTAAGTGAGAAAAGGTAGTATTGCTAGCAAAGAGGCTGGCCTAATTCAAAGCATCTTCTCTATGTTTGGCACACACCAAAATGAAATTCCCTTGCCACATCCCTTAGCCTGCCCTAGTGCCAACCAGGCCTCTTATGCACGGTGGCAGCTAATGCGCACTGCCGCCAAGCCATTGCGGCAGGGCAGGATGCCCCGCCGTTCCCCGTGTATACATGGGGGCGGGGCATGCTGGGCTGCCCCGGCGTAGCGCGCACTGAACACCGGGGCCAGAAGGTAAGCCGGCGTGGCAGGGGGGAGGTTTGGATGGCCCGGGCGGAAGTGGGGGACCCAGGCCCCTTCCGCAAGCCCAGGTGGGGGCAGGGGGTCGCCCCTGCCAGCTCTGGTGCTCTGGGGAGCCCGCAGGGGCGCGCGGTGTCCCTACAGGGACACTGTAGGGTTGGGGCGGGGCGGGCCAACAGGCCTGGTGCTGGCGATTATGCACAGCGCCGGCCCGCTGCAGCCCTGGCTTACCCAGGAAGCTACAGAAGATCCCGCGTTTGTTTAACACGGGTCTTCCGTAGCCCTGGGCCGGGAGGCGCCCACACTGGCGTCAGCAGCGAGCATTATTGGTGATTTTAACCGAAGCGCTGCTGCCACCAGCGCGGGCATTATGGCCCATGTATAATGGGCCTCAGCTAGCAAAAGGAGGCAAGGCTATGAACAGCAGTTGAGGACCGTTGTGCAAGATCTAATACTGTTATGATGGTCCAAAGTCTTTCTGTTCTCTTTCCCATCCACTCAGGCACAATAGGTAGCTAGATTTCATATTATTCACATGATAGACCTGGTAACTTAACTTCAATGTTAAAAACTGTCCTAGGAAGGGAAGAATGAAAGTTACAGAAGAATTAACTTGTTAGGGTATGACATACCCATTTGTTAGTCTTGCAGGATCAACTATATTACAGCTAAAGTTACCCCCCAAATACCCAATATTAGTAAACCATCCAAACCAAATTGTATTAAAAACTCGCATAACAACATAGAGGAAAGTGATCTACCACCTGAATGGCCAGGTAGTATCACTGAGACTCTGCTGGTACTACTGAAATGGTCATTTGCTGGATGCCCCAGGAAAATAACCAGGTACCCTTTGGAAACCCAATTTGTTACTTCTTCTACAGTCTCCATAAATAACCAAGTGGAAAGGGGGGAACTAGAGACTGGTGTTTGACAGATGGTATACTTGATTCTTCTCCCCAAAGATCTGACAAATCTCTCTTAAGGGGGGGGGGGGTAGAAAAGCCTAGAGATGCAAGGCTATTGCTGGATAGACAAGAGGATCCTAGCCAAAGATCTTTTTCTGGCTGAAACGTATCTGTCAAACAAGGGCTAACATTGACACCAATTTTCAATAAGGGCAGCAAATGAGAAATGAACTTTGGCACTGCTCTTTGGCAGAGTTTTTACAGGTGCACCAACAATTTTAGTAAATTCCCTTTTCTTGTCAGTTGCCAGCTCTGAAGTCTTACAAAGAGTCAGTATGGGGGGGGGGGGGAGGGAATGGAGAATGAGAAACGGATCAGTATGGGATTGTCCGGTCTTGAGCAGTCAGTCGTTTAAGGATGTTACCCAGGGAAACAAAAGAAGGGTTCTGGCAGCACTTTTTATAAAAGCAATCTCAATCCGTTCTTTATAACTGATCTGCACTATGAAATTATTGTCCTTTTTCTCCATTTTCAAGTCCTTTCTCAAGTTTCCCCCACACACACACATATCTGTGTGGAGTTGCAGAGTAGAGGATATTGCTTCATTATAAGAAACTGGAAATGTTTTTTGTTTTTTTGCCTTTTCTCACAGCCTAAAATTTTAGCTGACTTTCAACTAGCACCAGATCTCAAAAGGTACATATTTGTAAATTCCTGCTTTGCCAAAATTTCAGTGGAGTAAAAAGGATATAACAAAGACAGGGTGATTTCATTAAGTATGTTTGGAATAGTCCTAGACTGCCACTCTGCTCCCTTTATGCCAGAAACTGATGCAAAATTTGGAAAGAATCCCTGGTCTGGTCCTCTCCTCCCAGTCATGACTAAGTGACAACTCTCCAGTAATATCTGGGTTCCCTTTTCCCCTCACCCCACAGATAAATATAACTAACAAAAAAATTGTTGTTAGAATTCTATAAAGGTCTATCTATAAAATTGATAAATAATAATAACATCAGACAATACTTGATTTCCCCTTTTAACAAGACATTTATCCTGTAATATTTGTTTACATATAAAGTATGCACTAGGCTGAATTCCTAAGAAAACATACAGGAAATATGTTACCCCAAATGGAGCATATGGCAAAGATTAGTTTTAAAATGTGTTCAGTATAAAATACTTTGGTGCTACAACGTGCTTCAAGAACAAGCTGTATAGTTTTGAATCATTCTTATTGGACAATATATAGAAGCAAAATATCAACATAACCAGCGTGAATATCTTTATGGAATAGCCATACATTATTTTGTCTACAAGATCCATCCATATTGCCTGTTTCTAATCACATAAGTAATATGAGGTCTAACCAATAAACATGGAAATTCAAATTTCATTTAATTTCTTTTTCATTTGCTTTTTGCCAAGGTCCATAAAAGATATAGCAATATAATTTCACGCACTGAAGGAATTGGGATAAAATTTTACTCACAGTCCAACTAACTGTCTACAACAGGATATCGGTGCAAATTCTCCTTTTCTCTTCTGTGTAACCCTCCTATAAAAATTCTGACCCCTGAGACCCTTGTCTCAGTGGCTCTTTGGCTCCTGGACTTCCTAAGTGCAGCTGGCAGAAGACTGGATTTCTTAAGAACTGAAAGTGATTTAAGTCCTCCTCTTGGCTAGTATATCAATACACCTGTTGACACTCCTTAAAGGAATATCATCTTTAAAAAACACAAACAACTTGTTACCCAAAGAGGCAATCTCTTAATTCGGTAGAGGAAAGTAACTTTAAAGGATGCAAAGCAAGAGGGAGTAACTCAGATTCACCTTTAAAAGAAAAATAAAAGGGTAAAACACACTTGCAGCCCCAGTGCCCAAAGGACAGAAGAGGGCAGTGAAGGCAAAACACAATCCCCAGTAACTCCCTGTAAACACAATCATTCTCTACCTTTTGGAGCAAAATGGCCACAACTTTATTGGTTACAGCTGTATGAAGCCTTGGCACATCCTGGGACAACTGGATCCTGGCATCAACTGACCCACTTGCCAGTTGATGTGCCCCAATCCACCCCAGCTCACTCACTGGGGTGGGGGAGACCAGTGGAATAGCAGGATGTTAGATTCTACAAGAATGATCACCACCAAGTGGTCTCCCCTACCATTTGAGCATGAGGGCAACCCACTTGCAGCTCCCAAGTTGGACATGCCTCTTGAAATCTTCACCCCAATATCCCTTAAGGGGACCCCCATCCCCAAGGAAAACAGACATGCAGGCTAGTTTTCCTAAAATGGATCTGGCCCCATGCTGATGCTGTCCCCATGTTGTGACTGTTAAGGGAAACAACAGAAAAACACGTTAGACAGGAACTGATCGCTGTGTCCCCTTCCACAGTGCCCATATTCATGCCCTGCAAGCATTATTCCCATTTGGGAGGGGGAGGGGGGCAAATGGTCCTATGCAGCCAGGTTAACTGGCCAGGCAGCCTGATACGTTTATCCCCCTGCTGGCCCCACCCCTTCTTCCTCTCCCCATGGCCCCAATCCACAGCAGCAAGCAAAGTTAAGATAGCCTACGAAGGATTGCAGCTCCTTCAAGGTACATTTTGTGCATGCCAGAGCCAGTGTAATAAGGCCCTCATTACAAGCAGTTTATCTTCCAGCAGGTGTGCTGCCTGCTCAGTGGAATCCAACTGAATTTCCAAATAGTTTAATCAGGTTGAGGGACCCTCAGACTTATCATGAGCCAATGGGACCCCACAATTCACCAGATTCTGGAATGCCACCAAGTGCTCAGCACAAGTGACACTACTTGCAGGCACCACAAACAGGGAATAATTTAGTTAATGAGAGTTATGTCATAGCTTTTGCTGCCCACTGAGGGAAGGTGCTAATTGCCCCAAATGCTGTGCCTGCTACTGCACAACCCATGGGCATGGTCTTATCAACATAACACAACCCCTGAAAGCCCAACAAGCAGAAATCCCTTGGCGCCACCAGGAGCAAGCAAAAGATTGACTGATTATCACATTTGGCCATGAACACCCCAGAACCACAGGTCCTCACCAACTGCACTGAATGATTGATAGAAGTGTATTTAACAGAACAAAATTTGAGCAGAATGGCATTAGAATAGAATCATAGAATCATAGAGTTGGAAAAGGCCATACAGGCCATCTAGTCCAACCCCCCACTCAACACAGGATCAGCCCTAAGCATCCTAAAGCAATCCCCAGGGGCTTTCCGCACCGGGATCCTTGTAGCAAATTGTTTGCTGAATGAAAAATCGCCATTTAAATTAGTGGAATTCGTTGTTATGCATACCTGCCTTTGTAGTGGAATCCAGTTGCATTTCCATCATTTCCCACAGGCTTCCGGTCTCAGCAAAAATCGCTAGAAAGGAAGCGCTATTGCCGAGCTCGTCCCGCCCCTGGCCGTCAAGCAGCCAATGGGCAGCCGTTAGCATGCTCCCAAACAGCCCCTTTCCCTTTAAGAAAGGGTTTTTTAAAAAAAACACACACACACACACACATTGCAACGAATATGTGTTGCTTCGTTGCAACGGAGAGACCCATCCAGCTGGCAGGTGTGTTTGAGCTGCCGTTTCATCATTGCCACGCTCCCCCCAAGTGAAAAAAAAATCCCCTCCCCTCACGGGCGCGATTTTCAGCCGAAAACAGTGTGAAAAATAAAGGGAAAATACATCAGCAAACGGCTTCTCTGTTGTTTGTGCTTAGTGACTTTAAACAGCTCTGGAGAGGAATTGCAGCCGGGGAAGCCTCACTGGCTAAACGGAGGCTCGCCGGTGCGTTGATCTCTGCTCGCTCGGAGAAAAAAAAATGGCGATCGCTTCGCCGGAAGATCAGAGGAGAGAGCCAGGGGGAGGGACTTTGTAGAAACCACAACAATGGTAACGCACAGAACTTTCCCGCTATTGTTGCAGATTGGTTGCAGGAGTGTAGCGCTTTCCGGAAGGTGAATCCACTTTTGGGGATTTCCCTGAAAGCGCTACAAGGAAGCGCTTTTTGCAGATCGGTTTCAGGTGTGTGGCAGATTGTCAACGACGTTGTGCATAACGGCAAATCAGTAGCGTTTTCAATTGGCAACCATTGTGCGATTTTGAAGGAGTGCGGAAAGCCCCCCAGTAACTCCCTATAAACACAATCATTGTTAACTGAGAATCATCTTGGGTCTGACAAGTGATAGATGAGTCTTAACTCATCTATCCTTTTTAGGAATGACCCTCAGACAGGAGACCCAGAGGGAGGACAATGGAGTACTGTCAAAGGGGCCCATTATTCAGCATGCTGCACACTCCTTTCTGAGTCTGTACAGAATGTGTGGATAACAAACATAATTAATAATAGTTTTAGCAGCCCAATGTCAAGTCTCTCCCTGTGAGATTTTAGATTAATGGTGTTTGTTGTCATTCTCTGACTGGTAAAAGGGATAGGGAAAGGGAAAACAAACATTTGTATTGTATGTTTAAGGAGCTTATGTGTATATATTATTTACTTATCCACTGAAGAAGACCCTCTGGTTTGAATTGTATTTGGTCTTTGGTCATGGCATTTGTAACCATTAATGTTATTCTTGGGAACTGTACAAGGAACATTTTATAGTGTAGATTGATGTTTAGTGATATTTTTGTTTGTTATTAATCCTATTTATGTGCTCTAGAAAATAAGAAAAATGTATCTTATTTTATTTTCAGTTTGCTCAACCTTCAGGTTCCTAGCTGGAACTGTCAAAGGGCCCCACTACTTGACCTGCCATGCACTTCTTCATGATTTTAGTGGCCACAACATTGGGCCTGTCCCTGGTAGATTTTAGATGGCATCTGTTGCCACTCTCTGACTTGTAAAAGGGATAGAGAAACAAAACCTAAAACCATCTCAAAGAGGTTGCAGTGGACGTCCATGGATAAGACTCCAAGAAGAAGCAAAGGGCCAGCAGGTTGACAGGGGTGATGGCCAGGCCCCAGTCAACAGCAGGCTATTTGTTTTATGGAAGTGCTGCCAGAGAAAGAGGCACCGTTGGACCCTCCTCCCTCTGAGTACCACATTAGAGGAGGCTTGCTGCTCTGAAAGGGCTGCTGGGTATTGCCTGAGAAGAAACAGAGCACCAGCTCAGAGATGTGCTCAATTTTACAGAGAGTCCTCTGGCAATGTCCCTGATTAAAATCCCAACACATACAATTTCCCTTTTATATTGTGTCCCACTGCCAGCAACCATGTCTCGTTGTTCAACAAATTCCACCAAGCATTCTCATTTTGGGATACCCATTTCTGGAGAAAGAGCAGCAACACAGCAGAAGTTATTTCCAAGGAACTTTAAGGACGAAGGTTCAAGGAGCTTAAGACAGTACATACCCAGCTGAAGGAAAATAGAGCTGAAGCTGCCAACTTAAAAGCTCAGTTGTAGAATGTCCTAGAATTCCAGAAAAACACAGACGCTATATTGAAATTTTCGAATACAGTAGGAGAAACAACTGTACTTTGCCACTGTCATCCTTTTCCCCTATATTCCCCCCCCCCAAAAAAAGAAACTGAAGTCTGAATCCCAGTGCCCAGGCTATTGCCCTTAGCAGGAAAAATTTTGCTGCAGACATCCCTAGCTTTTGCAAATGATGGCATGATGATAAAGAAAATGATTACAACCTTCTAATTGGTCATACAGTTATTAGGGATTGGCTGTCCTTGTTCAAGCCTTTGGTTCTTACCAGGCAGAGAAAGTGGCCGGTTCTTCTCTGGAATGTGTTGTTTTGATAAGCACATGCACACAGAAGCAATGTTTGTTATAGCTGGAGTCGAACTGTCCTTATATCAAGGCTGGAGGAAGAATGGAAAAACTGTTTGTTGCTACTGTTTATGTAAACAATTGGAGGTTGGGGAGAGATCAGGCAAGCAGCTCTTTTGAACTTTTTTGGACCTGTCAGTAGCTTACTGTGGGCTGGCCTAAGAGGTGCCATATAGAGTGCCATATGGAGGATGGAGCAGAATTGTTCTCTCTTGCCCCAGAGGGACAGACCAGAACGGATGGGATGATATTAATTCAAAAGAAATTCCATCTAAACAGCTGGAAGAAGTTCCTGACAGTTAGACCGGTTTCTCAGTGGAACAGTCTTCCTTGGGAGATGGTGGGTTCTCCATCTCTGGAAATTTTTAAATAGGGACTAGATAGAGACTAGATGGAGAGGCTGATTCTGTGAAGGCTTAAGGGGGTGGCAGGTGACAGTGGATGAGCGATAGGGTTGTAAGTGTCCTGCATAGTGCAGGGGGTTGGACTAGATGACCCATAAGGTTCCTTCCAACTCTATTAGGCTCTCCGCTCTGCAGGTATGAATCTACTGACTGTCCCGGGTCCCCGGGACGTTCGCCTGGCCTCAACCAAGGCCAGGGCCTTTTCGGTCCTGGCCCCAACCTGGTGGAATCAGCTCCCGGAGGAGCTAAGAGCCCTGTCAGAACTACCATCTTTCTGCAGGGCCTGTAAGATGGAGCTCTTCTGCCAGGTGTATGGTTGAGGCCAGGGCAGAGCCCGGGTTCCATCCAAGATCCCTAATCCATCAGCCAGTTTTTTCTCTCCTCTCTCTCTTACAGAATTAATGTCTGACCTCTCTCTGAACAAGCGGGGAAAGTATGGGGAGTTATAGAATAGAATGCCATCTTTTTATTGTAATAATGGGGTATTTATGGGGTTTTATGTGATTTTACTGTGATTTTATATTTTATTGCGAACCGCCGTGAGACCTTTTGGCGAACAGCAGTATATAAATCCAACTATAAATAAATAAATAAATAAATATTATTCTATGATTCTATGAAGAGCTATAGGGTGGCCCTGGGAGATGACATAAGGGGGAGGAGACCCCAGGTTATTGGCCTGACCCACAAGGGCATAATCTCTCCCAGACTCCAAGAAAAGGGTATTTAACACTATGTAATCGTATTGTTGTTGCACAGATTTGGGAACTCCTTTGCGTATATTTCTTTGCCGCAGTAAAAAATATATATATAAAAGGCTTTCCTCTCAGTATAATCAGTTGGTAGCAATACACTGGGCAAAAAAACCCCTAATTAAGACACTTGGCTATCACAAAGAGCCTTCTCTTCCTATCTCCCCTCTTAGTGATTTTGTAAATCAGGAAAATAATAGCTATTCTGCAGGACTCCAAAAGAACTTTAATTCAGCGTTTGTGAACAATGCAACTTTGCCACCAATTCCCCAAAACAACTTTAATACTAGACAGCTGACAATAGCAGACAGAAGTAAAATGCTAGCTGTAGCACAAGAAACACACTTTTAATTATTATTGTTGTAGTCCAGAGAAGTAGGGGGAAATTATACATTTTTTATCTTTTAAAATATAAAATCTTCAACTTGATTTCAAGTGTTGAACCTCCAGCCTTGAGAGGTAATGACAAATGAGGTAGTATTATTTGGCAAACCTCAGAGAGACTTTCTCTCCAACTGCCCTTGACAGGAGCTCAGACCAACATGAGCTTTATCTCAAGAAGTCAAATGATTTGAAGTTTAAACAACTCAGTGAATAATTCCTCACCCTCTCCTCCATCAAGGCAGAAAGCCCATTTTTCTCCCCCCCCCCCCTTTATTGAGTTTGCCTAATCCAAAGAATTTTAGCAGAGTAAGGTAGATAGAAGGGTGTTGGTAATTGCTTCCCTTCTCAAACCTAGATGGAAGAGATTGTTTTATATAAATGTAGCTCCCACTTCTCCATGATACTTTAACCTGTAATGAAAACGGAGAAAACAATGCACACAAAAATCCCTTTTCAAATTAGCTCATCTTTCATGGACAAGAGACTTTCATTATTCCCACATTCCATTGTCAATACCTTTCCCACTCCTATATAAGAGGTCATCCTTCAGTCCTGTAGCAGGTTTTTGATCCCAATTGTATGGGTGGCTTCTCTACTTTTCCATTCCATTCTGCAGCACTTCTCCAGAGCTCAGTAAGCAGACTTATATGTCTTTGATTCTTTCATTTTCTCCCTTAGTAGCACGTAGTTTGTTACAGAAAGAGTTTAAACTGAGTTTGTAGTTAATATGTGCGTTTTTCCTTTCTGTAGCACTATTTTTATTTACCTGAGTTAACTTGGTTCTCTTTCTGTTAACTTAATACATTTATTTTCTTGTTTAAGAATCTTATTTCCCTTATTGGTTTTGTTGGTCTCCATCTTGACCCCTGTATACACAAGGTATTGTCTCAGTAATTCATACCCCACAATATACAGGTTTTCTCTTTGCTAGCAGAAGGATGCTGCACGTGTATTGATGATTAAAGTAACACAGAGGTCTGCTTTGGAAGGTGGACTCTATAGCATTGTACCCTAGTGAGGTCTTGCTCTTCCCCAAACCCTGCCCTCTCCAGGGTCCACTCCCAAAATCTCCAGGTATATCCCTATCCAGAAATGGAAATCCTAGTTTTTAGTCATATTTCAAATAAATAAAATGATCAGTATTTCAGTTTATAATATATTTGGTCTTGGCCTTTATTGAATATAAAACAGAAAAGGTTCCATAGCAACAATATCACCCTCATTTTTGATTGCTAAGATTCACTTTTCAGGATCTAAATATATGCAGAAAATTTGCATCATCCATCCAGACTTGAGTAGAAAAATATCTCTATAATAATCATTGTACCTTTCAGAGATTGTTATAGTTTATGCATGATGCCTTTAGCCTGAAAGTCAACAGCGTCATTGTGAAAAATACTCAATTGACAGCTGCAAACATGTGCTTCTAGACAAACATCTACACAGGATTTAATCCTACAAAGCAAGAATAATGCTGCTAGGGTTGCCATCCTAAAGGTGGGGCCTGGAGAACTCCTAAAATAACAACTGATCTCCAAGCAGCAGGGATCAGACAGCTTTGGAGGATGGACTCCATGTCATTATACCCCACTGAGATCTCTTTCCACCCAAGCCTCTGCCCTCTCTCTGAGAATTTCCCAATCTAGAAAAGGCTACCCTAACAGTGGTTCAAGAGATGGAAGATGTTCCTGACAGAGCGGTTCTTCAGTGGAACAGGCTTCCTCAGGAGGTGGGAAGTGCTCTTTCTTTGGAGGTTTTTAAGCAGAAGCTAGAGAGCCATCTGACAGAAATGCTGATGCTGTGAATTTAGGCAGATTGTAAGTAGGTGGGCAGAAGGGATTGTGTCTGAGCTTGACTCTTGTGCCCTTTCTTGCATGCCCAGGGAACTGCTGATTGATACTTTGGGGTCAGAAGGCAAATTTGACTAGAAATTATGTGTGGCGGGGGGGGGGGGGTTGGGGGAGAATCATCTGGACATGGAATTGGAGTCACTGTGGGTGGGCAGGTAGTTGAGAATTTTCTACATTCTGCAGGGGGTTGGACTGGAGGTCCCTTCCTACTCTATGATTCTATGAAAGTCATCCAGAATGGTTTTGTCTTTGTTTTTGTAATATGTACAAGCTGTCACCATGGTAGAGCATTCATTCACTATGCTGTACCATGGTGACAGCTTGTACATATTACAAAAGCAAAAACAAAACCATTCTAGATGAATGAAGGGACCTCCAATCCAACCCCCTGCAGAATGTAGAAAATTCTCAACTACCTGCCCACCCACAGTGATCCCAATTCCATGTCCAGATGATTCCCCCCTCCAAAAAAAGTGGCAATCAGCAGTTCCCTGGGCATGCAAGATGGAGTAAATGTATTCATTCATTCCCCTGCTTTTCTGCCTAGTAGGAAACCAAAGCAGCTTACACCATTCTCCTCTCCTCTGTTTTATTCTCACAACAACCCCATGAGTTAGGTTAGACTGAAAGAATGTGACTGGCCCAAGATCACCCAGTGAATTTCTATGGCAGAGCAGGAATTCAAATCTGGATCTTCCAAATACTGGTCCAGCACTCTTACCTTGTACAGTACACTAGCCCTGTAGTCACTATGGGAAACTCATATTTTGTTACAAAAAGTAAGATGTGACTCGGGCCTTGTATAAACCACAGAGACGGTGGTTGAATGTGTGCTCAAGTTTTAGCCAGCTTATAACAGGTTTTCAAGACAGGAGACCAACAGAAGTGGTTTGCCATTACCTGCCTCTGCATAGCAACTGTGGGCTTCCTTTGTGGTTCCCAATCCAAGTACTAACTAGATCCAACCCTGCTTAGCTTTCAAGATCTCATAAGATCAAACTAGTCTGGATCATCTAGGTCAGGAGAAACCACAGAGGCTAAGGTACCTAGAACTATTTTGGGTATGCCCAACAACTTAGGTATGCCTGGTGGGGTTTCTGATTTCTTTAAACAGCCAGTTTAGAAACTCTTTCATATTCCCGATGGTTGTGCTGTGTGGCATAACATATGTGTACAAGACACACAAATACAAAGCCACTTTGAATACAGGAAACTAGTTGTGCAGTTTGTTGTATACTGGTCATGATTTTAACCAAAAGATGCATTCTACCTCATCATGGCTTGCATCAAAGCTCTCCTTTTTTCCCACCAGCAAAGGGCAATTTTAACAGTGGTTGAAGAAAAGCCATTTTTGTCAGTGCCACCCGATTACTACACACACACCCATAACATTCAGTAGTATTAGTTGGGATTTTCTGTTTTCTGGGACCAGAAATTGAGGAAGACAGTAGGAGAGGAGGCAGGAAAGTTCTGTTCCCCCAAGGAAGCTCTACTCATGGTACTTTGGATCCAACACGTTAAAGGTTTGAGTCAATGAGATGCTAGAATAACAAATGTGATATAGAATGACAGTTGTATGCTATATAGCATAATGTGACAGCTGTTCATTAAAATTCTTTACTTAAGAGATGAAACTTGAAGGCAGTAATCAGTCTTTTTTGCTTGACTCTTCAACATGTGGCACACCAAGCAACAAATAGACATTTGAATCTGGGGCCTCTACCAATAAAAACAGAGAAAGAAATTAGCTGACATATCAATTAAAGAAGCACTAGATCATTATTGTGGTCTACAAAACACACGTATTGCCTGAATATCTAGAATTTAAGTATATACATTAATTTTATTCAGTGACTTCTATGCAATCAATATGTCAAACAGTCCAATCTCAAATATCTTGTGTCCATCATAAGCATCAATACTATTTGAGTTGTAAAATATGATATTATTCCAAAATAGTAATGCATTATAAAATCCTAGACATTCTTATTTGGCACTCTATGCACAGAAGAGGCACAAAATCACAGTTGTAAACAACGATGGATGCAAAAGAACACAGTTATGCTACATTGTTATGTTTCATAGGGCGGATATGTAGAAGCATTTACTAATGTATCCTGTCTGCTATCAACAGCTTTTAAAATCAGTTATCCTGTGAAGTAGCAATCTTGTGACAACACCAGAACATCAGCATAGCAAACACATCAGAAAGCTGAGTATGGAGTTGAAAATAGTGGATCTCAAACTAGCAAGCATTAGTGCTACTGAGAAGAGAAATAATAAGAATATAATGAGCATTTAAATAGTATTTTGAAGTGCCTCTGCACACACACGTGTTCTCACTTATGGGTTCTAAATGAACGCCAGTGCTCATAACTGCAATAGGCTGCGGGAATGTGAATCTAATGAAGCACATTTAAATCACAGAGACGGGGGGAGGGGGGCAGGAACTGTACCTTTAAGGGGTCCTACAGCAGATCCTTGTTCATCTGAGCCTCTGTTTTCTTCTTTGGGATGCTCTACTGGACACATTTGCTCAGTCAGTTCTACTGCTACTTTAGGTTTTCTTGCATCAACATCACCTGGGTCTTTATTTTTCCAAAGCAAAACCACAAAAGATATAATGAAGGACTTCACCATGTGATCATTAAGGGATTTCTCTTTGACTTCAATAGATGTGCAAACATGTCCATGGTTTCTAAAATAACCGTTTCTTCAAACAAACGAAAGCTTAGTAGGCCATCGCAAGCCCCAGTTGCGATGGCATTCCAAAGGAAAGGGGCCCCTACTGGAAAAGCCCTATTTCTGGTTGCCATCCACCTTATTACTGGCAGAATTTAGATTTGCAAAGAGATGCAAAGCACCAGCCAGTTTAAAATAATAAAATAGTTTTATTTAGAAGAGAAACAACTTTGTATAGAAAGAGAAGAGACAGTCCAAACTGTCTAACTGTTCGTTTTTGTTGTAGTTCTGCCTGTTGTGGAGACAAGCAGGAAAGAAGAATGCACAAATGAGCAGGAAGTCGTCCACTGAGCCAATCAGGAGATTATCCAAAAAATATCAGGAAGTTATGGATCTAAATATTCTATCTACACATCTGCTCCAGTACCCCATTTTTTTTCAATTATGCACACTACAGATATTGCATACTCTCTTATCACTATTTGTTTGTTTGTTTGTTTGTTTGTTTGTTTGTTTGTTTGTTTGTTTGTTTGTTTGTTTGTTTGTTTGTTTGTTTGTTTGTTTGTTTGTTTGTTTATATGCCGCCCTCCCCGAGGGCTCAGGGCAGTTTACAGAAAACAGGAAAAGATACAGATAAGTAAAGTCACAAAGTGTAAGGAAAGAGAAAAGGATCCATATTGAACAGTATAGTCTATATACTAATAGCAAAGTTGGACAAATCTTTGGATACTGGACTGGAGCTGTGAATGGGCAAGACAGATCTTTCCACAAATCTGAAAGGGCACTGGTTTGCAGAAAAATATAAAATCTAAACAAATACATAGGAGGTTAAAGGTATCCCCTGTGCAAGCACCGGGTCATGTCTGACCCTTGGGGTGACGCCCTCTAGCGTTTTCATGGCAGACTCAATATGGGGTGGTTTGCCAGTGCCTTCCCCAACATAGGAGGTTAAAAAACACAAAAATGATATAAGCTTTAAGTAAGGGATTACTTCAGTAGCTTTTGCTAAGCAACCACAAATCCCAAGCAGAGTTTCTAATCTAGACTGTTGTAATAAGCTCTTTATGGGATTGTCTCCAGAGACTGTTCAGAAGTTTCATTTGGAACAACATATGGCTAACCACAGATCACACTATGAGAACTGCACTGGCTGCCAATTTATTTCTGGACTATGTTCCAAGTGGTCCCTTTAAAGCTCGGAACCTTAGAGCAGGGGTAGTCAACCTGTGGGTAGTCAACCTGCATTCGCTGGCAGGGGCTCATGGGAATTGTAGTCCATAGACATCTGGAGGACCACAGGTTGACTGCCCCTACCTTAGAGCATGACTTAACTTCTATAAATTTTCAAATACACTGAGGTCTTCTAGTAGGACCCTGGTCTAAATGATAGAGTAGAACAAAGCAAGAGTCCAGTAACTCCTTAAAGACCAATACAATTTGTGGCCAGGTATGAGCTTTCTTAAGTCTTTTCTCACTTTTTCAGACAGATGGTAAAGGTGAGGTTGACAACATTCTACAAGCATGAGCTTTATGAATGTACTTATATATTCTATATATGTGAATTTCCTCTTTAACTTCACATTGTAGGTCCTCTGTTCACTGGAATGGCAAGATGTAGCTAGTTTGCATTTCAGTTCCCACGAAAAAATACAGCAGGTTGCACTTACCGTATTTCTTTTGCCTCTTTATTTGAATACACACTGTGATAACAGTGGCAGCAAGAATCAGAACAACAAACAGAACTGACATCACAATTGAAAGTATGTTTAGTTTGGTTTGTGAAAAGCTGAAAAGGAACAAAGCATCAGTGTCCAAAAGAGGTCCAAATTTATTTAACATCTTCTTGTGATCAGTTGTAATGGCCTTTGTCTATATTCAATAAATGCTATCATATTGTATCAAGCAAAAATGTCAACAAAATGTCCATAGTAATGCTTCAAAGTGCTCCCCTATTCCCAAGCACTGGTATAGCTTTGAATGTTGACAAAGTCCTCAACCAATCACAATGTTTTCCAGCAGTCAAGCACAACTCCCTTCACATTCAGTCACAGCCCCCACCTTTAGTGTTTCATAAACACCAGCCCAGTTACCCATAGCCAGCCCAGTTACCCATAAGGTGTGTGGCATGGAGTTATGTCAGGTCATTGTTGTACACAAGAAGGAAAATGCCGCAACTGATGACCTCAGACTGGAACTTAAATAATCATCTCCCTGCCCCCCTGCGTCCATTCACCCAATAATCTACCTCCTACAACTCTGACAAGCAATGCATGCTGTGGGGTGGGGGGGGGGGACCAGGAGATATTTTGGAATCCCAGTTAGGGGGCTGGCACCATGATACCACGCCAGTGCACACCTTCCCCTGCAGGTGAGGGGACACAGAAAGAATAGGTGCATTTTGCTCTGCTCTGCAGTGTGACTGGCCAAACAACTCTTGGCTTGTAGGAGCAGTGCTCCATGGAGCAGCCTCAGCAGACAGTTCAAGAACAGTTCCAACGGCTGTTTCCTTCGCTAGCTGTCATGGGAACATTGTTGAACCACTACACTGTGACTGATAAGTTGTGGCAGGATTGCTATGGCAACTAGCAATTGCTATTGCTTCACACATTGGAGTGAGCCCTTTTTGTATGTTTTTCCCTCTGCTGAGTGAGCATATGATGCCAACTAGCATTACCAAAACCAGGGTCTTAGAATTGATCTGCCAAATGGTTATTGCCCAATGTATGAACAACAAAAATAGAGTCCAATAGCACCTTTAAGACCAACAAAGATTTATACAAGGTATGAGCATTCAAGTGCATGAACTCTTCCTCAGTCTAAAATGCATGAACAGTCACCTCTATTAAGAAATGGTATAGGTCACTTCTCACACTGTAGAAACTGAGACCTAGTCCAGATGGGGAATATGTTTCCCACTGGACCCGGTCTACCCTGGAGTTATGCCTCCGGATGAGGCAGCTGGTGCAGCAAGTTTCCGTCGTGCTGTAGGGTAGCAGGGATTGCTTTTGATCTTTAAGAATGGGGTATTGCATTACAATGCAATACCCCATTCTTTTTTTTTTAAGTATGTACCAGGCAGCCTTACTGTGCTTCTGGGCTGCCTTAGTTGCCACTGTAGGTATGGAAGAGTCAGGATGGCCTGGCTCTTCCCTTCCTCATGGCCCAGGTCCAACATAGGCCCTGTTGACACCTGGGAAAACATAGGCTCAGGCCCAACATAGGACCTGTTGGTGCCCATTTCCTTGCCCAGGGCAAATGAGGGCCTGAGTTAGATGGCCCCAGCTCAACCACAACATCTGGAATTGGGAATTTGTCTCACCACTGGATGTGTGGTGAGTTGGAACAAATTCCCTGTGCAGAAAAGGTCTGAAAGATTGTTTTGTGCCTTTTGCCTTTGCATAATCCCTGTTGATAAATGTTTCTTTCAGAGCTCTTCGAAAATATTAGAATCATAGAATCATAGAATCATAGAGTTGGAAAGGGCCATACAAGCCATCTAGTCCATCCCCCTGCTCAATGCAAGACCAGCCCAAAGCATCCTAAAGCATCCAAGAAAAGTGTGTATCCAACCTTTGCTTGAAGACTGCCAGTGAGGGGGAGCTCACCACCTCCTTAGGTAGCCTATTCCACTGCTGAACTACTCTGACTGTGAAAAATGTTTTTCCTGATATCTAGCTTATATCGTTGTACTTGAAGTTTAAACCCATTACCGAGCATCCTTTCCTCTGTAGCCAACGGAAACAGCATCCTGCCCTCCTCCAAGTGACAACCTTTCAAATACTTAAAGAGGGCTATCATGTCCCCTCTCAACCTCCTTTTCTCCAGGCTGAACATTCCCAAGTCCCTCAACCTATCTTCATAGGGCTTGGTCCCTTGGCCCCAGATCATCTTTGTCGCTCTCCTCTGTACCCTTTCAATTTTATCTACGTCCTTCTTGAAGTGAGGCCTCCAGAACTGCACACAGTACTCCAGGTGTGGTCTGACCAGTGCCGTATACAATGGTACTATGACATCTTGTGATTTTGATGTGATGCCCCTGTTGATACAGCCCAAAATGGCATAGTCCACCAACTGATTTCCCTAGCTTAGAGCCCTACTGTTTTCTGATACAGAAGGAACAGCCTACGAGAGTTCTTGTTAAGTAATTAAAACATTAGAGGGTGCAACAGATAATATTTCTATAAACACTAAAATGGTCACATGTCCTTTCACTGTTGTCTCAGGTGAACTCTTGTAGTATTTTACAATGCTTCAGAAATCTGCAAAATGTGTCCGATCAAACACAATAAACAAAATGTTGTTTCTATCATAGCTCCTTCAGTTTTCTTTTACAAATATTCTGTCTTCTGAACAGCTCCAAACTAGAGCATGGTGCCCTTAATGCCCATCAACAGACACTCATATTATTATTTAATTAGAAGCATGACACAAAGTGAGGAAGAGCAGTTAGAAGTGCAGAGTGATTGAAAAAATCGTCAGAAAAGTAAGTTTCATAATAGTGGTGGGAATTTTAATTCTGGTTCTGCTGCCAAATTATATAGGTCCCTTTATTACTATAGTTGGACTAGAACTGATAGAACGTAATTTTAAACTCAGAGCTTAGTTTTTATTTTGCATCTTGTTTTCTGTCTTGTGAGAGCAAATAGTGCCATCTACTGGTTCATCCTTATTTACTGAAATAGGAAACTTTTGGAATTTTTATTTGCAAGCATTTGGCCAAAACGTTATTCTTTGGTTCAGCTGGGAAAATAAGAGTGCATAAAAGGTTATGAGAAACTGGATTAAATAGAATTTTAGAGACTTGTTACCTGGCAATTATGTTTGGAATGATCTTTGAATGTTTTATTTTACAATAGCTAAATACATTGCATTTTGCTCTTGAAATATTCCTTCAAAAACAAATATCTGTAGTCTCAGCTGCACCAAAGAGTAACACTTTGGCCAAATGCTTGCAAATAAAATAAAAATTCCAAAAGTTTCCTATTTCAGTAAATACCCTACTGTAAATTAAGTTGGATGGATGAATCTCTTCTTTCCATTTCAAAAAACACACCCAGCACCAAACTAACCAATAAGGAGAGACCAACCACGGGGCAAAAACAAAATGTGCCACTATCCACCTTTTCTTGTTGGGGAACAGAACATATACTCCCTGATTCCAAAGAGAAAGAGAGAGAGTGTGCAGAGTGCAGTCACATGATCCAAATTAAAGCTAATTAAAGCTATACCAACTTTCATTCTAAATTAATCTAGAGTAAGCTGTGATTGCAGAAAGAGCCATACTTTCTCAGCATCATTTGCCATTTTACAGCTCAGTTTTCTAACTTCTACCTTCTGGAAATATAGCCGTCTACTTTTTGGTCTGATTAGATTAAGCTTCCTAAACTTACATTTCAAATGAGGGGAGAAATAGTATGGATATGAAGAAGACAGCTCAGCTAGAAAGCATGTGAATGAATTGTACCTGTCATTGTAGAATTCATTTGCAGATGTCGTATAGCTTTGGGAGGTAGAACTTGTTTGAGACTCAAAAGTAGTTTGGGCATAACTTAAGATGTTGGAGAAGACCGATTCTGCAAGGAAAAAACATTAAATGTTACTTTAGCTAGGGATCATTGACTATCAATAAGCTTTTTAATGTTTCTGTGTGGAGATTTATATTTTTGAGTATTTTAAAAGACTCACTAAAGCAGTAAACCTGTATCCTTATCCATGGTTCCTCTATATATTTGTGAAACAATCTGCGGGGTGGAACGTGTCCAGCTGTCCAAGTTGGAATAGGGCCAATCAGGCTGGCTGCACCCTGATTGGCCCTGCCCCTACAGCTCCCATCCTCCATCCCTGGACTATAGTCTCTTTGCTCTCAGACATGCCTCAGTGCCTGGAGCCAGCAGCAGGTAAGAGGAGAGGGCCCTGGGCAATGGGTTGTGGTGGAGGGCCTGCTAGGCTGGGCCTGCTAACAATGGCCTCCCAGCCTCCTGACTGCCTGCTAAGGAGCTCTGTCCCAGGCCTGCTAATGAGCTGCCCAGCCCCCACCCGCCCCACTTGATCCAGCTGCAAGCTGCGGCCCAAAGCCATCTTAAGCTGCCTGGCCACGGGCCAGGGGATGGGACCCTTTCGAGGCCCATTCCTAGGAATGGACTTTGAAGCTAGTCTGTATATATTTTATACTGGGAAGAGCTTGTATGAATGAAAGTTCACTCATGCAAACAAAGTTTGTGCGTATAGAGAGCTAGCTATCAAGGTTTTAGACAAATATATTCACAAATTAGGCAGAATGTTAACGTGGTAACAATTACCTTAACCTGTGGTAATTTATAAAATTTAAAAAGTCTAGACATACAGTTTAAGACTTTAGAGGTACAGATGAGTGATTAAGATAGGAGGGAATCCTTTGGCAAGGGATGGGCTTTTTGCATTTGACGGTCCCTTCAGGCGAGCAATTTCCAGAAGAAATGGAACATAGTGGTTTATTCAAAGTATAGATTTCTTTAGAATCACTTTGTTTGTTTGTTTATTAGATTTTTATACTGCCCTTCCATATGGCTCAGGGCAGTTTGCAAAACCATATGTATGGTTGCATTTGCTTACCATCATAGAGGCAAACTGATTTTATGCTGATATTGATAACAGACAAGGATCAGAAAAGGACTTTTCTGATACAAGAGAAAACAGGAAGCCATCAGCCAGCAGGAGATGGCACAGAGCTAACTGGTACTTCTCTTGGCCTGTGGGAAAAGAACTGCATGTCTATTAAGGCCAGTTTTTCCCTTCCAAGAATCCTCAAAGTTGCCTGGGGAGGATTTGACTTGTGGCTTTGAATTTTTGCTTGAATATTTGTTGTTAGTGATCTGGGAGTTCCTGCTAGGGTGCAAGAACAAAATGGGAAAGGGGTTATTATTTGACTGACATGCACTTGATGTACCGCTGCTTCAGCAGCCAATTTCTCCTCCCTCTCCTTTATGGTCTTTTAAGCTTTGAGGAGGCAGGAAGGGGCTTGAGGAAGAAGAGGAAGAAGAGAAGCAAGAAAATGAACTTGGGTATGTGGGCAAGAAAAGCTATGAAATATGGGTGGTAACATTGCTTTAATAGTTAGCATTGTCATTGTGGTGGTAAATATTACATACATAGATGCATACTTTTTTACAAGCTGCCTTGGGTCCTTGATTTGTGGGCGGAGAAAGGCAGGACATAAATGTTTTAAATTAAAAGAAATTAATAACCTGTCTCAGTGGGGTTATATGAGGGGGATAATAAAGCTCCCTATCACCTTGTAGGAGGAGCCTGGTCAAAATGCAGTAAGTAGATTCTCTGGGCCATTCCGCATGAGTTCAAAGTAGCAGAAGGCTTACAAATGGTAAACGCTACTAATTTGCCGTTCCGCATGATGTCGCACACAATCTGCAGCAGTCCTGCAACACTAGCACTAAAATCGCTTTGTTGTAGCGATTTCTGGTGAATCCAGAAAAGTGGATTCACCCTCAGAAAATCGCTACACTCCTGCCAACAACCTGCAACACTTGCGAAAAAGACCTGTGCATTCTCAATGTAGTTGCTGCAACAAAGTCCCTCCCCCTGGCTCTCTCCTCCGAACTTCCAGCGAAGTGATCGCCATTTCTTTTTCTTCGGAGCAAGCGGGGAAAGCAACAAACCAGCAAGGCTTGATTCACCCAGCAAGACTTCTCCGGCTACAGTCCCTCCACAGAAGCGCTTTAAATCTCCCCTAAGTCCCCAAGCACAACACAGCCCCCAATTTGCAAGTTCCCTTTATTTTCGGCTGAAAATCGCACCCGTGCGGGGGGGGGATTTTCCCCCCCACTGGTAACGATGACTCTCCAGCTCACACGCCTGCTAGATGGGTCTCTACGTTAGGAAGAATCAAGGCATATTTGTTGCAATGTCTGTGTGTGTGTGTGTGTTTTTTTTTTAAACCTGTGCTTAAAGGGAAAGGGGCTTTTCTGGAGCATGATAACAACCGCCCATTGGCTATTCATTTGATTGACGGCCATGGGCGGGAACAAGCACAGAAAAAATCGCTTCCTTTCTAGCGATTTTTGCGAGACCAGAAACCTTTGGGGAACGAATGAAACGCTACTGGATTCCACTACAAATGCAGGTATACGGAATGCCAAGATTCCACTATTTAAAATAGCATTTCCGCTTTGTGAAAACAATTGGCAACATTGCTCCTTGTGCGGAAAGGCCCTCTTTCTTTGCTCACCCTCTGTAACCTGCAGTTGCAGGGTCCTTGCACCTGTATAGCTATCAAGTGTTCCTGTCCCACACTTATACATTCCTGAGTCTTCTTTTCTCAGTCGATTTATGAAGACTTCAAAATTTCCTGAGCTGTCTTCAGCAGAGAAAATGACCCTCTTTGGATTCATTATTTGAGAGCAGCCAGTTTTCTTCAGTTTGCATAAAAACTTCCTCTCACTCTGTGCATGACCTTCAGATGAGCACTTGATTGTCACTGATCCACTGACTTTCCCCCAAAAGATGTCTGGTGACTGAGATAGCTTGGGATCTGTGTGGAGAGAAACGGCCACAATATATTAATTCTGGTTTCTTTACAAACTTTTTAAAGCAATTAATGCATTTTTAAAAAATAACAATTCCAGCCTATATTCTAGATTATCATATACCACATATTTGGAGTTTACAGGTGCCATTGGATTCAAATTTTGTTGAGTCTATATAGTAAAAGGTTGTTTAATTGAGTTAGCTCTGACACTTGAGTACAAGGTACTCACAAAGGCAGGTATTTATCTGCTTTCCCCTTCCCCAGTTGTTAAGGTCCCAGAAAAGCCAATGTTGGAGTCAGGAAAGCCACGTGAATAAAATACGTGAGGGGCACAGGGGGTTGTACAACTGGAATTGCAACTTCACCAAATAGGCAATTCTGGATACCTAGATTTAGACACAAACACCCATCTTGTTTAAACCTTCCAAAATAAATGAGGTTGTAGAATCACTGCCATTATTTCGTTTCAGGGGAGAAAACTATTTTGTTGTCTTCCTTAGTCCTCAACAGCCAGCTGGCAGGGCCACATTATGACTTTCATGGGCCTTAGGCACTTTTGCCTTCATGGGCGCCTGCCACCATCCTTATCCATGGTTCCTCCATATATTTGTGAAACAGCCTGGGGGGTGGGATGTGTCTGGCTGTCCAAGTTGGAATAGGGCCTGATTGGCCCTGGCCCTGCAGCTGCCACCCACCATCCCTGGACTCTAGCCTCTTTGCTCTCAAACGTGCCTCAGTACCTGGAGCCAGCAGCAGGTAAGGGGAAAGGGCAAAGGGTCATGGTGGAGGGCTTGCTAACAAGGGCCTCTTGGCCTGCTAGGCTGGGCCTGCTAATGAGGGCCTCTTGGCCTGCTAGGCTGGGCCTGCTAATGAGGGTCTCTTGGCCTGCTAGGCTGGGCCTGTTCACGAGGGCCTCCCACCCTGCTAGACTGGGCCTGCTAGCAAGGGCCTCCCAGCCTGCTGACTGCCTGCTAAGGAGCTCTGTCCTGGGCCTGCTAATGAGCTGGCCAGCCCCCACTCGCCCCACTTGATCCGGCTGCACGGTGCGGCCCAAAGCCACCTTAAGCTGGCTGGCCAGGGGAGGGGTCCCTTTCAAGGCCCATTCTTAGGAATGGGCTTTGAAACTAGTAATAATATAAATACTAAAATATTTTTATATAACTTGAAATTCTTCAACTTTTTTCTGTTTTAGACAAAATTATATAGACTTTAATGGGCGCTGATTTTTATGATGTGAGAAAAAAAATTAAAGTTCAATTATTTTTTTCTAATTTTAAAAGAAAGAAAAACATTTTTATGGACATCTAAAAATATTGTCGGCCCTAAGCACTGTGCCTCTCTAACAGATATGTCAGCCCTGCCAGCTGACTGCTAAAAAGGTAGTACCTGTGTAAAAGGCTATCAATCTGCTAGAGTAATAAGAATGTAAACACTCCAAATCTTGTAAGTTGTTTCTCTTAAAGTTTAGCTAAAATGACTTTCGGATTTTATTTGTTTTCAGAAACTTTCCTCGCTGGCCAAAATTGCAAATAAAGTTTTCTTATCTGGTCAGAAAGAGAAAGCTTCATCGAGCATCCTAATCAGCCTCTTCAGGCATTCTAGGGGGACGTTCACCTGTCTCCTAGTACAGAAATTTTTTCTTGGTAAAATAAACTTTGCCTACCTTCCAAAATGTTTAACTTCATTGCAAAATATAAGTCAATGTTGTTGTTCTTTCCAATGCCGCAACTGTATCTTCCAGAGTCATTCTTCGTAAGATCTCTCAGTGTCACTAGCAAAATCCCCCTCTGAGGGATATCCTTCATTGATATTCTTGTTTTGTAACCTTCATGGATGAAATCCGTAGTAGAAATAAGAGTGCGGCAATTTCTGAAGTGTTCTGATCCTGATTCCTTGCACAAGTATTTCCTGTCATATTTATTGGCTGTTGTGGTTAAATAGTAGCATTGGATTGTGACTGATCCCCCGACATGGCTTGTCAGTAGCCTTGGACCATATAAATTGCCAGAAACTATTTTGAACAAGGGAAAAAAATCAGGATATTGTCCAAGCTGTATGCCAATGGATACCATGTCATTTAATCTTGTAAAGTAAAGCATTGTTGGATTAATTGGTTACTTTGTATATTAAGGATGCCCTCATATTTTAACATGTTATTTTGTCTCTGGAGAATTATATGTAGTGATAGCACCACAGTCTAGAATTGAAATAAAAAATCATCTTCTTTGGCTCAGAATCTCAGTCTCAGCCCTATCCAAAGTCTGAATGGGAACCCAAAGTCTGGATTGGAACTCAGAAATGACAATTGATACTCTAGCAATCCCAAAATCTCTATGGTTATTAACATAGTGATTTCAGGGATTTGTAGAGCCTTGGCTCAAAGTGGTGTCACTTCTGGTTTTCAGCATGTTTCCTCCCCTCATTTTCTTCTGCTGCATTTAATGCCCAGGCTGGTTGGGGAGTGGGGGTGGGCATGTTGGAGTCAGGCCAAGGATGTGGAAAGCTCTTGAGTTTGTCCTGGCTGCATGCATCCATGGCAAGTCCCATTACCAAGGATCCATAAAAATGATACTCCTGGCAAAGGATCCATCAGAATGCTTTCTCCCTTGGATTCTTGCAACCAGGACAAACTTAGTTCCAACTGAAACCTCACAAACTGAAGCTAGTATTTCCAGCTAGTAATTTGTGTGGAAAAAGAAAGGCTACAGGAGGAAAGATGAGGGTTTCCAGTGAGTGATATATTTGTTCATCTTTAAACTGTGTTATCTCACTCTCCCTTCTGTATCCCAGTAAGGTACCAGTCTCTCGACTAGGATTGGGTAACAATGAAGAAGTATTTAAACCAAAAATTTCAATTAGGAACCAAAATATTAATCTTTAATACATTTAAAACAGAAATATTGTTACAGGTGTAAAATACATACTTAGTTGTATTTTGCTTTAAGAAAAACATCTGACTTTCCCATCCTTTGGAGGTAAAGCTGTTTTGACTGAGCAGTAATATCAGGGCTCTCTCAGCCTCACCTACCTCACAGGGTGTCTGTTGTGGGGAGAGGAAAGGGAAGGCAACTGTAAGCCACTACGGGTAGAGAAGAGCTGCATATAAGAACCAACTCTTCTTCTTAATACATACTTTTATTGGAGATTGCCCTTAAGCAGACCTAGTTGTAATCTTACTCTGCATAGATTTCCAGCACTAATTTGTTTCAAACTGATTCGTATCAGACGTGTAATTTTGGTTACTCACCAGGTAGCAAAATGAGCAAAAGAAGAAAGGTAGTTATCATCATGCTTGAATTCAATTATATTCAAAGGTATCTGAACCAGGTCCTGGGAATGAGACTCACAATAATCATGAAAACCTCTCCCTATTTGAAATAAAAATAATACAATTGTTATCCAAAAACTATAGTTAACTTGCTATGAAATATGTCTGGCATTTTATAGCTGCAAAACAAAACATATTGAAATATTTTCTGCAGAATGAAGTAAGGGATTTCCCCCCTCCTCAACATCATTTGTATGAAGCAAGGCTTTCACTATTTTGTTTCTTGTTACAAATTCTGGGAACTGTTACTAGCAGCTTTGACTTTGAATAATGCTCAAGATTCTGGGAACTCTGGGATTGTTTGGTCATAAAACCACTTCTCCATCATCTAAAGTGAACAAATTACCCTTCTGGCTTTTATTGTGTGTTGTATTGTAATGCTACTTCAAGTTTATGTTGCAGAACAGTTAAACCATTAATGGTGTTTCAACATATTACTTTATGTCCATAGTACAGAAGATGTTTGTGCTGCCAGCTTACTTGAATCTGCAGTGGTCTTAGAGCAGATAGTAAGAACAAAAGTAAGCCCAAGTTCTAAAGATTATTAACATCTGTATCTAACAAGGTGTCCAGTCTCTACCTAGGACCTAACATTTTAATGCAAGTAGTACTGTGCTGCACAGAATTCTGTAGTTAAGCATGAAAGTGACTCCTCTTCTCTTGAACACCAACCTAAATAGGCTATGAAGTGGTTTGAAATGATCTAGGTTCCCTTCCACAACTTCCTTTCTGGGGCCAAACTAGACAGGCACTTTCACACACACAAAATAGCACACTTTCAATCCATTTTCATTGTACTTTGCAACTGAACTTTACTATGTGAAATGGAAAAAATCCATTTGCAACAGTCACAGAAGTGGATTGAAAGTGCCCAATACCATAGGAGAACAATGATGGCCCCTCTCTCCTAGCTCTTATACAGGAGAGCCAGTGGGTGCAGGGACAGGGCCTGAAGAGGGAAAACAGGATGGGTAAAGGCTGGGCCTGGATTTCTCATGTACAAAGGCACATTTTAAATAAAACTGAGATAGACAAACAAATGTGGCTTCCTTCTGCCTGTACTTCCTGAAGGAAAGTCCTTTTTGGTCATGCCTACATCTGGTTGTAGAAAGTGCTATCAAGTCACAGTTCCTTCGTGGCAACCCATGGGGTTTCTAAACCAAAAGACTAACAGAAGTGACCCCTGAGACACTGGACTGAGGTCCCACCCAAGAACAGCATTAGTTGAAATTCTGAAGTGCAAAGGGGGAAATTGGTTAAATTCATCCACCCTTCCATGCACAGAATGTATGGTGGGATGCAATCCTAATATTGCAGGCATGTTGGTGAGTACTAAACAATTAATAAGGCACTCTTAAGAGCTCTAATGAAAACAAATATTTATATTTTCTGCTGCAGAAACACACCTTCAAATAAATGCTGCTGTACAGTGATTGGATCCTACTGAAAATGACTGAGCAACCAGCAACAAGATGGTGACAAGTGAGTAGCTTTCCCTAGCTGCTCAATGTTTGTAACTTTATAATTACATTTTAAACTCTTTAGGCTACCTTACTGACCTTGGATTTCTGGATATTGGGATTAATTGGACTATCTGCATCTTTATACTTTGAATATTAGTGTGGTGTGTTGATTAAGAACAGTGAACTGTAATCTGGAGAACTAGGTTTGATTCCCCACTCCTCCACATGAGGCCTTCTAGGTGACCTCAGTCCCACCTACCTCACAATGTTCTTGCTGTTGGGGGAGGAAAGGAATGTGATTGTAAGCTACTTTGAGACTCCTTAAGGTAAAGAAAAGAGGTATAACTCTTCATACCTAACAGTATAGCTGCCTAACTATAGTGCTGGTCAGAACAGCAAACTTTCTCACTTCCCCATTCTTTCTGAAATCCAGATTGACCCCTGAGACCCTGGACTGAGGGGTCCCACCCAGGAGCAGCATTAGTTGAAGGTCTGAAGTGAGAAGGGGAAATCAGTCAAAATCACCCACCCTTCCATGCACAGAATGGATGGTGGGATATGACCCACATATTGCAGGCGCGTTACACCACAATAGCAGAAATATTTTCTGAAATAAATGGCCTGATCCAGGGATACTCTAACACAACAAGCAACTATTATCATATGCAGCAACACATAACACAGAATTGTTCTATATCATAAATTAAAGTGCAGCACAACGGGGATGTGTTGCCCATCCAGTGTTGTTACCCATGTGTTGAATACTTGTAAACAACATTCCTAATCCAGCACTGAGAACCTCCAGCAGGCATCCAACCACAGACGAGTTATGTGCATGCAGCAGGATGCACATATCCTGATGCAGCAAAGGGATGTGATCACAGAAGTCTCTTTCTGTCTGAGGATTTATCTTGTTCTTACCTTTCCTGAAAGTGACTCCAGAACAATATATGAGGGGCTTCTAGACATCAAGCTGGGTTGACACTTTTGAGAGAGGAAGCTGTTGAAATCTTCTTCATACCAATAAATAAATTTATAACCCTAATCTCCTAGGGTTGGAAGGAGATTTACATACCATCTAGTTTGGCCCCTTCTCAGTACAGGATAGTTTCAACAGCCGTCTGCTTGAATACTATATTCCAATAAAAGCTATACTAGGCTGCTGCTACTTGAATACCTCTGGGAGAAAGAGCCCACCGGTTCCGGGTAATTGTTCCATTATCAAACTCTTCACACCAATAGGAAAGCATGTCTTAAGTCCTATGAAAAAGGGGAGGCACTGTGGTTCAGTGGCTGAGCATCTGCTTGGCATGCAGATAGTCCTAGGTTCAATTTCTTGGCACCCCAATTTAAAAGAGATGTGAAAGACGCCCTGGAGAACCACTGCCAGTCTGAATAGATATTACTGATCCTGATGGAGCAATGGTCTGATTCAGAATGTGTCAGGATCATGTGTTCATGTGTTTCTGATGTTTAACCAAAATCTATTATCCTGTCATTTAAACCCATTAGATCAATTTTAACTTATGGTGTAAAAGAGAACAAGTCTTTTCCTACCTTCAAGGGACAGCCCTTTATGGTACTTGAAGAGTATCATCATCAGACTTCTGCAGGTTAAAAACCATTCTACCTTTTCTCATAGAACTTGTTTTTTCAGACTTCCAACTATTTTTTGTTTCCCCCCTCTAAACTTGTTCCAGTTTCTCTAGACCATTCTTAAGGTGCCATGCTCAGAAACGGACACTGTACTTCAAAGGAGATCTGGACTAGCATAGAGTAGCAATTTCTTGCAACTTGTTCCTAGTAATGCAGGCTAAAATTATGTTTGCATTTTTACAGACCTGTCACACTACTGACATGTTCAATATGTTGACTGTAACCCCAATATCCTTTACACATGTACTACTGTGAAGCCAGGAATCCTGCATCTTGTGCATGTGCATTTGATTATTTTTGCTAGATGGATAACATTTCTCTCTGTAGGATTTCTTTTTTGTTAGTTTCAACCTGTCAAGATCATGTTGAATTTTACTTCTGTTTTCTAAGATGTTAACTATTCCTCCCAGTTTTGTGCCATCTGTAGATCTGATAAGGATTCCCTCTATCCCTTCATCCAAGTCACTAATTAAAACATTGAAAAGAATCAGTCCCACAACCACTCGGTGAGTTCATGCAATAATATTATAATCTAGTCTACTTGTTACCAAAATTCCAGTGGGTCTTATCAAATGCTTTGCTGAAAAAGTATATTATGCCCACAGCTTTGTCAGCCCATTAGGATAAAAACATAATAAAAATTATGATTCCATTTGTCAAGAATTTATTCTAGTATTTACCATGGAATAAAGTCAGTCTGACCTGTCTGAAGCTTTCTGGGTTTTCCCTTTTCCCTTTTTGGAAGACTTTACTTAGAACAATGAAGTATAACTTTATTTGAGTATGGGTTATTCATTCTCCTTTATTTTAGGATTTTGATATCTGGATACTATATTTGCCTCATCCTGTTGTGATTATCATAGCTTGCTTTCATGTAAGGATCATTCATTCTACATCTTTAGTCTTAGGCAGTAGCAGGCTCCACTGTGATCAACTGGGCTTATTCCCTGGTAACCATGCATACAATTGAAGTCTTAGAAACTTTAATTATAAAAAAAATTCAATACATAAAAATTTAAATTTACATATTCTAATATTATGTTCTAAATGTTTATTATGTTAGTTCAAAATCAAATTGTATTTGCTCTCATGTAGATATTCAAAATTTTCTTTCCCTGTGCTTATAAAACCATCCTTTAACCCTTGGTAAAGACAAATCTCTGTTTTGACAATCATAACTTCTAACTATTTGTTATGTTATATATAGCTGACAAAACATTATACTTTTTTCTCCACAGAGTTGATATTTTTCAATGGAGAACAAACTGGATTTAATGTCACATAAGCAATGCATATTATGACTACACTGAAACGTCTCTCAGTATGACTAATGTTGCCCTTATATCTCCTATAACAAATCAACTGTTACTTACCTTATGGTGAATATTCAGCACATATTTACTGCTCAGACTCTGGTAGTTTTAATAGATGGCTTACCTCCCTTGAAGCCCACACCATGAATGAAACAAGCTGCATGAAATCAGGAAGTTCTTAGTCTAGCCACAGTTATAGTTCAGTCACTAGGTCAGTAATATAATGCAGGATCTGAATGGTTAGAAGAGGTAGTATTTGTGATGATAATTTGAAATGGAAACCACCCAATCATCAGCTTCTTGAATAGAGGGTGAACCACTCCATCCAAGAAGGTCACTGTAGTAAGGTTTAGTACCTCTCAAAGCAAAGAAGTGTATCCTATATTGGTAGACATATATAAGTGTATGCAAATATTTAAAAAATAGAAAATTAGACACATGGCTATAGAACACCCTTTCTCAACTTTTTTTTTTACTGTTGAGAAACCTCTGAACCATTCTTCTGGCTTTGAGGAACCCCAAAAGTGACATGATCATGCAGAATATGGTTGGGAAACGTAGCTGTGTATATGCCCACTTGGGGGCTCTCACCTTCCCACCCCTTCCAGGCCCATTGGCCATTTTGGAAGGGGGGGGTCAACATGACCATATTTGGTCATATCATCCAATAAATGTTTAACAATTTTTTAAATTTATTAAAATTAATTAACTCCCACCACTCAGGGTTTCACAAAACCATGATTGAGAAAGTCTGCTATACAGCATAATACTGAGACCAAGTCTGCACAAAGAATCTGCCCCTAGAGAGCCTCTGGTTGCTGGTGGGTTTTAGTACTTCCTCCACATGATGTTGTCTGCATCCCGCGGCTGTCCAGGGGCTTGCTCGAATTTTGGCCATATTTGCCCCGAGATGAAGGAAATCACCGAAACTGGATTTGCCATTTGTTATCTTGCTTCACATCAGGGAGCAACAAGGGGCAAGTCTGTGTGGAGGGAGAAACATGCAACAGTCCCTGCAGCATTTTGCCCACACTTGCTCCCGCCCTCCTCTCTCCATTTCCTGCTCTGAGAATTTTTTTTTAATGATGTTGTCCGCTTTACTGTGGTACCACAAAGCTACTTTGCCAAAGTTAAAATAAAATATTCTCCTCACTGTACATGGTCATTTTGGGGTCAGACAGGAAAAACACAGTCCTGTTTGTGTTTTCTGGTGGTGGGGAGAGAGGCATGTGATGAAACTAGGCATTTGTGCTCTTTGTTTTTAAGCGTACTGTTTATACACAATCACTTTTCAGGGTCCAGTTACCTTTTCCAGCCTCTCACAAATCTACCCAAACATAAATAGAGTCTGAAACACCACAAATCCCAAAAAGGAGGGGGGATGCTCTATCATTCTGGTGTTTCTCCATAGCAACGTGTTGCAATGGGTGTTAATTTTTCAAATTAAAAATGCTTTTGTGTTGTGGTGTTACTGCATAGCAATTAATTTTGGGGCTCAGGCAGGGTAGAAGTCCCCGAGATAACTGCTGTGCTGTGATTAGTGGCTTGCTGTAATTGATAAACCGAGGAACGGGGGGAGAAATTTGACTTGTTTTCCCTTGCAGCCTTGTCAAGAGGCAAAAAGCTACAACAGGGCATAGGGGAAACATGAGAAGGGTCTCCCCGTGAGATTTACCATCCCGTGTTTGCCAGCAGGAAGCCACTCACGTTTTACCCCTCCATGTAGAAATGGCCTTGGTTTTGGAAGCTTTATTAGAAGCTTTATTGTCCTGCAAATATGCTCTGTTATTTTTGAGTGGGGAGAGAAGTCAGTGGATCTAATCCAAATAATCCAGGCAGCCCCTGGAAGCCTGGCATCTATTGAACTGCAGTGCTAGAATGTTGAGGGGCCTAATTTCATCTTCTAGCTGGTTATATTCCATCTTATGTTATCTTCAGTTATTATTTCATCTACACTGACGGATGCCTTGAATAGGGGGGATAGTTATATTAGGTCACTGCCATTTTCCATGTGTAAACTGCTTTAATTGTTTTATGGGGATCTTAAATTGTATGGATGTTTCTATTGTGTTAACCGCCGTGAGCCAGTTATGGGTGCAGCAGTATAAAAATCATATTAATGATAATGATAATGATAATGAATGATAATGATCTGGCTAGTAGAGACAGTTCCATTTCTGCTTGGGAGCAGAGAGTGTAATTTGGTCAGTTTGGAAGCAACTGACATAAAGCTGCACACTTGTGCCAGGCGAGGCAATTGGTGGCAATGTTGGAGAGGGGTGTTTGCAGGAGGGGGCGTGCAAACCTGCAGATTACAACTGTGCATTTGTAAGCAGGAAGCAGCATGAAGTTTGTGCCTTTGTGCGGAATCAGTCTGAGAGGTGCAGGTTATACAAACAGAGAAGATATGGAGGGCATTTTTGGCAGGCTATGATCCCGTCTATAGATATGAGGGGTCGTCTCCTGATTGTTGAGCTCATAGTATGTAAGAGTAGTCTGAATACTTAATGATCAGTTCTTTCACCTAACAAAAGCGTTGCAACTATATTAGATTAAACAACATTAATTTCTTTTGGTGAGCTGTAGGCAAAATTAGAGTTATAACAAACATTATACCTAGACCTGCTCCCCAATGAAGACCCATTCCTGTCCTCCATGTTATCTTCACAACTACCTTGTGAGGTAGGTGTGGCTGACAGTATATCACCCAGGAACCTTTCATGGCAGATTGAAGATCTGAGTATTAGAGACACACAACAAGTTGTTTAAAAGCAGTCTTATTAAAAGTTGCCCCTAGTGAAGATAACCTGGTTCAAGGTGTTCTAGTTCTAGTGGGGGGGGGGCGGAGGTTGCAGCTTAATTAATTTACTTTACCAGCAGTAATATAAGCCCAGACTCTTAGCCAACTCTGCCACGGTGACATAAACTCCATCAAATGTAAAAGAAACACTACTCTCCAAGGCTTCATCCTAAATGACCAGCAAAAAGTCTGTTCTGTCAGGATTTAATATCAACTTGTTCACCCTTGACCACAGTTACCAGGCACCAGCAAAAGACTGCTGAAGCAGTTAAAGGTGTTCTAGAAAAAGAAATAGGGAGAAATAGGGAGCTGAGTGTCCTCGGCATATTGATAACAAACAAAGCTATAAGTCTTTACATAAAATTAAGTGGCACATGATATCAAACTGAACACTGTGGAAATCCACAGGAGAAGTTTCACACTGCCAAGTCAACTCTCTGAGTGCAATCTGTAAGAAATTTAAACCAATCCAGAGTGTATCCACCAACTCTTCTACCTCAAAATGTCTCAACAGAGTGGTATCATCCCCCATAATAATGGCTGCTGATAAATTCAATAATAATAAGTACAACCCTTGTTTATACTGAAAAAGAGATCATCAATACTGTCTTCATCCTATAACGAAGTGTGAAGCCAGACTGAAAAGACATCAAGGGCAAATGAGTCATCTGTTGTACCATCAATCTCTTAATTGTACAGAAAGGGAAAGTTAGAGAATGGACAATATCTGAGCACATGGGTTTTTTTTTTTTAAGTAACTGAAAAATAACCACTTCCTCTAGTGGCTGAAAAAAGACTCCCTGTATCAACAAATGCTTTATAATGTACTAGATTCAAAGCCTGTTCCTAAGAATGGGCTTTGGATGGCCCCCCTCACCGTCACTGTCACCGCCTCAGTGAGGCGGCGGGCATGTTCGGTGGGCCCCGGGGACGCCGTTCCTGGATCCCCCCACCCCGCCGGTGGCGCGGCTTCCTCTGGTACCTCCAAGCAGGCCCAGCACCTCTGCAAAGCAGTGGGCTTGCTCAGTGGGCCCAGGGAAAGCCCCCCTGCCCCGCCAACAGCGCGGCTTCACCTGGGCCCTCCGAGCAGGGCCCACCAAGCCTCTGCCCCATCCCACCAATGGCACAGCTTCCTCTGGGCCCACCGAGCAGGGCTCACCAAGCCTCTGCGAGGTGACAGGCCTGCTCAGTGGGCCCAGGGGAAACCATCCCCAGCCCCCTTCCCCAGTGGCAAGGCCAACAGCTGGACTAACTGCCTACTCACGGTCGGTGCAGCCTCTGGCCAGAGCTCTGGTTTGTGCTGGTGAGCTTGTGCTGGTGAGGACCCAATCGGAAGGTTCTTCGCACCTTCCAATTGGCCCTTCACCCAGACTGGCCCTGCCCACTCTCAGCACTTACCCCTTAACCAAATATGATACCACTCACTGAGCAGTTCCAAATATCAAGTTCCAAATATCAGGTGACCATTAATCTGCTTCACAATAACCAAGCTGGACAAAAAACAAATTATTGCCTCTTGAGAACTGACACCCTAACAATCTTTTTGGTGCTACTAGACTCAAATCAAGCTGGGTCTCCCAAAATATTAGAACTCAAGGGCATCTAATAAAACTGATGGTTAGAAGGTTAAGGACTGACAAAAGGAAATACTACTTTACACAGAGAGTGATTAAAATGTGGAATTTGCTGCCAGAGGATGTACTGATGGCAACAGGACTAAATAGTATTAAAGGGGGATTAGATTCAGGGAGAATAAGTCTATCATACCTTTTCTGCACTGGTGGCACTATACTGGGCTGCAGCTGGGTGTTTGTAATGGGGCAGTTTGCCCCGTCACTTCCTGTATCCCCATGGAGGACTGTTTTTGGTGACACACCTCATCCACCCCAGATTTCTGCCTCCACATGAGGCAGCCTGGCCAGAAAGGTTCTGCTGTGGAGGGGAGCGGGCACAGTTTGTTTGTTTTTTTTAGTTTAGGAATGCAGTAGCAATACTCCTAAATAAAAAACATGCTCCTAAACAAAAAAACAATGCTTCAGGGAGTTTGGTGCTGCTGCACAGCACTGTGAAGCTGCCTACGGCATTTTGTGTCCCTTCTGGGACACCATAGCTGGCCCAGGATAAGGGAGGAGCTGAGCCTGAAAGGCCTGGTACTTCCCTGCCACATGGGCCTACCCTAGCATAAGCCCCATTGGCATCCAGGGCAGAAAAGGGAACACAGAAATATCCGCTTTCCTTTGCCATGGGGTAATGTAGGGCCTAAACTGGGATAGACCCAGGACAGGCCCAGGACAGAACCAATGTCATGTGGGAAGTGGGAATTAGCCCCTGTCGTGGTTCGGTCCTTGGTGGCTTGGGAACGGGACCGAACCCCGCCATCAGAGGCGCCCGCGATCACGGAGGTAGGGCATGGTGATCATAGGCAAGCCGGCAGCTGGGCGCCCCACCCGATCGTTGAGGTGGCAATGGCCGCTAAAGAACCTCAATGTCCCCCTCCACCTTTTGACAAGGGCCCGGAGATGGCCCTTTGTTCCAGGAAAATGGGCCATCAGGAACCCCGGAAAACCTCGCATATGTGCATGAGTCATGATTGTATCAGCATGTTCCCTCCGCAAGTACTGGGTGGGGCAATACAGCCTAAGGAGGTGGGTTTTGTATAAAAGGGAGCTTCCACCTGGAGTTCGGTGGAAGCTCTTACTCCATACCAGCGGACTCCACGTTGCTGAAATAAAGCTTGTTCCTGTTGTATCGTTCACCAGGCCTGGCGTGACGTTTTCTTCAAAGGGGCACCCTGTTTTTTCAGTTAGCAAGCGGGTTCCCGACATCGTAAGAGCTTCCCACCGAACTCCAGGGTCGGCATCGCATCCGAGCGCTTATCGGGACGGATCCAGAGATGGCGTTTTCAAGCAACGGGGCGGTCTCGACCCCCACGAACCCCGGGAACATGAGTTTAATGTCCCCGGGAGATTTCCTCCGAAAATCGGGGGGCCAGGAGCAGCTGTCCGGGACCCCGAGACCCTCGGCAGCGGCGGCCAAGGGAAGGCGCCGGGCCATGGGTTTCCCAAGCACGGCGGGGAGCGCGCCGAGGTCTGGGGGGTTGGCCCCAACCTGGGACACCCAGCTGAGGCAGGCGCTTCGCCCGGTAGGACCTGAGGAATCCCTAGAGGACCTGCGGCGGGCCATGGCGGACTTGGCCAGGCGCTTGCAGGCAGCTGAAGCCCGTGAGCAAGCTCGGGCCGGGCCCGGGGGGACTGGTAATACAACGGCGGAGGGGATCGCGTCGAGTGAGGACGTCTCCAGCGACGAGGACGAGCCCGGTACTGGTGAGCGGGCCCCGGACCCCGACCCGGAGCAGTTTTCAGTCCCGAGTAGGCGAGACGGCCAGCGGAGAGGCGAGATAGCAGAGGATCTCGGGGGAGCGGGGGAGCCGACGGGGCGGCGAGAGCCGGACCAACGCAGGAGCGACGTGCAAGGCAGGGAGCGGCACGGCGTCGTTGGGCAAGTTGGTAGCCGGTGGAGCGGAGCAGGACGAGACGGCGGACGCCGAGAATCCCGGATCCGGAGGGGGTCGGACTACTCTCCAAAACGTTCCCCCCCAGAGCTTAAGGCGCGTTTCGACGGGACGCCGGACGACCTCCCGCAGTTCCTCCTCCACGCGCTGACGCATGCCCGGAGGTATGGAGACCGGTATGAGGACTCCGAGGACTTGGTCTGGGGGGTGGCCTCGTGTCTCCAGGGCAAGGCGGGTCAGTGGTACCTAGGGTTGGCCGAGCGCGGCGACCCGGCAACTCGGGACCTGCAGGACTTCGTGGTCGCGCTCCGCCGACGATTCCAGGACCCCCAGGCTGAGGACAAGGCAAAGAGTCGGATCAAGGGACTTCGACAGGGTACTAGGGGGGTTATGGACTATATAGACATTTTCCGGAGGGAAGCAGGCAAGGTGTTCTCCTGGAACGAGGAGACCCAAATCGAGTACTTCCGGGAGGGCCTTAACCCGAAGCTCAGGGAATGGGCCGTGATCAAGGGGACGGAAGAAGATCTGTCTACACTGGAGGGGTGGTGTTTTGTGGTCGCCAAGCTGGAAGCCAGCCTGGGTTGGGCCGCCGCACCCCCCCGGGAGGCCAAAGGCGGGTCAGCCGAGGCGCCGAGACCGGGCCCCGACAACTCTCGCCCCAAACGACCCCCGAACCCCGAGCGGGAAAGGAGACGCCGGGAAGGTCTGTGCCTGAAATGCGGGGGGTCAGGACATTTCGCAGCAGCGTGCCAACGGCAAGGGGGGGAGGACCGCGGGCTCTCCCAGGGGGGAGGTGCGACACGCCCCCAGCAGGCACGCCGGGCGGAGGACCTCCGCAACGAACCGGGAAGCGCCCAGGCGACGGGAAACGGCCAGGACCTGCTGTAGACGGCGCCGGGCAGCAGGTCCCGCGGTGCGAGGGAAAACCCCTGCAGCATGAGGCGCGACCTCCGAACGTGGTAATTTTAGAGCTCCGGAACCCGGAGAACGGACTAAGTTGGGTGGGGGAGGCTCTTTTGGACTCTGGATGCGACCACAGCATGGTCCACCCCCAGATAGCCCGGGCTTTGGGGCTACCGAAGCGCATTCGGAAGGTTCCCCTGGTTTTCGTCCAGATGGACGGCAGCCCGATTCAGGGGGGACCTTTCGGGGAGGAGGTGGGTCCTATCGCCATCCACATAGGGGACCACCAAGAGCTGCGGTGGCTGATCCAGGTCCCCGTAGCGGGATATCGGGCGGTGTTGGGCCTGGATTGGCTGAAGGAACACAACCCCGTGGTGGACTGGCGGGCGGGGACCCTGAAGTTCGACTTGACGGTGGGTGCACGGCATCGGGTCCCCCACGAGAATTCCAGCCACAAGAGGACGGCGGCGCGTCCCAGGGGAGCGGCGGCGGCGCAGCAGGAGAAACCAGAGCCCGAGGTCCCGCCAGAGTACCGAGACCTCGCAGCCGTTTTCAGCGAGCGGGAAGCGGACGAGCTACCCCCACACCGCCGCACGGACTGCGCTATCAACATCCCAGAGGGGGCGGTACTACCCAAAGGGCGCATCTACAAGATGAGTGAGGGTGAGCTCAAGGACCTCCGGGAGTTTTTGGGTAAAAATCTGGCCCGAGGTTTCATCCGGCCCGCTTCCAGTCCCATGGGAGCTCCAGTCTTGTTCGTCCGGAAAAAGGATGGGTCCCGACGGCTGTGCCAGGACTACCGGGGCCTCAACGCCATCGCAGCGGGGAACGCTTACCCCCTCCCGCTGATCCCGGATTTGCTGGCCCGGCTGGGCAAAGGGACTCTGTTCACTAAGCTGGACCTAAGGGAGGCGTACTACCGGGTACGCATCCGGGAGGGGGATGAGTGGAAAACAGCGTTTAACTGTCAATTGGGACAATTCGAATTTAAAGTGATACCGTTCGGTTTAAGCGGGGCACCTGGGGTTTTCATGAGTCTAATTAATGAGGTGTTGCAGGACCTTCTGTTTCAGGGGGTGGTGGTTTATTTGGATGACGTCCTGATCTACAGCCAAGATCCCCAAGAGCACGTGACCCTGGTGAGGGAGGTGTTAAAGCGCCTGCTGGCAAACCACCTATACGTGAAGCTGGCTAAGTGCGAATTCCACCGTCCCTCCCTGGACTATTTGGGCTACCGCATCTCAGCCCAGGGCATAGCTATGGACCCCGAGAAGGTGCAGGCGGTGCTGGCCTGGGAAAGGCCCCGCACCCGGAAACAGCTACAAAGCTTCCTGGGGTTTGCTAACTTTTTTAGAGGCTTCATCCCCAGATACTCCTCCGTAGTGGCTCCCCTCACGGACTTGCTAGGTACCAAGGGGAGAGGTCCTCGCGCCACGCGGCCCAGCGCAGCGCTCGGCTGGAATGAGAAATCGGAGGCAGCGTTCCTGGCCCTCAAGCAAGCTTTCGCGTCTGAGCCCACGCTACTGCACGTCGACCCAACCCAGCCGATGGTGGTACAAGTCGACGCCAGCGACGCAGCAGCCGGGGCGGTTCTCCTGCAGCGAGACAAGGCGGGACAGCTGAGGCCGGCGGCCTACCTCTCACGAAAATTCGCCGAAACGGAGCGGAACTGGTCTACCTGGGAGAAGGAGGCGTTTGCGATTAAGTTCGCCCTCACCGAATGGCGGCATTGGCTGGAGGAAACAGAGGAGCCGTTCGAGGTCTGGACAGATCACAAGAATCTGGAGGCGCTCCGGCAACCGCGATCCCTGAACGCCAAGCAGATGAGGTGGGCGGAGTTCTTTTCGCGGTACAATCTCAAGCTTGGTCACATCCCCGGCAAAGAGAATTTCCTCGCGGACGCCCTCTCCCGTCTGCCGCATTATGGGGAGGGGTACGCTCCCTGCACCAGGTCCGTGTTTGGTGAGGAGCAGCTGGGACGGGGGGTCGTCACTAGGCGTCGGGCCAGGGAGGAATGGGAGCCCGACCCGGCGACCGCCCCGCTCCGAGACCGCCTAGTGGCAGCCTACGGGACAGACGAGGAGCTGGCTGAGCTCCGGGACTCTTTGATTTTGGACTCCGGTCTCTGGCGGAGGGGGGAGGCTGTCTACGTCCCGGAAGGGCTACGACGGGAAGCCCTCAGCCTCTGCCACGATGCTAAGACCGCCGGGCACTTCGGTTTCGTAAAATCCTGGAAGTTGGCCCGGCGGCGGTTTTGGTGGCCCAGTCTGCGGCGGGACACAAAAGCTTACGTCAGTGGTTGTCCTGTCTGCCTGACCTGCAAGCCGGGGGTTGGCAAGCCGAAAGGTCTGCTGCACCCGCTCGAGGTCCCGACCCGGCCGTGGTCAGTGATCTCCATGGAATTTATAACAGACTTGCCTCCCAGCAAGGGGAAAACGGTGATCTGGGTGGTGGTAGATCTATTTTCCAAACAGGCCCATTTCATTCCTTGCGCCAGTGTCCCCAGTGCTTCACAGTTGGCTCGGATGTTCCTGGATCACGTGTTCCGACTGCACGGGCTGCCGGACAAGGTGATTTCCGATCGGGGCTCACAATTCGTGTCCCGGTTTTGGCAAGCTTTCCTGCGCCTGTTGGACATCGAGCAAGGGCTGAGCTCCGCTTACCACCCCCAGACGGACGGGCAGACCGAGCGGGTTAATCAAGTACTGGAGCAGTACTTGCGGTGTTTCGGTTCCTATCATCAAGACACCTGGGTGCCCCTGCTCCCCCTGGCCGAGTTCGCGTACAACAACGCAGACCACAGCAGCACGGAGATGTCGCCTTTTGCCGTCGTCTACGGGACAGACCTGAGACACTTCCCGGAGCTTGGAGAGGTCCCCGCCCGGAAATCGGCCGACCTTCGCGAGTGGGGGAAGCGTGCCGGGAGCTGCTGGAAGTCGCTGCAGGAGCAGCTCCACAAAGTCAAGGCAGCGCAGAAAGAGGACGCCGACCGGAAGAGACGACCAGCTGAGGAGATCCGACCGGGGGATCGAGTTTACCTTTCCACCCGGAACCTACGGTTGAATTTGCCCAGCAAGAAGCTAGGCCCTCGGTTTTTGGGGCCTTTCGAGGTCTTGGCCCCGATCAACGAAGTTTCGGTCAAGCTCAAGCTCCCCAAGAACCTCCGGCACATCCATCCCGTCTTTCACGTGAGCCTTCTAAAAAAAACTCCGGACGGTGACGTTTGGCACCCCGTGTTTTCCCCGCCAGCGCCCGAGGTCCTGCCGGGGGGGGAGCACCACGAGGTGGCGGATATCCTGGACTCTAGACTCCACAGGGGGAAGTTGCAGTACCTCGTGGAATGGAAGGACTTCGCTTTGGGGGACCGGGAATGGGTCTGGGCAGCGGACGTCCTTGCGCCCCGACTCACTGAACGTTTCCACAAGCGGTATCCTGGCCGTCCCGGGGGGTTGGAGAATGGACCTTTGGGGGGGCAGAATGTCGTGGTTCGGTCCTTGGTGGCTTGGGAACGGGACCGAACCCCGCCATCAGAGGCGCCCGCGATCACGGAGGTAGGGCATGGTGATCATAGGCAAGCCGGCAGCTGGGCGCCCCACCCGATCGTTGAGGTGGCAATGGCCGCTAAAGAACCTCAATGTCCCCCTCCACCTTTTGACAAGGGCCCGGAGATGGCCCTTTGTTCCAGGAAAATGGGCCATCAGGAACCCCGGAAAACCTCGCATATGTGCATGAGTCATGATTGTATCAGCATGTTCCCTCCGCAAGTACTGGGTGGGGCAATACAGCCTAAGGAGGTGGGTTTTGTATAAAAGGGAGCTTCCACCTGGAGTTCGGTGGAAGCTCTTACTCCATACCAGCGGACTCCACGTTGCTGAAATAAAGCTTGTTCCTGTTGTATCGTTCACCAGGCCTGGCGTGACGTTTTCTTCAAAGGGGCACCCTGTTTTTTCAGTTAGCAAGCGGGTTCCCGACAGCCCCGCAATCAGATGGGCCCAGGACTAATTCTCCATGCAGAGAAGCTCAGTGGTTATTAGCCATGATAACTGAGGAGAACTTCCACTTTCAAAGACATTAAATCTCTGAATCCCAGAGCCTAGATGCAATTACAGAGAAAGGTCTCAGTCTCTATGCCCTGTTGTTGGCCAGCCAGAGAAACTGGATTGTTGCTGTGTGAGACAGGATGCTGGACTAGATGGACTATTGGTCTGATCCAGTAGAGCTCTTCTTGTGTTCTTAAGTGATGGCCTTCACAATCCCTGAGATCATCCACTGAAAAAACCAAGTTGAGATTATCCATAAATATACCAAATGGTATACTGGACCCATAAAGCTCTATAGGCAGATCATTTTAACTGGCCTTCCACTGCTGCAGAGGATTGGTGGTGCCATTCTCTCATGCCTTGCAGTTCCCAATATCAGGTCACACTGTTTACTTGTTTAAAAAAACAAACATAAAATACCATGTGACCAATTTCTTGCATTCATCTTTTTTTTTAAAGCAACAACTGCAAATTAGAGAAGATGAGAAAAGAAAAGGAGAAGTGAGAAAAGGATATGTGGTTCCTTTTTCATCTGGTACAAGGGTTTGTTTTTTTAGTTCAGTTCCTTGATTCAGCCATATAGCAGCCAATATTTTACAGTAAGAAATACTCAAATCATGTCTGCTATGCATGACACAGGAAATAATTTACTATCTGAAATAACAGAGGTGGCTTCAGGAACAGAGGTCAGTTGCCAGAATAGGAAGAGGCAAAGAAAAAGGAAAGTTATCCTCCCAACATTTTTTTTAAAGTTGTACACCATATGTCAGTAGTTTTCAAACATTTTGAAGAACTCATTTATTTCATTAATTCATTTCTGCCCTTCCTTTCTCCCCAGTGGTGACCCAGGCAACTTACACTCCACTCTTCTCCACTCTTCTATTCTATCTGCACTATAACTGAGGTAGGTTAGGCTAAGAGAGTATAGCTAGCCTAAGGACACCCAGGAGCTTCCATGTTACAAGTTGGATTCGAACATGGGTGTCCCAGATTTGAGTCCAACACTCTCAACTATTACATCACACTGGTTACTTTGGGCTCACTTGCTCCCCAGCATAACATACAAGAATCTAATTTCAGTTAACACTGACTATGTTTATATTTGATTGTAATGCTAATATTCTACTAATATTTCTGCCAGATTTTGAAAGCAATTACCTTCCAACTACGCAGTCAAAGTCAGGTTTCATGCCTGGACCAATCATGTTCCTGGAAAACGTGGGTTCCCATGTCTATCTATGAGACTCTTTCCCCTAAAAAGACCACCCTAGGTCCTACATATAGGGTGGGGGAGAGGTTGGTTGCCAGGAAGAGCTAGTGAGAGTCAAGATGCATAAGTAACTAGGTGATTATAGCTGAAACTGGATCAAGGAAGTTGATAAAATCTGTGAATGGCTATAAATTAGCATACAAATACAAAAATAATGAATTAGATATGAGAATGGAGCTTGCATCTGGTGGCACCTCCAAGACCAATAAAGAGCTTTTTCGGCCCTGGCCTTAGCCAAGTGGAACATTCCCCTAGGGAGATTACAGCTCCTCGGGACCTTAAATGGTTTTGGAGGGCCTTGGAAACAGAGCTGCTTCACTACAATTATGACGGAGGCCAGGAACAACATCATAAAATGCTGGCCTGCCTGCTCAAGAAACCACCTAACTACGTACAGATTAAGCATCATCCAACCTCTCAGATGATTTGAAATTGTAAAACAGGTGGTTTTAATTAAATTTAATGTTAATAATTTAAAACCCTCATTCATTTAAATATTCATTTTGTCAAATGTGTTTTAGTGTATTATTTTTATCTGCTGTTACCCATCCTGAGTCAACCAAGAAGGGTCAATATAAAAATATTATTTTATTATAATTATTATTAATTAAATTTCCATTTGGGGTATAAGCAAGAACTGAGAAACTGAGCAAGGGTAGATATGAGCCCCTTCAGATACACTGAAATAGATTTCCTCAAATGTTACATATAGGTAGGGAAGGGTGGTTGCTGGGAAGGACGGCTTTAGACCAACACAATTACCCACCTCAGTTGAGATCAGTGATTGTGGAAAGGGTCTCAGAAACTGGAGACAGCTAAAAAGGTCACTGGGGGAAATCTCCAGAAATGTGTAAGAACCTCTCTCTATGTGTAAGAACCTCTCTCTGAAGAAACAGGATATTCTGTAACAAAATATTGCAGCTACTCTCTCATGTGAACAGTAGGCAGGACACAACAGAACAGGATGCTGGGCTACATAGTCCCTTGATTTATGCTACCAAACAATCTAGACTCTTTTCCATTAACAGATGAGAGGAGAGACTTCCCCTGACTCAAGATAAGGGCCTTGCATCAGGGGCAGGCTTTTTCAGCCAGAGGAGATGCCTCCATTAGCAGAACAGGATCCCTGGGATTCCACCATGTGTGTGTTTGTGTGGCATTGAAAAGCTGCTTTTCTCCCTGAAGGGACTGAAGATGCTCACCAAAAATTGCCTAAACACAGTTTCCCAAATAAGAAAACTAAACAAAAATGAACAAGTCCTTTCAAGCATTTTTCTTATCTTCCATCAAAGTGTGCTCAGTCTAAAGGCAGTCTTCACTGGCAGTCTTCAAGCAAAGGTTGGATACGCACTTTTCTTGGATGCTTTAGGATGCTTAGGGCTGATCCTGCGTTGAGCAGGGGGTTGGACTAGATGGCCTGTATGGCCCCTTCCAACTCTATGATTCTATGATTCAGTTCATCAGCACATAGTTTTAAAAGATTCCATACAATTACTTTGTATCCTTTTCAGACTTCTCCAACTATAGAATAATCCTGCCACCAGGTGGCTATTGGTAAGTACTACACTGACTCCTATTTTCCACTTGGGTGTCTTGTATCTGAACAGTTGTCAAACATCAGCACTGAGTTTATTCACTTCAAGAAAAGACTTAGTAATTTATTTATATATATCCCTCAAATGTGGATCATACGGTGTGAAAAAATGCAATTCAACAGCACAAGACATCTAATAAGCAAGTCACTAGACTAGAATGACAAATTAGAGTGCAAAAAACCAAAAAAATCAGATATGTTAGGTAAAAAAGTGAGGGAGGAATTTAGTAAGAGGAAGATAAAACATACAAGAAACAAGCAGAAAAATATAATGAAAAAGAGGCATAGTCTTCTTCTCTTTACAAAGGCACCTTCCTGAACAATTTTGTTATACTATAGTTGTATTCTCTTTATATAAAACATCCTCCTGAGCAATTCTGTTTTGCATGCTTGGCAGAATTATATACTTGTGGGAGCCTTCCTGACCTCTTCAGGCATATCATAACACAAAGTGGAAGTGACCTGAGGGTGCCAACTCCAGTTTGGGAAAGTTCTGGAGATTTGGAAGAGGATCCTGGGGTGGGCAGGTTTGGGGAGGGGAGGAGAGGATAATACCATTGATTCTACCCTCCAAAGCAGCCAATTTCTCCAGGGGAACTGATCTATGTCATCTGGAGATCAGTTGTAATTCTGGGAAATCTCTAGGCTGCAGGTTGGTAACCCTAAAACCAGTGGAGAGGCTGCACATGTATGGGCAGCTGGAAATTAAGAATAAAACTTAAGAACAAAACATTTGATACAATCATTTCCTAATTAGTGGAGTCAGAATAAGCTGAATTCTCAGGAAAACTGGTTTACTTTAAAGCTTTACTTATTTTTATTTGGAACTGCATTAATTTGCTTCTCCAGCAATAAAGTTGGATCCAGTATAACCTCAAGTCTCTTAACTGAGTTGGGAAGGGCCAGCTGAACCCCACAGAAAGTAGGGAGGATTAGGTCCCTCAAATCCTCTGCCTTCCCAACCAGTTTCTGTCTTTCCAGGATTTAGTTTCAATTTGTTCACTCTTAGCCATTTAACCACAGCAGCCAGGCAATAGTTTATGACTTCTACCACATAACCAGGAGATTTGGATAAGAATATCTATAGCTTTATATTGTCTACTTATTGATGACAGCCAAGTCCATGAATGACTTGGCCTGAGGGCAACTAAAGCGGATAGCCATGTTGGTCTGAAGCAGCAGAATGAATTTTGAGTCCAGTAGCACCTTTAAGACCAACAAAAAAAAATCTTTGAATAAAACTTTGTAGCATGTAGAACATGCTCCCCCATCTTTTTCAAAATCTATCCCCCAGCAAGAAGGATCCTGGAGTACTTTACATCTTTAAAATTGCCTTCCTTGAAGTGATTTTTTATGCTAGCAAGGCTGAACCTCCTACCAACAGCAGTGACTAAAGCTCGGTATGCTAAAATCCAATATACCGACAGACTCTGCCCATGTCCTGCAAAGAAACCCGAGTCAGTGGAACACGTTCTCCTCTTCTGTGAGCAACGTAACCATCTCAGAGAATGGCATAAATTTCCTTTTGTGGGGGCAAGCAAGACTCACAGTCCTGCAACAATAGTGCACTTTCTTTTATTGGATCATAACCCTCAAATAACTGAAGGCTTTGCAAAATTCCTTCATGGGATTTTCTCCAAGTGACCTGGGATCTGAACCAACTTGTCTTTTGTATAAATGTTTTATTATGATGATGATTATGCCAATAAAGGTATTTGATTGATTGATTGATTGATTGATTGATTGATTGATTGATTGATTGATTGATTGGATAAACCTTTGTTGGTCTTAAAAGTATTGGACTCAAAAATCTTTATTTGGCCTGAGGGCTTTACATAAAGATTGAGGAAGACTAGGGATCAGATTGCACCCAGTGGGACACTGCAGGATAGGTTCCACACTGGTGATAACTGGTCTCCAGTGGCAATTTATTGGATCCAGCCCATGAGGAAATATTTGAATCAGTCCAATGCACAACTCTTGATGCCCACTGCTGCCTCCAAGTGCCTCAGCAAGATGGCACGGTCTGCATCAAAAGCAGCAGATAAATCCAATAGGAGCAACAGGAAGGCTTGACCTTTGTCTACATTTAGATGGAGGTGATCAGTTGAAGCCAGCAGACTTGTTCTCATCCCACAGCCTTGTCTGAAACTAGAATGCAAAGTGTCCAGAGCCAAGGAAGGACAAATTAGAGACAAGGCAATAATTGGCTGCATAATTTTGCTGTAGGTTTGGGGGGGGGGTAGTAGCAGATGGATAATTACTTCTTTGAGTGGCTGAGGGAAGGTACCCTTCATTAATTACTGGTTTCAATAGATACTAAAGATTAATTGATGTGGTCAGCCACTTCATCCTCATCCACCCAGACCTCAGTCAAGCATACCAGATCAAAATTGCCTTTCCTGATCAAGGGTTGCATCCTTATTCATAATCAGACTTAGCACAACATCAGACTTGAAGAAGAAGGCAAAGAAGTCTGGGAGTGGTCTGCACATAATTCCTTGGAATTAGAATGAAACTAGAATGGAGCTGAGCACGTCCATATCTCCATCTCCTTCTAAACTTAACTCTCCGCCCACCACATACCTCCCCCCTCTTAGATGGATTCCCTGGCCACCTAGGCACATCTTGCAGCTTACTTTGGTGTTTCCCTCCACCTCTGGGAGAATCTAACCGGCTGTGCAGATTTATAGTACACCCAAAAAACAACAACCCACAATCAAGCCAAACAATCTGTAGTCATCCTTTGCCAGTTTACTACTTTGCAACTGTTTAGCTGGCTAGACCAGTTGTCTGTCAATCATTGTTTTCTCTTGCTCTTAGTCTCAAGACCTCAGGGCAGTGGTACATAGTTCTCCTTTCACACTTCAGCTTTATAGAAACTCTGTGAGATAGGGGAGGGAATGTGACGGCCCAAAGTCACCCAGTGAGCTTTGTGACTGACTGAGGATTTGGACTTAGATTGTATTTGAACTCACCACACTACACACTAGCTCTCAGTTCTTCATGTAAATGGCATATGATAATTTTTGCACCCATTCACTACTGCAGCTTTATAAATTAATAAGCAGCTGCCAGAAGCTCAAATTTGGATGTAGTGATGGACCATGATTATTATTTATTACATTTATATGCCACTCATCCCTGATGGCTCAGGACAGCTCACTAGATTAAAACACACACAGTACAATATACATATAACATTTAAAATACAATTAACATGATTTAAAATAACTAGCACCAGTTTACTCAGAATCATCTCCTATTTCCAGGGGATAGGGAGCGATGAATACATCTTCGGTAGATGTAAATGGGTGCGTTCAGGAGAGGAGACCAGCAGACATTCATCATAATCTTCAGACCTCAATCGTAGGCCTGGTGGAACAGCTCTGTCTCCAAGCCCTCTAGAACAGTTTAAGGTCCCTCATGGATCTAATCACACTAGGCAGAGCATTCCACCTGGCCTGAAAAAGCCCTGGTCCTGGTTCAGGCCAGTTTAATTTCTTTAGGGCTAGGAGTCCTTAATAGATTTTGGTCAATTTACCGTAACTCTCTCAGTCTTAATATATGTTGTGGTATAACCATGAGACATGTTTTCTTGTTTAATCAGTTACAACAGAGATGGAAACTAACATTTCCTGTGATCCAGGACAATTTTTTATCTGGTAAATAAGATATTTAACCAGGTTCTTATTTTAATATAACACAGATATAAAAAATGTGATTGTGTTAATAGAAAAAAATTCCCCCACTACGTGGTGAACTACCAGTACAGGGCTGCTCCCACATAGAGTGTTTGCTTGGGTTTGGCTATCAAACTGGGTTTTTTTTGGGGGGGGAGCATCCACATGACATTATCCTTGATTAAGCCACTTTCGCAGTTTCATCCTACTTTGATTTCATCTTCCCTTCCCCCTGCTTACTTGTCTAGTTCAGATGATGATGGTGATGACCCTCACTCACTCCTCAGCTATTTATGTCTCACACACAGAGGACACTAATTTACATTTTCTGTGCAAACCTGGACAATGTTCCTCTCTTGGAGGAGATTTAAATCCATCTCACTCTCTTTTTCTTTTTTTCCTTTTTTTTTTGCAAACCTGAGGAGTCCTCCAGGTCTGCAAAAGAATACCTACTATATGAACCTGGTCCCATTTGCTGGGTTTTTCTATCCACATGGCACACAGGTTCAGAATTAGATATAAAATGCTATATCTGCTGTTATTTTTGATGCTGCTATTTGGTTTTGTGCTGCTAAATGTTCATTTTATTGGATTATTTATGTCTTTAAAATATTTTCTCTGATTGTTTTTTGCAAATCAAAGAAAACGTCCATTAGCATGGTTGTTTGATCATGGTGCTCTTTGGACCTTCTCACAGCCAGGAGAAGCTCCTTCATAAGGAGTATGCTGAAAACATCCAATTTTAAGGGCAGGGCCCCATTGCATGGATCTTTCCCAAGGAATAGTCACAGCAGCAAGAGGGGTGGGTGTGACAATTTAATGGCAAAGACCTATGTGACCAGCTCCAGTTATGTGATTGGGCCATTTAAATTTCTACTAACCAAATGACAATATTTCTCAGATAAGCAACCCTGTATGGCTAGGGAAAGTGTTTTAAAAGCACCGTAGATATGTCTCTGGAACCCTGTGCTGTAGAATATTCCATGTTCTGATAGGAATAGACACTAGCAGTTTCATCCACATTGTATGAAGGTCAGAATAATAATTAGGCTCATAAACTGGAATGTAACACCTTTGTGGTTATATTATTCTCTCTGACTCCTTATACATGTAATTTGGACACACAAATTAGATTGGATATTTTATAGCTTTTTGAAAGAATTGTGTATCATCTGGATCCATGTGAATTTTATATGCATTATCAGATATTGTATCCGGGACTCATATAATTTGTAATGTATCTAGAACTCTGGGCACTGTCATATTATTGGCAACAGTATTAACATCATTCTAAGCATTATTGGAATATACTAATTGTTTATTATTTGTGGCTTTGAGTGATTCATGTGATATTTACAGAACTAGATTTTGCATCTTTCTGTACCTTGTTCTTTGCTTTTTCAGTTTGAATGCTTTCCTTTCTTGAGGGTGGATGATAGGAAGAGAAGTAGCATCCTTCCTGTGGACAGCCAGGTGGGCCACAAATTCTATGTTCAAGCAACAAGAGAGGATCACAGTTATCAATTCAAATTATCACCAAACTGTGGTTTGATTAGGTTTGACAGAGCGATCCCACTCTAATAATAATTTAAAAAATGACTTGCAGTGAAGTGGCAAACAGCATTAGAATCATCTGTACACCGCCCGTGGCGCCGCGGGCGCCACGGACTAAATAAAGCTGTAAGCCCTCCTGGGGCGGGATGTGTCCGGGATGAGGAAGGGTCCGGATTGGACCCTTCCTCATGACAGACAATCGGAGGGACCAATCGGCAGGCGCGAAGCGCCTGCCGATTGGTCCCTCTGATTCCCAGCAACTGCGAGCCGCCCGCAGCGCGGCTCGCAGTTGCTCCCAGCCTGACGCGGTGAGAGGCGCGAAGCGCCTCTCGCCGTGCCAGGCCGCGGCCCGAGGAAGCCCCTGCCAGTTGCTCCTGGCCTGACGTGGCGAGAGGCGCAAAGCGCCTCTCACCGCGTCAGGCCACCACCCGAGGGAGCCCCCGGCAGTCGCGCGGAGCGCGGCTGCCGGGGGTTCCCTGCCCGGCGGCCTGACGAGGCGAGAGGCGCTTTGCGCCTCTCGCTGCATCAGGCCGCCGCCAGTCGCGCCGCCACAGAAATAAACAACACAGCTGACCAACCCAGCTGACCTGTGGGCACTAGAAGCAGCGGCAACGCCATCGACGACGGAGCCGTGATTGGGGGCACCGGAAGAGCCTCCATTACTCGAGGAGGCGGCGCCGCGATTGCTGGCGCCGCCCGCCCAGCGAACGGCCGTGCCCGCCCCGCGATCGTCGGAGGGACCTTTGCCGCGACGCCAAGGCCTCGCTCTGCCGCGGCAGCAACTCGCCTGCCAGCGCCACGCCCCGCCGAGAAGGAGCTACGATGACCAGCAGCCTTCAAGAACCGTGGAGCTGCCGCTGACGAGCCGCCGCAGCCCAGCGCGCCAAGGAGCCTAACCCGCTGAGGAGCCGCCGAGGAGCCGCCGCCCGCCTTCTCTTTAAGGTCGCCTTCCGTCCCTCGCTCTGGCCCCTGGCTCCTAGCGCCCATTGTATCCTTTGTACAATGGGCTTTTTTTACTAGTAGAATCATAGAGTTGGAAGGGGCCATACAGGCCATCTAGTCCAACCCCCTGCTCTATGCAGGATCAGCCCAAAGCATCCTAAAGCATCCAAGAGAAGTGTGTATCCAACCTTTGCTTGAAGACTGCCAGTGAGGGGCTCACCACCTCCTTAGGCAGCCTATTCCACTGCTGAACTACTCTGATTGTGAAAATTTATTCCTGATATCAAGCCTATATCGTTGTACTTGTAGTTTAAACCCATTACTGCGTGTCCTCTCCTCTGCAGCCAACGGAAACAGCATCCTGCCCTCCTCCAAGTGACAACTTTTCAAATACTTAAAGAGGGCTATCATGTCCCCTCTCAATCTCCTTTTCTCCAGGCTGAACATTCCCAAGTCCCTCAACCTATCTTAATAGGGCTTGGTCCCTTGGCCCCAGATCATCTTCGTCGCTCTCCTCTGTACCCTTTCAATTTTATCTAGGTCCTTCTTGAAGTGAGGCCTCCAGAACTGCACACAGTACTCCAGGTGTGGTCTGACCAGTGCCGTATACAATGGGACTATGACATCTTGTGATTTTGATGTGATGCCCCTGTTGATACAGCCCAAAATGGCATTTGCCTTTTTTACCGCTGCATCACACTGCCTGCTCATGTTTAGTTTACAATCCACAAGTACCCCATTAGGGAGGAACCAAGTTGTTCTTGTAGCTATGAGAAGCCATTTAGAAATTCAGTGACATCAACTATACTGGTATGAAGGAACACATCAATGTGGTATCTTTAATCTGACTACCTGGAATAGCACAAATGAAGTTGAGCATAATTTGCAGAACTGTAAAGCTGGGCGAACAGGCACCTTAACATTTACCATGGAGTGGAACACCTCATCTGTAAGACAGACTTATTTCCAGTTACTACTACCATTATCTTTAAACTAGTATTCAAGCCCGCTGTATTCTGAATACAGCGGGCGCTAGGCAAGGGAGCCCCCGGCAGCCTCTTGGATCTATTCTGTTTTTTCTGAACAGTTCATATCCATCCACTATTACATTCCAGTCATGAGAATCATTCCACCAAGTTTCTGTGATGCCTACTACACCTTTCCATCAGCATGAGAAGTTCCAGCTCTTCCTTCCTGAAGAATTTACATAACTTAGCTAAAATGGGAGGGTTTCCAGTATCACTAGCAGAGGTGCTCTAAGGCAGGGGTCATCAACCTGTGGTCCTCCAGATGTTCATGGACTCCAATTCCCATGAACCCCATGGGAATTGGAGTCCATGAACATCTGGGGGACCACAGGTTGACTACACCTGCTCTAAGGCAAAATGAATTTGGCTCTGCTACATTCTTTTCCTGTCTTCAGGAAATAAAAAAAAGAGATCACAGACTCGAGAAGCAAGCAACACGCAGACATCTGTCTAGATTCTGTTGGAATATAAAAATGTAATATGGGTCTTTAGTCTGAGGCTGTGAGTCAGTTCTTAAGAATCTGATTTCTTCTAATGCACTTGAATGGGAATTAAAAGCAATCTGTCATGTATACCTATGGGAAATTATGAGTTATCTCTACACGTGTCACCAGATCTGGATTATGCAATTTAAAAACATTGGGATTGGGGTGTGTTTTAACTACCTAGATGATTTTGAAGGATGATGTGAAAATAGGACCAGGGTTGCAGGCTTCGGGATCATTGCTAAGTGCCACTGATGTTTGCACCGTTGGCAGCAATGTGGAACATTCTGTCTATGCATACAGAGGAAAAGAAGAACAAGTGTACAAGTTCAGTACTGTAATCATAATAGTCTTCAATACCCAACTTCTTCTGGGGTTTTCTTCTCATTTAGCATCGAACACCTCTTAGTATCCCATGGCAACATGGTAGAAGAAGAAGAAGAAGAGTTGGTTTTCATATGCCACTTTTCTCTACCCGAAGGAGTCTCAAAGCGGCTTATAATCACCTTCCCTTTCCTCTCCTCACAACAGACACCCTGTGAGGTAGGTGAGGCTGAGGGAGCCCTGATATTAACTGTTTGGTCAGAACAGCTTTATCAGTGCTGTGGTGAGCCCAATGTCCCCCAGCAGGCTGCATGTGGGGGAGCACAGAATCAAACTCGGCTTGCCAGATTAGAAGTCTGCACTTCTAATGGCTACGCCAAGCTGGCTCTCTGTACTGTACAAAGAATCCTGCATACAAATGAAAAATTGTTTCTATAGAACCTTAAAGTCAAAAGTAATTTGATTAGATAATTAAGTAATTAGTAGATCTCAGGAGAAGAACCCCAGCATATCATATGCACGCAAACACACATACACAAAGCAATAATAAGCAGGCACATTTATTATGAACCAGAGAGAAAATTGGGAAGCTTTAACATATGGAAGGGAAATATATACACACACACAAATCAATAAGCAGGCACACTTACAAAAAGCACCAGGGAGAAAATTGGGAAGGTTAGGCCACGAGCTCCAAAGAGACTTGTGGTGGCCAAGAAGACAAAGCCCATCCCCCCTTCCCCGGCTCACCTCGTTTGCTTGCTCGCCCCACCCGCTCTCTTCCCCAGCTCTCCCTCTTTGCTTGCTCGCCTCGCCCACTCCCTCACCTGGCTCACCTCGTTTGCTTCCTTGCCCCACCCACTCTCTTCCCGGCTCACCTCGTTTGCTTGCTTGCCCCGCCCACTCTCTTCCCGGCTCACCTCATTTGCTTGCTCGACTTGCCCGCTCTCTTCCCGTCTCACCTCGTTTGCTTGCTTTACCCGCCTGTCTTGTTTGCTTGCTAGCCCCGCCTCTTCTCTTCCCAGCTCACCTCGTTTGCTGGCTTGTCCTGCCCAGTCTCTTCCCGGTTCACCTTGTTTGCTTGCTTGACCCACCTGCTCTTGTTTGCTTGCTTGCCCCGACCACTCTCTTCCCCGGGTCACCTCGTTTGCTTGCCCTGCCCACTCGCTTCCCCCACTTGCCTCGTTTGCTTGCTCCCCTCTGGGCTGAAGTTGCACGTGCTGCCGTGCACCTTCCCTTCCCTTGTAGGTCCCGTCTGTGAAGAAGGCGGAGTCCAGGCAGGTGTGGTACATGGTGTGGGGGTGGCACTTGAGCTAGGCGAAGGCTGGGCGGCCAGGCTGGGCAGAGCTGCGCTGAGTGCTCACTTTGCAGCTGGGTGCGGGACTTTCTAAGTACCTGGTGGTACGCAGGACTATTTTGCCAAAGGTGGGAGAGTTCCACAAAAAGCAGCACTAATGGTCACCTTATTTTAGCTCCATTAGGGCCCTGATCTCCCCTGGGAGCATATTTCACCAGGTGGGGGTCAGGACAGAGAAGGCTCTGGCCCTGGTTAAGACTAGGTGGGCTTCTTTAGGGCCAGGGATCATTAGCCTTCACTTGCCAGATTGTTTTCCAAATTTGCATATGCCAAAATCTGAGGGTCCGTGGCCCTAAGAAATAAAATTTGTCTCAGGTAGAAAATCAATTGGTGAAAGGAACATTAACAGTCTGAGATTTGCAAATAACATCACATTACTGGCAGAAATTAGTGAAGACCTAATTCCTAGGGTTGTTATAAATCAGAAGTGGCAGCGAGAGGGACGATCACAGCGGCTTAGCTTGCTTAACTCCACACCGGGCTCGCGTCGGAGGCCTCCCCAGGGGAAAACACCTTGGCTGGGAGAAGGGGACCGGAGGGAGCCGCAGGGCAAGTTGGGCCGAACCAGGACGGGGGTTGTCGGGATAGAGGTCCTCGTGGAAGACCTTCGCTCCCCCCCCTCCAGTGGATCACACACTCTCTGCCATTCCTGAGAGTCCCCCAGTGCTCCCCCCGACAACGTTGTGGCTGAACGGGCAGAAAAAATGGCATGAGGAAACCACAAGCCCACTGGTGAGAAGACCTGCTCCCTACCTGGCCTAGGACTTGACTTGGCCCCCTTGCGCGGACGCGGGGACGAACTGTGGTGGCAGCGGCGGAGGAGAGTGGCCTGAGAGCAGCCTGAGAGCGGCTGGAGTCCCGGAGCTGGTTGCAGGAGCTGGGAGACAACCAGGGAGCCCGCAGGAGGTTCCAGCAGGCGAGGGGAGGGAGGTCCGAGGCGGCATTCTGACCCACTTGCGCCTGCGGGGCAGCCCTCACCGGTGGAAGTGTAGCCTGGAGGACAGAGAAGCCTTGCTGCTTCTCCTTTAAGAGCTGGAATGAGACTGAGGGAGCTGAGACCAGGTCTCTGACTGCCACCTAGAGGCAACCGGAATATCGCCCAGAATTAATTCTGGCTCTTGCCTCTTAAATTCCATCTGGTGGCCACGACAGAAACAGCACCTGTCTCCTTTTTTACTCCCTTTTATTTCTGTTGTCTTGTTCTGACTGGCCTTCTGGCAACAGTTCTGTGCTGGGCGGAGGGGGGTGATTGGGGGGCCATCACCAAGAGAGGATGAGGGATAGAATTAGGGTCAGCTGAGTTGGGGAGGTTGACTCACCAAGCAGAGAGAACCCCTGTTTCAGATGGGATCTCGCTGGGTGGCTAAACCCACCTCACTAGCTGCTAGGGTAGGTGGGTGAGGGGAGGGGGGTTGGGAGGGACTAGATTAGAGTGGGCCGGGTGGGTTAGGGCGGGTGACTGCAGCTAGGGAAGGAGAAGCTAGTTTAGGAGTAGTAGGATCCTCTCTCGGGGAGTAGAGAGTGGGGCTATGGATGGGGAGTTGTTCCCTGGGGGGGCCCAAACTGGGGCCAGGATCCCAACGATCATGGGCCAAGGGCGTTATGGCTGGGGGACAAGGTTGGACAAGAGAAGGGTTGGGAGCGCTGGTGTCCCATTTAGGGCCCAGTCGTGGAGGCACGGCCGGCGCTCTGGGTGCGCTCAATTCCCTTCTAACCTCCGTCCCATCTCCAGAGATGTGAGGGTGGAGGCTAGGGGAGAAAAGGGTCCGATATTGGTCTTGTGCAACGCAAGGTCAATTAAGAACAAGGTTGCAACTCTGCAGCACTTCTTCGCAGAGTCGAAGGCGGACCTTGCGTGCCTGACTGAGACCTGGATGAAGGAAGGAGAGTTGGTGGCCCTGAGAGATCTGGCACCCCAGGCTACTCGGTCCTCCACCAATCTCGGACCTACAAGAGGGGGGGGTGGCAATCCTGGTCCGGGAGGCTTTCGCCTACAGGGCTCTCCCGGGGCCGGAAATTGGGGGAGTGGAGTGTGTCAGTATTGGATGGGGTGCGGTCGAGAGCTTGGCTATCTGGCTGGTATATCGCCCGCACAACGCCCCGCCAGATGCCCTGCCCCGCCTCCTGGAGGCGGCCGCCGCCTGGGCGCCGCAGTTTCCCAGGCTTTTAATCCTGGGTGACTTCAATGTTCATACAGACGCGCCAGCCTCAGGACTTGGCGGAGACCTGGTGTCTTCCATGGCAACGCTGGGGCTCTCGCAATTTGTTACCAGCCCTACCCATCACCGGCCCTACCCACACACTCGATCTGATTTTTGGTGCTGGGATAGAGGTGATTCTGGATGCAGCCTTGGCTGTGCTGTGGTCAGACCACTACGCCCTGTGGGCTCGGCTCAGGATACCACCCCCTCCCCAGTTGGGCGGCGGGCGAATTTTTGCCGCCCGCGGAGACTTATGGATCCGATTGGATTCCGGAATGCTCTGCAGGACCCGATGCCTCCTGGCAACTCACTAGCGGCCATGGTGGAGGACTGGCAGCTATAGCAGACCGGCTGCTATAGATGAGATTGCCCCTAAACGTCCTCTCTGCCCTCAATTCAAACGGGCCCCCTGGTATACCGGGGGACTCCGGGAGAAGAAAAGGGAAGTGAGACGACTGGAGCGAGTGTGGCGGAAGACTCGTGACGAGGTTACAAGAACAACTTATCGCAAGCTTATGAGGGTGTATGAGATGGCAGTGAAAGTGGCTAAACGAGAGTTTTTTGCCATGGAAATCACTTCCGCAAGATCTCGCCCAGCCCAATTATTCAGGGTAGTTAGATCACTCACCGCCCTTGAGGGGCGCCAAAATACTAGACAATTGGCACTTGGCTGTGAGGCATTTGCGAGCTATTTTGCGGATAAAGTCTTGTCACACCGTCGTGACCTTCCCGCCACAATTAATACAGTAAATGAACTGGAGACCTGTTGGCCGCCTTTGGTGGTGAGGTTTGATGGCTTCAGGTGGCTCTCTCTTCCCGAAGTGGACAAGTTGCTGAGCTCGGTCAGGGCGACCACTTGCCCCCTTGATCTCTGTCCTTCCTGGCTCCTCAAGGGAGGCGGCCAGGGGATAGGAGGCCAGCTCAGAGACATCATCAACTCCTCCCTAAGTTCGGGGGAGTTTCCTAAGTGGCTAAAGGGGGCAGTGGTTCGCCCTCTCCTTAAAAAAATCAACGCTGGACCCGCAGAACCCTGCCAACTACCGCCAAGTATCGCATCTGGCGTTCCTGGGCAAGGTGGTGGAGAGGGCTGCAGCTGACCAAGCTCTCGGCATTCTTGGAGGAAACTTCGGCACTCGATCCATATCAGTTGGGCTTCCGTCCTGGCCACAGGGTGGAGATGGTGTTGGTCGTCCTTTTGGATGATCTCCGTCGCCAGCTGGACAGAGGTGGGTCGGCCGTGTTGCTCCTTTTGGACCTATCGGTGGCCTTTGACATCATGGATCACGACCTTCTGATCCATCGCCTCGCCGGCACGGGGATACAGAGCACAGCCTTGCTCTGGATATGCTCCTTTCTCCAGAACCGGACCCAGAGGGTTGCGGTGGGGGAAGAGTTCTCAAGTCCCTACGGACTCCCCTGTGGGGTACCGCAGGGCGCAGTCCTCTCCCCCACGTTATTCAACATCTTTATGCACCCTCTGGCCCAACTGGTACGGAGTTTTGAGCTGGGTTGCCACCAGCACGCTGACGACACCCAGCTCTATCTCCTCATGGACGGCTGCCCAGACTCCCCCCCGGAACCATTCACCAGATGTTTGGAAACAGTGACTGAATGGTTCGAGCAGAGGCGCCTGAAACTCAACCCCTCCAAGACAGAGGTCCTGTGGCTGGGAGGCAGAGGGCAGGACCAGGCAGCGCACTTACCCACCCTGGCAGGAACGCAACTTACTATCGTACCCCATGCCAGGAATTTGGGGGTGACCATCGATACCTCCCTGACTATAGGCCCTGGCCCTGGTCGAGGCCAGGCGCACTTCTCTAGGGCCAGGAATGATCAGGCCAAGAGAGTAGCAGGTCAGGCATTTTTCTATCTTCGCCAGGCCCGACTACTAGCGCCCTACCTGTCCCCTGACCACTTGGCTACAGTGATCCATGCGACAGTCACCTCCAGAATAGATTTCTGTAACTTGCTCTACGGCGGCCTACCCTTGTCTCTGATCTGGAAACTCCAGCTAGTGCAAAACGCAGCTGCTCGGGTCCTCACTGGTACACCTTGGAGGGCCCTTATCCAGCCTGTGCTGAGGCAGCTGTATTGGTTGCCAATTGCTGCCCGGATCAGGTTCAAGGTTCTGGTTTTGACCTTTAAGGCTATATGCGGGCTGGGACCCACATACCTGAGGGACCGCCTACCGCCCTATATCCCCCGCAGGGCTTTACGCTCAGTGGGGGAGAATCTCCTGATCATTCCTGGCCCTAGAGAAGTGCGCCTGGCCTCGACCAGGGCCAGGGCCTTTTTGGTCCTGGCCCCTACCTGGTGGAATGAGCTCCCGGGTGAGCTGCGGGCCCTGCAGGATTTACCAGCTTTCCGCAGGGCCTGCAAGACGGAGCTCTTCCGCCAGGTTTTTGGTTGGGGCCGGGGTCAGCGAATGAGTGCCAACATTCCCCCCCCCCCCAGACCTAGTAAGTTAGATCTCCTTCCCACCCTCCCTGCCGCTCTGATAGCAGGGGTGGGAATAATAAGAACTTCCGCCATGTTGGTATTGTTTTAAAGTCTTTTAATGGGTATTTTAATGGGGATAGGACTGTTGTGACCCGCCACGAGCCTACGGGGAGCGGCGGGAAATAAATCTAATTAATAATAATAATAATTAATACACCAAATTTGCCTAATTGAGTCTTGTATATATGTAATGTTATTGCATCACAAGTATTTATGGAAGGGGCTGACATCATACTGTAGGTCCAAGAGATTTTGGAGAATTCAGTTAAACTGATACTCATCCCTGTCAAGAAGCAGCCCATATTTTTGCATGAGAACTCTCTAATCAGTGATGTAGGGAGTTCGAGGTTTTTAAAAAAGTTTCATTAGACATCAGATGCAGCACCCTACTGATTTGACTTCTTGCACCAATCAATGTGAAAGCTTGGCTGAGTTCTTTTATTCAAAAGCAGGTCCTGAAGAACCAGTCATCCCATCCCTCACACTGGTTAAGAAAGTTCAGATTGCTCTGTCCAGCATCTGTCATATAAAGGAGAACTGTGAAAATTGGCCACTCCCAAGTGACTCCCACTGTCCTCTGTGATCCTCATGGTGGCACTAATTGCTCATTCACACACAGGCTGTATAACAGATCTAGCCTTTATTTATTTATTACAATTACCTGAAACAAAATTGACTCCCAAATAGAGCCCTTCAACTGAAACATAGTACAAAAAACAAATGCAAGAAAAACAATGCTGTTAGCAGCACCCTTCCCCGCAGTGAACCTCCCCCCCCCCCCAGTTTCTTTCTTTCTCAGAGTTAAATTTTATTGCTGATGGTTCCACATTTGATTACCCTGTAATACAAGCAGCCACCCTTAGGAATCTTTCACTAATGTCTGCAGCTCATTCACCACTAATGGTCCCTTGCATAAAAATTGTACCTTGCTCTCTTAAAGCCAACCATTTCTTCTTGACTGGCAAATGAAGATAGCCTGTTGGAGAAAAATATTAAGTCACAGAGATGTACTACCAGAGTCACCCATTGGATCTGAGGAATTGTGTGTGCACACGAAAGCTCATACCTTGAATAAAACTTTATTGGTCTTAAAAGTACTAATGGACTCTAAATTTATTCTGCTGCTTCAGACCTACAGGTCTACCCACTTAGAATCATAGAATCATAGAGTTGGAAGGGGCCATACAGGCCATCTAGTCCAACCCCCTGCTCAACGCAGGATCAGCCCTAAGCATCCAAGAAAAGTATGTATCCAACCTTTGCTTGAAGACTGCCAGTGAGGTGGAACTCACCACCTCCTTAGGCAGCCTATTCCACTGCTGAACTACTCTGACTGTGAAAAATTTATTCCTGATATCAAGCCTATATCGTTGTACTTGTAGTTTAAACCCATTACTGCGTGTCCTCTCCTCTGTAGTCAACAGGAACAGCATCCTGCCCTCCTCCAAGTGACAACCTTTCAAATACTTAAAGAGGGCTATCATGTCCCCTCTCAACCTCCTTTTCTCCAGGCTGAACATTCCCAAGTCCCTCAATCTATCCTCATAGGGCTTGGTCCCTTGGCCCCAGATCATCCTCGTCCGTCTCCTCTGTACACTTTCATTTTTATCCACGTCCTTCTTGAAGCGAGGCCTCCAGAATTGCACACAGTACTCCAGGTGTGGTCTGACCAGTGCCGTATACAATGGGACTATGACATTTTGTGATTTTGATGTGATGCCCCTGTTGATACAGCCCAAAATGGCATTTGCATTTTTTACTGCTGCATCACACTGCCTGCTCATGTTTAGCTTACAATCCACAAGTACCTCAAGGTCTCGTTCACACACAGTGTTACCTAGAAGCGTATCCCCCATCCAGTAGGCATGCTTTTCATTTTTCTGACCCAGATGCAGAACTTTACACTTATCTTTATTAAATTGCATCTTGTTCTCATTTGCCCATTTTTCCATTGTGTTCAGATCTCGTTGAACTCTGTCTCTATCTTCTGGAGTATTTGCCAGTCCTCCCAATTTGGTGTCATCTGCAAACTTGATGAGTAGTCTCTCCACCCCCTCATCTAAAGGTAAAGGTAAAGGTATCCCCTATGCAAGCACCGAGTCATGTCTGACCCTTGTGGTGATGCCCTCTAGCGTTTTCATGGCGGACTCAATGCAGGGTGGTTTGCCAGTGCTTTCCCCAGTCATTACCGTTTACCCCCCAGAAAGCTGGGTACTCATTTTACCGACCTCGGAAGGATGGAAGGCTGAGTCAACCTTGAGCCGGCTGCTGGGATTGAACTCCCAGCTTCATGGGCAGAGCTTTCAGACTGCGTGAATGCTGCCTTGCCACTCTGCGCCACAAGAGGCTCTTTCCCCCTCATCTAGATCATTAATAAATATGTTTAAATTAATTCACAATTAACAATATTATGCTATTAAGTGAAAGAGTACAGAGGATCCTCCAGTTTACACATACACAGTCCCTTTACTCCCTTCACATCAGTAATTAATTTACTTTAAGGGAAGATCATAGTCTGTTGTTACATCCAAATCTTAGAATTTGAATTGAATTTGAATTTCCCCACAATTCAGGATGCTAATTCCAGTTTAGTTCTGGTTTGTAGAGAGGGGGGGGGGAAGAGCCAATCATATTTTACAGTTTTGTGGTAATGGCAAATGATAGTTTGTTGCAAAAGCTGTAAGTCACAAACAAGATGGGGGTCATGGAAACCTGTTTCATTTCTGTAATAAGAAATTATGGCTTGTTGTGTGTGAAACATACCACAGTTTGTATGATAGCCCTATGTCTGTAACTGTCTTATGCTCTGCCTAACCCCTACAGGCCAATCAGACAAAAGTAATCCCCAGTATCTGCAAGAACTTTCTTATGCATGGAGTAAGCTAATATTGGTGTATCTTGTTCATGCACGTACTCGGGGATGTGATGTGCAAATATTTGTGGGTTAAAGAGAAACTACATTTTGCACCTCTACAGTCCATCTTCCTGTAGAAACTAAATTTACACACTAAAAGCCAAAGTACACAAGATTGGGGAAATCTGTGACAGGAACCCACAGTGTGTAATTTGGCTGCAATTAGTAGGTATGAGAAGGACTGATCAAATAGAGCAATGAGGCTGGATGACAGGGATCTAATGCTACCTGATCCCCTTGATGCCATTTTTCCATTTGAAAGTGTTTCAACCACATTAGTTTAAGCTGCAATAAAAAGGGGGGAGGGATGTATACTAGATTTACCTACATTTTCCCTTACTAGAACAAAAAGCAAGGGTGGTATAGTAGTAATGGAAACAATACTGTGGAAAGGTCAGCCCCTTCTTTTTCAGTGCCATGGCCTGAGTCCAATCAGGCCTCTTCCCAGGCTTCTTTTCCCAATTAAATTTCTATCAGGTGATCTAAGCTGTCCAATTTCACATGTAGTTTGCCCTTAAGCTACAAGGAGTTGTCCATCTCGAGTCAAATTCAATATCCTACACTGACGGGATTTCCTAGACTCATCACATTCACACATAACTAAGTATGCTGTGAGTTTTCCACCAAATTAACAATCCAATTTGCCTTGTTCAACTATGTCAATAAGATATGAGCTGATCACTGGGTCTGTCCAGAGCAGCACCGAGTAGCTCAAATACCCATCAAACAGGTTTGCATTGGGTTTCTACTGCCATCATTTTCCAGAAGGAGGTCAATTTTACCAGAAATGTCAATAAGCACCCATAGCCACACATTCCTACAAATCACCGACTATTGATATCACTAACACGGTGAATTATAATCAGTGGGATTTTTAAAAAATGTAATTTTTATTTCTGATTTAATTGTGACTGATCGCAGCAGTTCTCCAAGGGGAGGAAAAGAATCTCATCAAGCTGTGTGAAAACAATATGCAGAAGAAACTGATTGTGCTGTCCTGTGCTGTTCTGTTAGGAGGAAAGAGTTGAAGCAACCTGCTGAACAGCCAGGTCAATCACTGGACTGATAGACAACCTATCAGAAAATCATTTGCAACTTGAAAACAGGATGTGAGCCAAATTGTCAGGTCTTTGATAACCATTGATTTGAATGTATGTCTTTGTATGCAATTTACAAGGCTTTCTTCAGATATTAAAAGTACCTATGGGTACCAATGGGTACTTTTTGACTCTAAAATTTAACACAAGGTTCATGCTTGGAATTGTGCTCAATTCCATTCCCCCCACCCCTAAGAAGATGTTTTAATTTTTTTTTGCACATAGACCATAAATACAACAACAAACTCCCTATAACACTATGATCGACCTTCAACCCACCCTCTTCCCCAACATAAGTCATCAACAAGAAAAAGTAAAACCAGCTAGCACACACCCAGGCAGCTAAGAGTAGAAAATAAGGAAGGGGAAAAAAGAAAAGGGAGAGTGAGAATGGGGTTGATTGGAAACAGTAATAAAGATCCAGCTGAAGGTTTGGGGAAGGTGAGGTTTCACTCTTCAAACAGATAGAGGATATCTTGCCAAATGGAAATGAAGGTATCAGGAAGGAGATCTAATATATCATTGGCTCAATCATTCAGAGAGGGAGGAATGCAAGATTTCCAGTACTGCAAGATAATTAATCTGGTGACGCGCATTCTACTGTGTGACTTTTAATGCCATAGGTATAAGTTGACTGCTATTGGAGAACTGCACCCTTTCATGCTAAAGATTATGTATATTATTGTTGTTATGTTAATGTTATTGTTGTTATTACTACAAATGGAGTTTCTTGTAAACCGCCCTGAGCCTTCAGGAAGGGCAGTATATAAAAACAATCAATCAATCAATATGGACCAGATAATGGATCAGCTAGATGGCACTGCTTTTTGGATTCTCATATGAATTATAGCTCAGCCAGCCAACTGCCTATAGAAATCTCTTCTGGCAGGTTTTACTCAAAATTGGCAGCAGAATGTCACAGTTACAGTGTCAAAATATTTTCCATAAGGGGTATTACCTCTTGAAATTTCCACATGATTATACTCAGTGCCAAATATACCAGTAACAGCCTGCAAGACCAAAATGTACCTTAGGGGGATATAAATATTTGTTTCCTTGGAGATCATTATTTCCTAATAGCTACATTACATAACTATGCTGACTACAGATTCTTTATGGAGCAGAGCCTGGAACAGTAAATATGTCCCTGAGATATGTAATATTGTGCCCTCAGAGTGGTTTAATTTTTAATTTGGGATGTGCAGCAATTGAGGTTCCTAGTTAGAGCAACCAACTCAGGAGATCTGACCTCACCCTTGCAACTGGCTTTGGTGGCTGGATTTTAATCTTCATCTAAACCCAGAGGCATTCTGTGTCAGGCCTACTGTGAACTGAATCTGGTAGAGAATGTATTAATTCAGTATAAGGCAGCTTCATGTGTTCATGTCATTCTACCATCTCATTATGTACAATTTGTTGAACAGCTGTAACTTTTGAGGATCTTGTAGAAGAAAAAAAGCTTCTATTAGTAGTCATATACTACTCTCTGCAATGCAGACTTTGGCAGACTTTGGCACAGAACTTTGTAGTGTTTTTGGCTACAGTGTGACAGGCATGATGACAAGATGCTGTCCATGATCCAGTCCCTTTTATTTCACTAGAAGAGCTGAGTTAACACGGACGGGGAATAAGCAATGGGTTTTTGAAAAGCTCAGCTACATTGTGCCTACAGGTTTATCCTGACAGTTTCTGTGTCAAGAGCCTACCTGTTTCCCATCACATTTGCAAACCATTAATTGCAAGAAAACCCAGTAACTGGAGGCAATATGCTGTCTTATGTTTTCTGTCAACAAAGTGGGTGCCAAAATTCTAACTTTGATTCCTACTGATAGTGAAAATTGCCAGAGTTCCCTGAAGCACCATGAGGGAGAGAGATAAATATAGTTTTAGTAACTTTCAAACATTTAAAGGAGGAAAAAAAATCTTCCCTCAGTCACAGATCAGGGAATAAACGCAAAGGCACATGACAGCATCTGAAGAACTATGTTTTATATGACATGACTTTGCGCTTAAGATTAGTACATGCTGGTCTTTTAAGTGATTATATCACTTCCTTAATCTCAAGGTAGTGATTATACAGGATTCATTTTGTGATAACACGCCCAACTGCATTTGGGAATACAGCGCATGTGGCTTGAAGAATTTACGGCTGGGTGTGGACGTTTTTATGCAGCTGCTCACTCCTCAGACTAGTTTTAACTTGCCAGGTTCATGAACCAATCAAATCCCCACAACAGTGTTTGCTGAAGGAAGTCTGAAATGGCATCAGCTGTGCCAGTGTTCCATAATCTGTTCTGCTCTGTTAAGAGAGGCAGACTGCAGAGAGGTCTCAGGATTCAAAGACTTTTCTTATGTAACTTACTATAATTGGCCACAAAACAATGGCATTTATGTCAGCAATGTCCTTTGAGGACTGGGCTGTTCCAGTCTAGAGATTGCTTACGTGTGCATGTCTTTGCTGATTTTAAAAATAAAACAAGACATGCAAAGATTTTCATAAATTGATCAGAACTGGAGCAAAGGAACCTTGATGCTGCAAAAGATGGTTAGAAAATGTTAAGTAGATTGGTTATTAGCACAGAGATGACTACATTTCACAGTTTATAGGAGATTACTAGCTTCTGATTTCCTATGAACATAAGAAGAGTCCTGCTGGATCAGACCAATGGCCCATCTAGTCCAGCATCTTGTCTCACACAGTGACCAACCAGTTCCTGTGGAGGGCCAACAACAGGGCATAGAGGCCAAGACTTTTCCCTGGTGTTGCATCCTGGCTTTGGAATTCAGAGCTTTAGTGCTTCTGAATGTGGAGGCTCTTCTCAGTGACCATGGCTAGTAGCCATTGATAGACCTGTCCTCCATGAATCTATATAATCCCCTTTAAAAGCTGTTCACTGCTGTGGACATCACAACATCATCTCACAGCAAATTCCACATTTTAATCACTCTTTGTGTAAATGTTCAATTCTATTTATGGAGTGCTGATTCTCATCTTTAAAAGTCCTTGTATCCCCCATGATGGTATACAGCCAGGCAGGCATTGCTTGGAGCTTAATCCCCAGGCACAGGGGAGTCCAATCAGGAGCAGGACCATGGCATGGAGACACTACTTCTTCCATTGGGAACAGGGACATTACAAACAGCATGTCTGATCATGCTGTTTTCCCATCCGGAAATGGGGAAAACTCCTGTGTGTTACAACAAAATCAGCTGGCATTCCTTGTAGGAAATTATGGTGAATTTCCTTGTAGGAAATGCTGAAGAAACAATCAAAGTGGCTTTGCTCACTAGTTCCCCATGAGCAGCTTCCTGCCTCCTCCCTTGCACCAGTTGCCTGTGGGCCAGATAAGAGCCCTAGACAGACCAGCTCTGGCATCTGATTGACATCCCTAGGCTACACTAAGAAAAGCAGAAACAGATAATTATAATACTAGTGCAATATTGCAGTTTCTGATTTAAATGGTACCCAAAGCATTCCTGCAAGAGCTGAGGTAAGGAAAATAATGCCAACATGAGTAGAACTTGGAGAAATGTGCACCTTTCCATCCACACATTGTCCAAAGGTGCTCTGAGATTTTTCCAATATCATATCAAGCCAGGTTTGAGAAAGATTACAGCAAAGAGCAGGGGTACATGGAAACAAGTCAGAGGATGCCATCATATGAATATTCCCCAAAACAACTCTGCTGTAAGGAAGCCAATGCAGAGTAAAATATCCATGTGGAAACAGCCAAGTGCTTAAAGACACAGGTAATGAAGGATGTGGTGCCGGAAATAGTGGCCTGTAATCAGTCTTAAGCAGCAGGAAGTTCCTCCAGCCTAACATTCCTTCCTCTTGCCTGAGGCACGTCTTCCTAGGCTGGAGGATGGCTTCAAGCTATTATTAAGCAGCAGATAATTGTACAAAGACAGCCGGCCTTTCTCTTTGAGACAAGCTTGCATTGTTCCCAACTTACATCCGTGCTTGGGGAAAGGTGAGGCTGTAGCCTGTCCCACCAATGTTTGGTCTCTAAAGGCTTCCAAATTATGGGAGCCACCAGGCAGAGCATCCTTACTTGAAGTGCCTTTGACCTTCTTGGATACTGTGAAAAGTGAGAATGTTGGTCCGGAAGTTACCTACCACTCCCTAGAACTGACCCTGAATGTTGGTCTGGGATAGACAGGAAAAAAGACTGTGTTCTGCCAGCCTCAGTAGACATGGCCTGTTTCCTCATAGTTCGGTTTAGTTCAGATGAGTCCAAGCAGACAAGTAGGTTGCATCCTGCTCAGTCACTGTTCATTCTATTAAGTCCTGGCCAAGTTGTGTTTGCTTGTGAGGTCTGAGCCTGAGAAGGAAAGAAGACTGCATTTTTCCAGACAAACATTGCATTGCAGCTGTTACCTATCACACTTCACAGTTAAAGCCAGCTGCAACCCAGTTATAGGCAATACCTTCATGCTTCAGAGCATATCAGTTTTCTGATTTGCTCAGTTTTGAATTTCTCAGCACAAACTTTGATTTGTTTAGATTCCATGGCATTGCACCTGAGGAAGTGTTTGTGCACATGAAAGCTCATACCTGGCATAAAGCTGTGTTGGTCTTAAAGGTGCCCTCCAAATTGGTTTTGATTCATTTATTTTATTCAGTTTATTTTATTTTTACTATTGATTTGTTGAGACTGCTTAGGAGACAGTTCAGCTTTGTTTTGTTTTTGCCATTAAATCACAGCGAATTTATGGTAATCCATGGGGATTTCAAAGCAGGAAGTGGATTGTCATTGCCTGCCCCTGTGTCACAGCCCTAGCATTCCTCAGAGTTCTCCCATCCAAATACTAGCCAGGGTTAACCCTGTTTAGCTTCTAAGAGAGCCTCTTGTGGCGCAGAGTGGTAAGGCAGCCGTCTGAAAGCTTTGCTCATGAGGCTGGGAGTTCAATCCCAGCAGCCGGCTCAAGGTTGACTCAGCCTTCCATCCTTCCGAGGTCGGTAAAATGAGTACCCAGCTTGCTGGGGGGTAAACGGTCATGACTGGGGAAGGCACTGGCAAACCACCCCGTATTGAGTCTGCCAAGAAAACGCTGGAGGGCGTCACCCCAAGGGTCAGACATGACTCGGTGCTTGCACAGGGGATACCTTTACCTTTACCTTTAGCTTCTAAGATCTGATGAGACCAGGCTAGAATGGGCTATTAACTCCTTTTCAATTATCACTTCTCCCTGGTGACTGACAGTAACATGAAAAGCAGCATAATGTAAAGTGTGATCAGAACATCTTTCATATGTTCTGCTTAAAACTAGTGAAAGTGACTGGTGAAAGTTTTGAAGAAAAGGAATGAAATCTGAAAAGAGTCAGTTTGATCTATGTACCCTACATGGAGTAGACTGCAACACCAGTAGGATTATACTGGTTCAGACCAGCCTTTTCTGTGTCTATGTCACTTTGTCAGGATTTATCACCTGCCAAATGAACACACCTATGGGAAATCCAGTTAAAGGAGAAAAGGGAAAAATAAAGGTTGTCTGCTGTATAAAATAGATTCTAAATGTTATTTGACCCAGAGTCGGTCTCCAGTGAAGGAAGAATGTTTTGTTCTTTACACATTCATACCCAGTCCTGACGTGATGTTTAAGGACTACCTACAACTAACTGCAAGGAGCAGCCATTTTCAGAGAAGTAAAAATGCTTTGAAATAAAAACAAAAATACATGACATATCTGAAGCCCATGCATTATTTTTATTGTGAATAAAGCATCTAACCTTTAAACTGGATGGATGGATGGTTGGACCACATACAAATTTGTCTCTTAATGTATCATTAAGCCCTTTCTTGAAAAATAACAATGTTCTGGAAGTCTTTTTAATTTAAAAAAACTGCAGCAAGTGAGGAAATATTCATTTTCAAGCTAGTGCCCTTTGATAAATCTAAATCATTCTGCTGTAAATAGGGGCTTGAATGACAAGTGTTGCAGAAGAAGTTGCAACATTTCTTTTAAAAACTTACTTGCAGGCCTTTCTAAGGTAATGAAATTATAAACAAGGCTTAACGCTGCAGGCACATATTTTTCCGAGGCACATTCAAGTATCCCAGCTTCTTCCTTAAAGCCCAGCTTTATTGCTTGTTAATTAATCAGAATATATACAGCTTCATTTCCAAGCCTGGTTACTATGGTTTTCCCAGTCTTCTGGGGCTGTGGAAAATGTTGTTAGTGCTTAAGGCACTACTGGATATTAATTTTGTTCTTCTACTGCAGGTGGGGAACTTTCCCCCATTTCTCTGTCCCTTTAAAGTTAAACAAACATTTGCTCGAATCACCGAATTCTGCTGAATCGCAGTTTGGCAATTCAAGCAAGGTTGATTCAGCCATTTAAACTTATTGGGAAATGGTGATTCAGACCAGATTCAGCCAAAATCAAGTGTTTTTTTTTATAAATTGAATCAAATCGCACATTCCCATTAACAAATTACTCTGTTGCGCACCCAGCCCCTCAACACTATTTACTGACTTACAAAGCAAGCTTTCCATTGTTTTGAATTGCTTTCATTTCGTTTAAGTTTCCCACAAGCTTGTCACCATTTTCTTTTTATTTAAAGCAATCTTTCAATAAAGCTTTTAAAACTTTGCTGGTGTGCTCTTCCCAGAACAACGAAAATGCTGCCAGTAGTTTTGATGTGTAAATTGAAGAGTGTAGAATTCTTTGGGGAAGGGTTAGAGAGATGGAAAAACTGCCGTAAGAAGTGTATAGACCTAAATGGAGGATATGTTAAGAAACACAAGCTTCAGAGTTTGATATTTTTGTTAATAAAGGTTTCTATGATTTTGTAGCAATACCTTTTGACTTACCCTTGTAAGCAATTGCAGCTAGAGGTGTAAAGCTCAGTAACTGATGTAATATCAAGCAATTTCTGACTATGGTGGTAGATCTATGATGGCAATTCACACATAGATAACTCCAGGAAATCCTACAGTAATTAACAGATAAGCAGACATGTATGAACCACACTTAGTTACTCAGCTGAATGTGTGAACTGACTCCATTTTAAAATTGCATATTTTAAGAAGCCACATGAAAGGTCCAGTATTCACAGGCATCATTTGAGGTTGCAGGCTTCAAGTAACATGCTTACTTTTACGACCCAATTCTTGGGAAATTTTAAGAACCCCCACTGAGTTGCTGGTTACTTTGGAGCAAATATAACACTGCTAGCTTCTGTCACTTGATTTTGTGTACCCAAACAAAGTTTTGTGTGGGGTTTTATATCTGCTTGCTATGTCATATTGCAGTTCTGGTCTAACAACCTGACCGCCCCAATGCTGAAACGTTTCAAGGGTAAAACTGATTCAAACTGGAGAATCATTAAGGTATAAGACTGTCCCTTGTACCTTAATCCACACCCACAAGAGCAAGTCCTGTAATCTATGACTATGAGGTAACATTGTGTATATACTTCAGGATAAGGCTGTGGACAACCTAGCCCTGCTTGTAAAGTATGTTTGTGGATGAATTCCTTTTGACAAGGTAGGGTTACTTCAAATTGTAAATCATGCCAACTCATATCAGAAATATTATTTCAACAGATGGGAGGAACTTCCCCAAGATTGTGTCCTACACACCTCATTCCTACATAGCCAGGCTCTGGTCAGACTTTACTATATAATGAGTGGCAGTGTTCTCACACTTTATTCCAACTTTTTAAAAGTCTAGTCATAGGTAACCAGTGCCCATATTCAAGAGAGATTATTTTGTTCAACTATATTTTCAGTGTGTGTATGTATTCAAAGAAGGAAAATGCTCCAGATCACAAATCCTTTGCAAACTACAGGTGTGTGCAGGGCAAACACAGAAAAGTTTTTCAGAGCTTTCCAGCATATAAGAAGCAACCCTCCATCTTCTGGCACCTTCCTAACAGAACATCACCAGGAAAAGTGGCACTACTTGCTCAGTTATCACCATGCCACCTATAGAAGAAGAAGAGGTGGTTCTTATATGCCGCTTTTCTCTACCCGAAGGAGGCTCAAAGCGGCTTACAGTTGCTTTCCCTTTCCTCTCCCTACAACAGACACCCTGTGATGTGGGTAAGGCTGAGAGAGCCCTGATATTACTGCTCGGTCAGAACAATTTTATCAGTGCCATGGCGAGCCCAAGGTCACCCAGCTGGCTGCATGTGGGGGAGTGCAGAATTGAACCCGGCATGCCAGATTAGAAGTCTGCACTCCTAACCACTACACCAAACTGGTTTGGGTTCTTCAGAGAACCCAAGAAACTAAGGTTCAAAGTCCACAGAGAGGCAGGAAGAGGAATAGATGCCTGCACAGAAGAGAATAATAGTTACAGCTAAGTGCTATCCTGTATTCATCATCCTGGGTGTATTATGCATCATGGAAAACTCGCAAAACAACTGCCAAAAACAATGCCTTGTTTTTTAATTCTTAATGTGGCACCGTTTTTGCAGCGTGAAGCCCATTGTGTTATTTTCGTTTTTGGATTGCAAATGCTGGCCACAGTTCCAGCAGTGTTTTATTAGTGAGGCTTCTGAAACTAGTTTTACGGCAACTTTTCTTGCGTTATGGCACTGAGAACGGTCTTTTTTTGATGCATAAATGTCAGTGTGTTTTTGGTTTCCTCCCTTTTGCTGTTCACAGTCCCTTGTCTACCAATGGGAGCTTGAGTGCCTGCTGCTGATACTCTGCCTTTGTCAGTGATCACGTGAACATGCCATTTGCCCTGGCAACCCAGTCAACTTTATTGCTATGTAAATTAGTAGAAATTACCATGTGGTATGCATTTCCTCCACAGCCTGAGACTACAAAGCTCTACCTCTGATCAGTGACCATAAAAGGGGGGGGGGGGGTTTGAGGCACCTGCTGCTGATTTCTGCTTCCTCAGTATCATAGATCAGGTGAATATGCAATTTGATTCAGTCTCCCATTGCCCATAATAGCCTGAGGACAGCTTGGGTGTTCTGCATGGCTTTTTCTTAGGAAGGAAGGGCTTTGCCTTAACTCCGGGTGACTCTCTGTTAGCCAATTCAGAGCAATTTCCCCCAGAAATCTGTCCTTCATAGCTTGATTTCCTCTGACCAAAGCTCTCTGTCTTAAAGATATTGGCTACAACAGAAATGCTAATTGCAGATGTTAGTTGGAATGTTGTTCCTTAGCAATGGAATTCCCTCCTCAAACTCTCAACCCCTCCCAGAGTTCCTGTAGGAACGTTTTGCAATGCATAATCACTGGGGGGGGGGGAACAATGCAGGATCACATCTCATTCATAAATGGGAATGTTTTAAAAACCGTTTTTACAAGGGCGATTTAAAATGATTGGCGAACTGACTGCGTTGAAAACTGAAACATGGATAATAGGCCCTGGGAGACTCAGTTGATATAGTGCGCTTTCCATGGTGCTCATCTGGTCTCTGACATAATCTTATGTAACTGTGCTGCTTGGAAATACACAAATACACAACATCACATAAGACTACAAAGCAAAATGTAAGGTATTTCCTTATTGGAAAGAAAGTCTAACAATCCTAGGTTCTGTTAGCTGCCTTGAGCATCCAAAAGAATAGCAGGATGGAGATTTAATAAATACCTACAAGGCACAGTAAAGTAGAGTGAAACAGTACAATAAACAAAAAGGCCAGGCCAGGAACAACATCTGAGTCTATCAGACAAATGTGTTGACTTAAATCTTTTTGTGAAAACAAAGACTGCATTCAGCTGTCAGAGGCAAATGCTTCAAGATGAGAACAAGCCTAGGTTAGTATGGGGCTCCCAAAGTCACTACCCCTCCCTCCTCTCCTTCCTTGTGGAGCCAAGAAATCCTAGTGTGAAAACAGTTTATTGGGATGTCCAAATCTGAGTGCTTGACAAGTTGCAATGAATTTCTTGCCTACAAACCTACAGGATCAAGCTATAGTAAGGTAAAGGTATCCCCTGTGCAAGCACCGAGTCATGTCTGACCCTTGGGGTGACGCCCTCCAGCGTTTTCATGGCAGACTCAATACGGGGTGGTTTGCCAGTGCCTTCCCCAGTCATGACCGTTTACCCCCCAGCAAGCTGGGTACTCATTTTACCGACCTCGGAAGGATGGAAGGCTGAGTCAACCTTGAGCCGGCTGCTGGGATCGAACTCCCAGCCTCATGGGCAAAGCTTTCAGACGGCTGCCTTACCACTCTGCGCCACAAGAGGCTCTAAAGCTATAGTAAGCAGCAGAAATATTAATATGCCTGAATTTGGACATCATAATCTACAGCAGGTTTTTTCACACAAAGGAATCTTCCATTTCAGATTACTTTATAAGGAGAGGGAAAAGGCGGAAGTGTACAAGCCTGGCTTGATCTTGGCACAAACAAACCAGAGTTTGAGTTCAGTAGCACCTTTAAGACCAATAAAGATTTATTTAAGATTGGTCTTAAAGGTGCTACCGGACTCTGATTTTATTGTGCTACTTCAGACCAATACGGCTACTCATTTGAATCAAACCAGAGTTTGTTGATGATTCCTGAATGCAGTTGCTGTTTGTTTCTAGGGAAGCAATTACTGAAATTAGTTGTGGGCTTGCTGGTGTAAATCCACACACAAGCTAAAGACAAACATGAATTATCCTGATCAACCAGGATAGATTCTCCTGCTCTCTCTCTCTTTCACTCACACAAATAAACAAGTGTGATTCAGAGAAAAGTAGGTGTGCCTTTTATGTTTTTGAAATAAAAAAATCCTAATAATGAAGCCCAATACTCCTATTGGCCCTTAATATTGCATGGAAAACTCAGAACACTTACATTTTATAGAACTACATGGTGCAGTCCTGTAACATTCATTACTTTCAAATGTTCATTTAAATAACTTTCAGAACAGTATGATCATATACATAACCTTCAAAGAAGAAAATCAACTGAAATTTTAAAAGATTCATATGGTTATAACCATGCAGGGATAGCCATCCTTATGTTCACTACTTCAAGGGGGAAAATATATATAGCTGAGAATTTAAAGCAAGAATTGTGGGATTGGGGAAAGCAACCATCCTCCTAAAATATTTCTGAGACTCACATTTTAAAAATAATTTGACAAAATGATGCTGCCAGGGGAACACTGGGTCATATGACACTAATTACATTGTAATGAATATCCAGTTGGAGCCCACAACACCTATGCAAATACACAAACAATGCAGTTATAGTTCCTGAACAGAGAGATCATCTAGCGGCAGAAATGAAGACTTTTATTTTCTTTAGATGAGAGCACATGGAAGATTTATTGTGTGTCTGTAATATTAGCTTTTACAACTGTATGAAAATAGTAAATTTAAATAAGCTCCAATGAGCAAATAGTACAGCCTGCATCTGATTCCCCAAGATTTATTTCTGCACACCTTCCCCAAGATTGCAAACTAAAGCTATGTGCACTGTTACTTATTGAAGTTCAAAAATCAAACCCATGTTATTTCTCATACACGCACCTGCACATGTCTTCCTACCTTTGCTGGTGAATGGTCCATACAGGAAACCAGTCATAGGCAGGACCCAAAAGATTAGGTGTCCACAAGATATAAATAATTAAATTACATTAACATGTATCGTGCACAACTCAAAGTTAAAAAGTTAAAAACATAGACAAAGCCCATAGGGTAATAATGGAAATAACATAATATGCACCATACAAGTATAAACCTGGTGTTTAGACCCCAAAGCAGGTCTTCCTCAGAGGTCACCTGCTTTCATATATGCACAGAAGCTACTGACACACAACAGAACTTTTTAGCAGCTTTGGAGAAGGAGACTTACACTTGATAAATAAATATCTTCTATCAATTGATCTTGTCATTCATCATTCATAGGGATATATATATATATATATTATCTCACAGGCTATCTGCATTCTCTACTTTGTTACATGTGCATTCAGATTTCAACCTCTGAGTAAGACTTACTTTGGAGTCTAAACATGTTAGGTCTAGCATTCTTTGGTAAATGTCATGTTGTTTCAATGATTAGCCTATGGACTTTGTCTATGTTTTTAACTTTTTAACTTTATGAGTTGTGTACAATAAATGTTCTAGTCTTCCAGCACTGGAACCAACTGAAGAAACTCATGCAAGGATAACAGGCTTCCACATGTTTATCATTTGATAGACAAGAACCTTCAGGCCTCAATCCAATGAACATCTGAATGGCAATGCTATCTGGTCACACAATATTGTTGGAAAAGGACTGTAGGCTTTAGTTTAAGGTGTCCAGATTGTCCCACTTTTGGAGGGACATCTGGGGGTACCTGGCAAATTGTACTTATGTTGAAATTTAAAATATATATATATTACAGTACTATTTTTGCATTCTATGTGTTCTATGAAACTTTTTGTTGCTCCATATAAACCAAATTTTTAATCAAGACCTCCCCAGTCAATGCTGTCCTGCCTTACCAATGTTAAAATATGGTCACCTTACTTTAGTTTTATAGATCCAAATATGCACTGCAGTGAAAGTGTTGCTGTGCAGACAGAACACATGTACAGTTGGTTATTCAGGGAAATTGTGATCAAATTCCTGCTACAATTCATCATGTTTTTCACTTAACAAAAGCTGTGTTAGCTTTCCAGTAAGCATGGCTGCCATAAATAAAATGGCATGTGAGCTAACCCTTTGTCTATAACTAGCACCCAATTTTGTACCAAACACCTGTCAAATATTATTATTTTTCTGCAGTTCAGAATTATTGAAGAGTCAGCAAGAGAGAGAGAGTAAGAGTTTACACTGATAGAAATAAGGACCTAATACAAAGAACTCAAACAAGGTAACTGAGTTTGGCAGAAGATCGATTCATTCTCATTCACACTCATTCAGATGGGCTACATGTAACGGAAGTCTTCTATCTAAAAACCAAATCCTAAATCTGTCAGTCATATGAGAACATTAAAGTATGCTTCTGGCAACTTCGTGTGCAGGACATGTAAGTGAATGTAGAAACTGAGTGTTTTGTATATATTTACTATGCCATATAATTTCAGCATTTTAACCTCGTTGTTAATGATAACATTTTTGCAACAGAATCCTAATTTTCTAACAGTGTTAAACTAAGATTCAGGAGCAAGGAACAAAGACAGCAAAGATGCTAATTTTTTCCATTAGTGGTTATATTATGCGAGTGTTCATATTCCTTTTACGACATAATCATTCTGAGAACTAATAGTGTGCAGATTAGGTCCCCAGATCCTTTGGGATGTGTATCCCTCAATGCAGCTATCCACCTAGTGGTGCCTGAAGTAGGGACAAACCCAATGTGAGGACAGAAGGATGACAAAGAATGAGAGCCAGTTTGGTGTAGTGTTTAGGAGGGCGGACTTCTAATCTGGCATGCAGCCAGCTGGGTGACCTTGGGCTCGCCACAGCACTGATAAAACTATTCTGACTGAGCAGTAATATCAGGGCTCTTTCAGCCTCACCCACCTCACAGGGTGTCTGTTGTGGGGAGAGGAAAGGGAAGGCAACTGTAAGCCACTTTTAAGCCTCCTTTGGGTAGAGAAAAGTGGCATATAAGAACCAACTCTTCTTCTTCTTGTGCTGGGAAGAATCAGACACAGCTTCATTGATCACAGGTTCCTCAGATCTTGGTGCATCATAGGCTGGGGACTATGAGTGCAATTTCCCCATCCAACCTGTTGGGATAACTGAGGGAAGAGGGCTCATAGTAGAGTAGAAATTGCTATTCCTCACCACCACCATCCTCCTGGGGGCATGGTCAGTGTGTCAGCCCCAAGATGGTCTGTTATGCATGCTACCCACTGCAGAGTCCCTTAAGAGGGCTCCCCTTTGGTTCATGCTGGAAGCCCACCTTATATTATCTGTATTGTGTCCCCAGACAATACCTAACCATCACAATAGGCAGGCAGCTTAGCTTGGCTTGCTCCTCCCAAACTAAACATACCTAAAATATATATATCCATTCAGCTCTGAGATTCCCAAGCTGTATGCTGTTGCTCACTGTAGAATGGTATACTCCATCCAGTCTGTAAAGACCACCTTGCTTGTGAGAAAGTCCTGGGTGCTCAGTCACCCTGCACCATAAGTTGTGGGTTGTCCAGGGCCTCTTCAGCCTGCTTCTTTTAAGCCAAGCCTTGGACCAGAGCTCTTTTGATCTACCCAGCTCCCCTTCCCACTTGTGGATTCACCTGTTGACAGTTGCGAGTTATATTCATCTGTAACTAGGGTTTACATATTTGTAGAGCATGTTTTGTTGGTGGCGGATTACTGTTCTTAGGCTTAGCATCTACAATAAGTGAAGAAAAGTGGGCTAAAATTGTCTATATAAATAAAAACTGGAACCTTCTGCTGTGTGCTGGAGTTATAAGAAAGATGTTAATGTGAAATGGTTCCCTAAAAGAAGAGGTGCTGAAAACTACTGCAACATCCATTAATAGGGGTGAATAAGGGGGTGAATCCAAAAGATTGCTTTATGCCATCATAACTCATTTCTGCCACCAGAATGGGGAGATGATTTTACTAACTGTTTCCATGTGCTGCAGTCCGAGCTCCTCAAATCTGGGACCTGCAGGAACAAGGTGAGGTCAAAGTGCAAATCTCGAGTAGGAGAAACTGGCAAACATCTTCCCATTCCACCAGCATAATGAATACTTTTCATTTTTTAAAGCTGTATGAATTTAGCATGTAAAGTAATTTGTTCACTCAAGTTGACACAAGTGTTTCAACACTAATTTCACTGTTTATTTTATCATTTGGAAGCTACAATCTAGGTGAATTACTGAGCACTTTGGTCTTTCAGAAAAAGGCATTTTTCAATCCATGGTTCACCTAGTCAAGTGCTGTTGTTGGTTTCAGTGCACTCGCCAAACTGAAATAGCAGACTCTAATGTTTAAATGCAGAATCAAAACCCACATATTGATCTAATAAAAGTACTAGCCATATAGCTATTGCCATGATGAGATGCTCTATGTATACCCAGAGTTCACGGCTTGCTGTAGTAATATTAACATTTTCCTCTTCAATGTTAACATCTACTTCTTACATATGAACAGTCATAACTTTATATACTATATATATATATATATACACACACAACATATATACAGAAAGAGATTTTATGTGTGATCAATTATATATGTGGGATAAAAGTTCATCTAAATAGCAGAGTTTCTTTCAATAAAATAAAGAGGAAAGGGTGAATGAGATGTTTGTTATGCTGCCAGCTGAAACTACCACAGGTTAACTCACTGCATATACTTACTTGCTGGGTAAAATCTTGCTACAGGTTTTCCAATTTTAACTAAGTTCTGGAAAGTAACAAGCAAATTGTTTGAAAACACCATTTTTGCATTAAATGAGCCATTTGTCTTAATCTTTCAACAGGCCAAGCTTTTTCAGAGCCTCCTTTCGGTCCTCATCTGTGGCCCCCTTAGGTGTGATTTTTACACTGACACAAGGGGGCCTGGGAAGCTTGGCAGGGTTTTGAAGTGGGTAAGATCTCCGCTTATCACTTTTTTCTATTTCATAATTCTGCATTCTGTTCTCCTTCAGATCAGCGAAGTCACTTCCCATCCCAAGGGAAGTTGTACGTGGCCGGTTGTTCTTGAGAAAACTTGGAGCTATTTTGTCCAAAAAGGGTGTTGTGCCAAATGAGGCATTGTTCTTAATATTCTTAACCTCACTGCCAGAAGAGATGTAGCTGCTCAAGCCCACTCCTGATCGTTCCAGTGTGTTGGATTTAAAGCTCACCTGTTTAATACCTGGAACATTGATCTCCATAGGGCGGAAGCCGTTCCCTCCAAGCTGGCTATGCTGCTGCTCAGGTTTCTTATTCACAGCAATATTATCGACATTTACATTCTCCCTGCTGCTAGTCCTTGGATTCTCTCTGGATTTTGGGAGAGCAGAGTTTTTGGCCCCATGATCATCTGGATCTTTATCTTGTGGGAGACCTAGTTTCTCAAGAGCCTCTCGCCTGGCTCTGTCTTGTTCTTTCTGAAGAGAATGTATCTTTTCTGTGGAAAAGTCACCTGTTGCTGCTCTGGGTCTGCCATTTGATGGAGCAAGCACTTTTAATTTGGAACTGGACTCCACAGTGAGTGACATATTGCTTTTGCTGGTTTTGAGGATAATGTTTGGGGGCAGTTTCCTGGGCTTTGGAGCGGTGGGAGGACCTTGCTTGAGGCTGGGATCCAGGGCAGCTTCCTCCACTGTAGGTTGTTTATAATAGGCTTTGGTACATTCAGTTATCTTCTTGTTAGGCTGTGGAGACAGAGGTTTTAGAACAGCTTGTTTTCCAAATGTCAGCTCCACCTTCTCTGATGACAGCTGCTGTTGGCCAGCTCTAGCCTCATAACCTTCTATTATGTCAATATTTCTCTTAACCTCAGAGTGATAAGGTCTCTGCTTTTCAATATCCTTGCAGGAATCATTATTAAGAAGTGGCACCTCCTGCCCTGTTGTGAAATGGCTTCTCCACTGATCCTGAAATGGCTCAGGGGGTGGAATGACTACAGATTCCAAGTCAGTGTTTTTTATGTGGGCACTTATACTGGGCTGGTCATTTGATATGTCCGCAGTCTCAAGCTTATGTGACCCCCATGAATTCAGGTGCAACTGAGGAAGTGTGTTTGGATCATCAACATTAGATCCTGCTGTCTCTCTAAGTGAATATCTGTTTGTTTGTGAGTCTTTTCTTACACCAACATTCCTTGGAAGGCTGTGGTAGCCTGGACTTGTGGTAACAGGAATAAAATCAAAAACACTTTTTTTGCTCTTCTGTTCATTTTTTGGATGTCTTCCAGCATTTTCATGGTCCAGTTCTATAACATTGAGAAAGAAAGAGTGAATAATAATGAGTAATGGTCCCTTTTGGATTGCTTTTTAAAAAAACTCTGAACACCTCAAATAAGATAAAGGGGGGAAAATTCCTAAAAGGAAAAAAAAATCATATCAGGGAATGCAGCTGTAATATTAGGCTGTGGTGAAACACCATATGTAAACAGCACTATATAGAAATTTTGGGGAAGAGACCACAAAATGATTAGTAAAATTAGAGCAGAGAGTCAGTATGAAAGTGACAATATTTTTTCATCCTGATATTACACTTCAGGTGACAAATGAAAACAAGAAATGCAGTACTATGCCTGAAGCTATTTTATTTAAAGGCAGCTATTTTATCTGAAAACACCTCCATGTGGCAAACTCAAGTGTTTAAATTGTTTGCCTTGATGTGACAACATAGCAACTCTTTCCATGTTCAAACAAAATACTCAATGCACCAAAATGATATTACAAGATTCCTGGTTGGTAAATTTAAATCAAACATTGTGTTGACAGATAAGCCATAGGATCACCAAGAGTCAGACTTGACTGAACAGTTAACATCAGCCAGCTTGGCATGGTAGTTAGCAGCACGGATTTCTAATCTGGTGAGCCGGGTTTGATTCTCCGCTCCCCCACACGCAACCAGCAGGGTGACCTTGGGCTTGCCACAGCACTGATAAAGTTGTTCTGTCTGAGCAGTAATATCAGGGCTCTCTCAGCCACACCCAGCTCACAGGGTGTCTGTTGTGGGGAGAGGAAAGGGAGTGCGATTGCAAGCTGTTTTAAGACGCCTTCAGGCAGAGAAAAGCAGCATATAAAAACCACCTCTTCTTCATCTTCATCATCAAATTAAAATGAAAAAAATATTAAGAGAATCAAACCTGTGGAAGTAATGTGGAAACTTCTCCACCCTAGTGATAAGGATATATGGATGATAAGGATATATTCTTGTAAGGAAGGATACCTTTTTTAAAATCAGACTTTGAAGCTCAAGTATGTTAAACAAACCTTACTAAGCAACATTATATTTGCTATAATAAGAAACAGATGTTGAGTTATTGGAAAAACAGATGTTGAGTTATTGGACCACAAGTATGATCAATAAATACAAAATGCAGATTTGATTCCACTGCTACATCAGTTCACTTTTCAGAGGAAATATTCTGTTACAGAGAAGTTCACCTTTAGGATTGTCTCTCTGAGGCCACGTCCGTGGATGCCTGGTAGGTCCAGCAATTTCAGCCTCATCAGTAGAAAGCCCACTGTCTGCTTCAGCATCTAGTGAATCTAGTGTTTCTTGAAGGAACATCAGACATTCTTTCTCTTCCACAGATAGATAGTCATAGCCACTGTCACTCTATATGAAAAATAAAAACCTGTTCAATATCTCACAGAGACATGAATTATTCATTTTAAGAGAAATGGGTTCAATCCCCATCCCCCCACCCCCATGGAAACAAAATATCTAAAAAGTACAGTACAGCAGTAATTTAATGGTAAGTATTTCCCTGAGGCATTAACATAGAAATGAGAGCTAATCTTTATAACCAAGATCTAGAAAACCTCTACTGACTTCCTCTTGTCTAACAGACCATGAATTTACCATTGCAATCACTCACTCCTCAAACATGTACCTGCATTTTAAACAGTATCACAAGATTTTTGGTTTAAAGTGTTTGTAAACTGATTTGCAGTGTGCCTTTGTAAATTCACTTACCAGCTTACAAAATGCAAAAGATTGTTTGAAAATACTAAAAAAAAAGCAAACCGTGCCTGAAATATCACAGTTCAAAACACTTCAGGACATGTTTTGTATTTACAGCTGCCATTTTTAGTTCTTCTAATGCACAGTATAGTGATGCACCAAAATGATAAGACAGAAACCTAATGTACATGTTTAATATAAGAGCTGCAGTTTTGGCTAGATACGATATACACAGGGTTGCAAACCTCCAGTTAATGGCTGGAGGTCTCCTGGAATTATCACAGATCCATCTCAGTCTGAAAGTTACAAACTGAGAAAATGAAACCTTGCAAGAATGCATTGTGCATATGCATAGGGAATACTTGAGAAACAAAGTCATTAAATCTTCTCAAACACTTAGTTAGTCTGAAGATCTGTTATATGTTTTTAAAAAATCCAATGTCTAGTTCCATTGATGGTGGTCAAGAAAAGGGGATGTAGAGGCTTTGTTGGTGAAATGCTCTATCAAGCGGATTCTTTGAAAGTATCAGTGTTGAGGCCATAAAAGCTGAAAAACACATGTATCATTCATAACTTTATTCTGTATACTGGGTCTTGAGAGACAGTTGCTATATGGTACACAGCTTTCTCTGCAATGACATTGACATTGTGGAACAAACTGCTTATCAACCCCTTCTCCTCAAACAAGTATATTCAGAAATACTGTCCCTCCCCAATAAGTTATATTCCCTTGCTTTTGACCAAGTTTTTTACTGTAGTTTATCTTGTTGGTTTATGCTGCAAGCTATCTTGACTCTTCACAGTAATTAAAACAGAAGTAGGATTACCATTTCAGATTGGTTGGAGTCATTGCTGATCATACTGTCACAGCTGTCCACACTACCAACAACTGCTGCAGGATCCAAGTCAGTTGTCCCTCCCCACAAGTCCTTCTTAGGCATATCACAACTCAAACAAAATATCTGCAAACGTGACCCAGGAGTCCTGGAGAGGAAAGAAAACCAAGACACAACTTTTATTTATACGTCTGCATTTTTTGGTCAGATCAAGAGTTCAAATCATGATCTGAAAAAAGTAAGTTACCTGCAAATTGCTAGACTTAAGTACTGTTCCAGAACCTTTAGCAAATATTTAAAACATATATTCTATATGTCATCTGTAATAGTACAGTGAGGAATCAAACTTGTGCATTTTATATTATGCATTATAGTACACCTATTCCTCAAAATGTAAAGAATACACTTTGTCAGTATATTGTATTAACTTTATTTGCACCATAGCAAACTGCAAGATTTCAAAAGCACTGGACTGTTATGAGTCACTATGGAACTCCAAGATTCTCTCAGGGTCCCTCCCTCAGAGTCCCTCCTTCAGAAGCAACCTAAATCATATGAAAACAAATCGTACGACCTACTGATAGCATGGATAGGCTAATTATTGGTTATCACTATGTGTACCATACATTTTTTGCCCATTCCATCCCACACATTTATATCCCATCTCCAAGGAACTCAAGGTAGGATACATGGGGTATTTCTCCACCACCCCTATATTACCCTCACAATACTGCAAGGTAGGTTTACAGTGAGAGATAGTGACTGTCTTCCCTTCCCTACTTTTGAGCTCTGCATAGTCATGTCAAAACTATACTTTAAAATTTTCCCACACTGGCTGTAATATTTAAAATGTAAGTGTGAAACAGGGATAGTGAAAGACAATTTACAAACTTCCTGTTGCACACCAGCATCACAGTCCCTCCCAACATTTTCAAGTGCCACTGTTGACGTTCTGATAATTATAATTTCTTCTTGCTGTTTTTGTTCCTAACTAGATCAGCCATAGAGAATCATACTTTGGTGTGTTGAAAGAGTCCCAATGAGATCATACTAGCAATCCTTGAAGCGATCAAAAGACTCCTTAACACCACTTCTTGTCAAGTTCAATATCTAACACTTGTATCAGCAACAAATTCAAATGGGGGGAAAGTTGGTTTGAGTGATCACAGGTAAACCCGTCAGTTTAATATGTGAAAGAATGGGCCCAATTGCAAACGTTACCAGGCAATGTAGACTATAAACTAGGGCTTAACATAGACATACACCAACATGAACCACCTTGGATAAAACCCAGTACTCAACTCTACCAATAGCTAATTTCTTAAACTGGCCAGACAGAAGCTTCTGTGAACCCACAAGCTGAGCCTGAAAGCAGGAGTCTTTTCCCACTGTTGTGCCCCCATCACCAGAAACCAGTATGCAGTGGCATATTGCTGGTTAACACAGGGGGATGTTTTGTTTAGGAGAAGGTTCTGTTTATGTATCACAGGTAATACCTGTTGACATTTCCCATGAATCTGTCTAATCCATTTTTAAAAACCACTTAAGCCAGTGGTGATTATCACATCCGATGGAACTCTTGGCTCCAGAAAAATTACTGTATTAAGTGAAAGTACTTTCTTTTATTAGCCCTGAATTATTGCCCATTACTTTCATTGTCTGATAATACAGGTATTTTTGTATTTGTATGAGTTTATAATAGGTCAGCTTACAAAAGATACCTAAAAACAATAAACGCTTCAAGACCATACATCAATAATTACCTTTTCTGAGCCACTAACACTGGGAAAGCACTGATCACTAAATAAGGCTGTCAACTATAGGAAACTTATGCCTATTTACTTAGGGAAAAGGCCAGAGTGTAGATGTATGTGCGTATACCTGACACATGCCTCTCATCCTTTAAACAAACCGAGGACAGACATCACAGTATTTGGTAGGAATAGATGGCTTCTTTTTACAGAGAGTTCATCCAGATCCTTTGTGTTCATGTGTATAGACAAGTGATTTGAGAAATGTCTTGGGGAGGAGTGGACCAGTACTTGCATGGCCAGAAGCCAGGCACTGACCAGATCCAGACCTGAGAGCCAGTTTGGTGTATTGGTTAAGAGAGCTGACTTCTAATCTTCCGAGCCAGGTTTAATTCCCTGCTCCTCCACCACATGCAGCCAGCTGGGTGACCTTGGGCTCCCCACAGCACTGAGAAAGCTGTTCTGACCAAGCAGTAATATCAGGGCTCTGTCAGCCTCACCCCCCTCACAGGTGTCTGTAGTGTGGAGAGGAAAGGGAAGGCGATTGCAAGCCGCTTTGAGACTCCTTCAGGTAAAGAAAAGCAGCATATAAGAGCCAACTCTTCTTCTCAGCTTCATTGGGGAACCTGCTTCATGTACCTTCCAATCATACCTTGGGCTAAGCAGAGGTCAAGCGCAGTAGTCTCTGCTGGGGGCAGAAGGTTCTGAAATACACTGAGATACTGTGAACTTCTATGTGTGGGAGTGGTGGGTTATAAATCGAATAAACAAATTAAATATTTTATCTGATGGGAAAAACAGACTGGTTGCCCTTAAAGAGCAAACGGCAGTGGAGGTGGGAATAAGGATCAGAAACAGTGCAGGGGAAGTCAGCTAATGGCTCACAGACTAAAGATTTATTCATAGATCTACCACAGGGGTTCATCCAGTTTTTTAAATTTTAGACATGTGCAGAGAATTCTAGACAGCATACAGGAACCCGAGGTTCAGTCTAAGGTCTACCCACCTTTGAAAATCTTCAAATAGGTGTGGGTGAGGAAGAAAGGCATTTGCAGGAGAGAATCGGAAGGCACGGGGTGGGGGGTTAACTAACCTTCTCACTCACCATTCCTCTGCAGTAAGTGACCCTATTTGCTTTCATTATCTCAGCAAACAAAAGTTTGGAGATACATTTTGCCAAAACAACTTCAGCTTCATTCTGACTTTAGCTAGCGAAAACCTGCCCAGCAAGGCTACAGCCAACCACAAAAAAATAACAGGCACCTTCAATTAGTCTAGTACTATCGTTCTGTATGTCACATTCTCCATAATTTGAGAATCAGGAAAGTGCTGCAAGCTTGTGCATTTCTGTGCCAATCTCATTGTTGCATTTGGGAGGGAAAACCCACTGGCATATGGGAGGAGGAGGGTGGAACCCACAGCAAAGAAGGAGGGGGAAGAACAGACTCTGAAGGCTCAGCAGAGACCTCTTGGGAAACAAAGCTATATTACATAACTTTAAGCACTGTAAAATTAATCATTGACAGATTTAAAATGTCAGGTGCCTGTCTTCTGGGTTTTTTTGCACATGCTTCCCCCTTCCCCCTCCCCCATTCTACTGTTTGCCGTAAGTATAACTTACAGCTTGGTGTAGTGGTTAAGAGCTGCAAGCTCTAATCTTGAGAGCTGGGTTTGTTTCCCCACTCCTCCACATGCAGTCAAGTTGGATGACCTTGGGCTAGTCACAGTCCTGCTAGAGCTGTTATCACCAAGCAGTTCTGTCAGAGCTTTCTCAGTCTCGCCTACCTCACAGGGTGCCTGTTGTGGGGAGAGGAAGGGTGAGGAGAGGAAGGGAAGATTATTGCAAACTGTTTTGAGACCCCTTTAAGTAGTGAAAAGCAGGGTATAAAAATCAACTCATCTTCTTTAGTATTATATCAGCATTAGAGCCAACAATGGTTAAAAGAACTAACAATGACCTGCAAAACCCACTTTAAGCTTTGGTTTAAAGGCCCCTAATTAAAATTAGCCCTGGATGACAAAAGGCTGAAACATTGCTGCAGCAAATTATGGGATGCACATAGTCTGTATTAAATCTGTACATTCAATCAGGAGACAGATACTTCAGCCCCAACACAAAGAGAACTTTTATTATCAAGGAGGAAAACTGAACAGCAACAGGGAGAACACACAGGCTTGATATAAATATCCAACTGCTTCAGGCCACGCCCCCTCTAGACACACTATTGGTTGATAATACACCCTTACAATTGGCTACTAAACGCACTCTGCCAATTGGCTGCTGGAAACGTTCTAGCAAATCATAATTGAGGACCGAGGAGCCAGGTCCTGGCCAAGCTCAGATACATGAACTATATTGCATGAACACATATACACATACATAACAGTCTCACAACATGTTTTCAGGGCCTAGTCCCAAACCTGAAATCCTGTGCATATTATAGCACTGTGCACCTAGCTGGGCCACCTCAAGCAGTGCTGACTACAACCATAGGTTGCCTTCTAACTGAAGGTTCAGCGTTCCAAACACAGGCAGTCCCACCCATTGAGATCCCTAGTTCCGTATGCCTTCACCTGCTGCTCAAGTTTCTCCTTGTTCAACCCCTCCTAGAGGGGAGGTTCAGCCCTGAGGCATTCTTCCTTGAGTTTTGCAAATCCATAGGCAATCTTTCTAGGGTCAGCCATCTTCAGATGCAAGATCAAATCACAGAGTTGGAAGGGGCCATACAAGCCAACTAGTCCAACCCCCTGCTCAATAAAGGATCAGCCTACAGCATCCATGATAAGTAACTGTCCGGCTGCTGCTTAAAGACTACTGTGATGGGAAGCTCACCACCTCCACTGATTCCACTGCTGTACTACTCTGATTGTGAAAAAAAATCCTGATATCTAGCCTGATTTCTGCAGCTAGTTTAAACCCGTTACTGCGAGTCCTCTGCTGCCAACAGGAACCTTTCTCTGACAACCTTTCAAATACTTAAAGACAGCAATCATGTCCCCTCTCAACCTCCTCTTCTCCAGGCTGAACATTCCCAAGTCCCTCAGCCATTCCTCATAAAGTGTGGTCCCCAGGTCACGGATCATCCTTGTTGCTCTCCTCTGCCCCTCTCAATTTTGACCACTTTTTTTTTTTGAAGTGAGGCCTCCAGAGCTGCATCCTGTACACCAAGTACAGTTCAACCAGTCAGACTTTGGAAGCATCACTAGAAGTAGTGAAGCAACTAATGGGCTAGCCCAAGATTATGCTGCAAAACCAACAGCAGGAGCAAAGAGAACATGTCCTTTGGTCTCTCCCTATCATTCCATTGCCAAACTATGCTCACTCCATTAAACTATGATTCCTTGCTAAGAGGCAGCCACAAGCTCTGTAACCTGTAAGACATGTTTCCAGTTTTTGTTCTGTCTCTGTACAGTCATGCAGCACAAAATGGGAGCCTACTCCCTCTTTACAAGCTCAACAGTCCTGAATAGCTGCTTTGCAAATGAAGTCATTTCATGTGTAACTAGGTGCTACAGCAACTATTTTTTAAAAGGGTGTACAAATATGTCATCACTCCAGTGAACAATACTGCTCAATGAGGAAACAACTTTTATTTATCCATTTTACAAGCCCACCTACTGGCCATCTCACCTCCTCTCACCAGGGCCTGAAAAGGTCCTAAAAGAATAGGTCCTACTTGGGGATTTATAGTAAGAGGCTAACCTGTGTTGTGTTAGAAACTAGCTGTTAAGATCCACCAGCACTGTTCACCACAAGCTATTGTTGAAAGCAACTAATCCTAGTTCCCTGGGTCAGGTCAAGAATATGACCAGGCTGAGGTGAATGCCTTATATTTCAAAACACAACATTTATAGTAGAGAATTTGGATAAGATGATTGCTAAGTACCTAGCAGTTGGTGCAAACTTAAATGGACTCCGGGGAATGGTAGGGGAAGGAAGGCCTGGAGGATCATTGTCCATGGGGTTGCGATGGGTCGGACACGACTTCGCACCTAACAACAACAAGTACCTAGTGAGGTAGCCAGCAGCATGGCACATTGAGGTGCTTTAGAATCATGCTGGGTGGCTAAAGTAACCTGGAGTGTCAGCATATGACATGAAGAGTTTATTCAGTCAGCTTTTGTCTAGGACAGCAGTTGTCAACCTTGGGAACCCCTCAGGGGATTGATTGACCTTTTCCAAGGGGTCACCATTGAGGCCGCCGCAACTGAGCTACCGCCATCGAGACTCCATTTCCAATTTTGGCATGTGCAGTTCGATGTGGGTCGGCTGCTTCAGCAATCTCTGATGCCTGGAGTGGCCAGCGCCATGGAGAGGAGGGGTGGTGCAACCAGTAGCACACCAGTCGGCGGCCGCACATAAACACATGCAGGCACAGAGCACTCCAGCGCCACCCCTCCTCTCCTCACTGTGGGATGGCCGCTTCAGGTGTTGGAGATAGCAGTTTGCATTCTTAATGCCGCTACTCCCTTTGGGGTGCCGCCACACCAAAGGGGGTCGCAGTATCAAGAAAGCTGAGAACCATTGATCTAGGAAGATTTTGTGTGACATGGCACCAAAGCCATTTAGCAGGTCAAATGAAGACTATCTCCCCACCAAGACTCCGAGGCAGCCCATGTTCATATGAGCAAAAGATCTAGTGCATATAGAAAACACAAACTCAAGATTGCTCATTATTTTAAGCAATTACACACTTGTAGTCTACTTTTTGTTTCTTGCTTGTACCCCCTTTCCTGCCTTACCTTGTTTCCCACCTTTGTAATCCATTCCTTAAACAGCTTTCTCTTTGCATTGTTTTCTAATTCTGTAAATTTAGGTCTATTGCATGTTTAGTGGATGTCTTATGCTGTCTGATTCTTTCAGCAGCCTTGAGTCTCAACAAGAATGGCGGGCTACAAATGAAGTCTATAAATATTAGCATGGCCTAGAATAATTGCATGGTTAAGGCTGCCGGTTTCTAGGGTAGTGCCCAGTTCTATATGAGATATCTTTAAAGAAACAAACTCCACACATAATTTCCTTCCAGCAACATGGGTCAATCCTTGTCTTTTCTTTCGAATGAGAGATCTCATTAGAGGCTTAAGGGGCTAGAAGCCATAAAGCTTTACATGTGGTGGCCATGAACCTAGTCTTCATAAAATTAGGTTTCTAGATTCAGTTTCAGTCAATTTACATGCATCCTGTCCCCATCTACAACTAGATTATGGATAAAACTGGTGATTTCAGGATTTGGAACAGTTAACACAAGTTAACTGCTAAATAAGCAATATTAGTTGCAACACATCACACTCTGTTTGAAATGTTCCCTGAAGGTTTTTGTAAGTTTCAGCAGCTGGTAGCTTGAGGAAAGGAAACTCAATCACTTCTGCTTCTATGCTACTCCTTTTGTATTCTTTGTTGGCTGAATCCAAACTAGATTAGCAGAATCAGTAATTAGAAATTAGTGAGGTTCAGAAGGGGGTGGCAGAAATAGAAAATTTAGGCTACATCCAACTCATTCCATCCTGTGCATTATTTGTATATTCTTTATTTAACAGATGGTGGTCAGTATCAGTAGCTGGCAAACTAAATTTTATGTTAGCTTTCAAAGTGAATGTTTGCTTGTACCAAATAGTCAATTAAATCTAAGCAATATTAGGAGGGAACCCCACACACTATTTTTGCTAATTTACTGAAATTATTTACCAGTATGCATTCATTTTATCTTTTGTTTTCACATGGGCTTTTTTGTGATGGTACTCTCCAATACCAAGTATCGGCATCTTTTGGGTGGGGAATCTCCCAAGATCTGACAGAGGAATTCTTGAACACAACCTTATACATGAATACAAGAACCTTTTTTCACTTTTACAAAAAGAAAAAAGAATGCAAAACAGGGATTGACTCCTGGATGAGTGTACATTTCCAGGGCGATACCTTCCTGCCCAACTATATTTTGCAAGTGTGTTGAGGTAACAGTCACAGCTAGAAAGACAATGAAAGAAAAAAAGGAAGGAATGGGGAATATTTGCTCCCTTTTAACTATAGCTGTTATAATGCAATAAAACTGCCCTTCTTTCTAATACATATATATCCTAATCTATTTCTAAGACATTGTATGATACAAGTTTATACAAAATCACCACCAGTACCCATATACTATGTCATACACTGTTCTAGAGTGGCTTTCATCTACCAGAGAAGATTTGGGGGGGGGGGGGACAGACTTCTTGAGTGAGAAGCAGATGGGAATGTCTCGTTGCACGGTGTGGTTATCTGGATCAAAATAATAATTGCTTATTGGGATTATGTACAAAGGTATTATAAAAATGCCTCAGAGATTTACCAAAAGTCATTGCTAATCTAAATTTAAATCATAAGTCTGCCTTCTAGAATTTAAATAAACAAACATGCATCAAAGAAGATTTGGTTTGGGACACCATACCTGAATTGAATAAGCCATGTAATGTCACAACTTGCCAGAAACTGGCCCTTATTGATCAAACAAACATTACAGTCACAAACACCTAAGCCTGTAGGACACTACAGAACTCAAAGCCTGAAAGTTCTAAAGAATAAGGCTTAAGAGCTAACAAAGATGTAGTTATTTTTATTTCAGATTTTTTGAGCTATGAATATTTACTAACATTTAGAAATGAACAATTCAGCAAAGTGGATGTGTGCATATGACACAGCAGTAAAATATGTTTCTGGTTCATTGTTGCTTATTCTCAAGGAAGTATATTAGGGCATACCCAACACTCACAATGCAATGCTATGCAGCATTACTCTAGTCCAAACCATCTATTTCAATGGGCTTAGACTAGAATAACTCACAATGCAATAAACTGTTAAGTGATCAGCCATGCATATATGAGCCAATGCAAGGAGATGGTATTGCTAGTCCTCAATCTGTGACCTTCTGTTACATGGGAGTCTTTTAATCCTCTATGAAATGCCAATTTCTTTTAAAATCCTAATGGGTAGAGAAGGATCATTAGACACAGGAATATAAGTATTTAAGTGAGCCAGTGCCAAAGCAGACCCAGAAATTAAAGATTAACAGAGAGAGAGAGAACGAACACATAAGCAGTACTACTGGTTTTGTGGGAGGGGGGCGGCGTTGTATTTTGGCTTTTGCAGAGGAAAGAAATGAGATTGAACAAATTTAGTCCAATGACACCTTTAAGATTGACAAAGTTTTAATCAGGTTGTAAGAGGCATATAAATGTTACTTTACTGTCAAACTGAAATTAGCATTTTCTATTCCACAAAGAATAGAGCCTTCCTTTCTACAATCATTAGTCACACCCATAAACAATTTCTAAATAATCAGACTAAGATTACCAAGGGGAGAAGAAAGACTCATTTCTGCACTATCCATACCACTGAAACTAAACATGCACATTTACCAACTAGAGCTACAGGTACTAGTACCTCCCCACAGTGAAAAATGAAACTTAAAATGAGGAACAAAGTCATGCCTCTTCTGGAGTCTAACACATTCCCAAGATTTCTAACAGACTGGTATGAATTCTGACCGATTAAGCTGAACACACTAAACTAACACTTTGATAATCTTTCCTGGACAGAAGAACTGTCACAAACCCAGCAGGTTGCAAATTGCAATACACAGATGATGAACTCTATTCAACTCAGTGGATCAATAATCATACAGGCCTTTAAAGACTCACAACATCTCTGCTCATGAGCATAGGGCCAGTGAAACACTTTGGCTATGAAGTTTGGATCATATACCGCCAGTTACAACCAGACCAAACACACTGATATTTTTTTCACTGCTAGGTCCCTGACCAGAAGAGATTTCAGATTTTAGCATCACATTTGCTTTTAAGCAGAAGAAATATTTCAGGTATACATCAGTTCAAATAGTCATCCCATGCTCATGTCCTTGATAGTACCAGTTTATTATTACAAATAAAGTTGTCAGACCTTTGAGAACACTGATTATCTCCAGTTGCTTGTACTGGAAACCAACTGAGTGACTCACACTGACACTAGAAACTGTCATCTCTAATAGAAGAAAAGCTGCACACATATACATATGTGTCTACACATGAATCTGCCTCATGCTGAATCAGTTCTTTGGTCCATCTATTCAGGCTGGCAGCTCTTGCTCAGGCAGGTCTTTCATATCATGCTGGCACCTTAACTGGAGATGCCAGGGATTGAACCTGGGATCTTCTGCACACTAAGTAGATGTTCTACTACTGATCCACTACTACTACTGAAGTAATTCATGTGACGCTGCTGGAATTTCACCTGTCAAAATTAGAAGATAACTACCAGGAGTATGTTACTTTTCCCAGCTTGATGTAGTAGTTAGGAGCACAGACTTCTAAACTGGCGAGCTGAGTTTGATTCCCCACTCCTCTTCCAAATGCAGTCAGCTTGGTGCCCTTGGGCTCGCCACAGCACTGATAAAGCTGTTCTGACTGAGCAGTGATATCAGGGCTCTCTCAATCTCACCTACCTCACAGGGTGTCTGTTGTGGGGAGAGGAAAGGGAAGGCGGTTTGTAAGCTGCTTAGAGACTCCTTCTGGTAGAGAAAAAATGGCATATAAGAACCAACTCATCTTTTACCAAAATCAATGACTTAGGGTGATAATTTCACATTATTTTATTGTCAGGAAATTACTATTCATTTATTTTGTAGGGTTCTTTCCCCTACCCCCAATACAAATGTATCCTGATGCAACTCAGTATACCTATATCTGATCAAGGAACTTCATGCAATTTAAATCAGTCTCCATGTATAAGAACTACATATTTAAAATAATAATACATTTCTATGCCCTGCCTTCCTATATTTTTATAATAAGCAACACTCTAATAAATGGAAAGTGTGCTGGCAATTGTATAATAAGAACTCAACTCTTTTAATTCACCTGCGTGAGGAAAGTCATCTCTCCTCCTCCCATATTGTTTTGCTCAAAACACAGAAGGTGCTGAATGTACACAACATGCCCCCAAACTTCTAGCCACTTTTACATGAACAAAAGAGCCATATCTAATCTTTGTCAGTTACAGCTAGGGGTCTCCTCAATGCGGGCTGCACAGGATCAGATTACTGCACACAGTTAACTTGTTTAGCTGCATGTATCTTAGAACATAACCCCCTCTCTTCACAATAAGTTAAAATATTTCCTTTCAAATCCTTTATAGAAAATGGATTATAATGGCACACACTCCTATATCCTTCAACTGCCTTTTGTCACCATCATCATTGAAAATAAAAAGGGATACTGTCACTTTTTCAGCTTTTCAGGTTGCTCAATGTTTTATGAACAGTGAATACAAAAAGAGGAAACATTTCCACTTACCACTAAAGAATCAATTTAAGAGGCATTAGTAAAGCAACAACTGCAGCCCATATGGCTTATTTCCATCATGAAGCACAAAGTTTTCTGTAATCCTCTGGCAGCTCAAAGATTTTAACAGGAATAGCAGCAAGCAACATCTTGACAGCCCACAAAAGTATACAAGCTTCTGTTTCTGACATTCTGCTTCCCAAACCAGCTACCTATCACCTATTTGCACCACTGTGCAAGAACATTCCTTATCATGAGCAAACATGGTTTGGTTAGAATTTAACTCACCTTACAGAGGAAATAAAAACAATTCCAAGTACTCTGCTATATACTAGCACCACCAGACAAGTTGTACCTCTTGCTCCGCTCTCTTCATGACCTCCCACTGACTTACCTAGACAGGTAAATTCCTCCTCTACCTGTCATCACTCCACCCTGCTGCTGACTCCCAACCAATCACACACCCTCCTCCTAACTCCCCATTCCAGCTGTTCCAAAAAGAAAGGGGGAGGAGAGATTAAAGAGCTCTTGGCCAACTACATTTTTCAGTTCTAAACCTTGGCAGCCAGACGTGAAGCAAAAGAAGTGATCTTATTGTAAAATCTGCATTTTTTAAAGAAGCCCCTTTGTCACTAACACAAGACTGTTACATACTATTTGAATTATGGAGGGACTACGGAAGGGGTTTCTGTCTTCCATTTGCCCTTATAAATTAACATAAAACCGATTCAATAGCAAGGAAACACAGTAATCAGTTGGGGGAGGGGGGATCCTGCAAGAACATGGCCCTTCAAGAAGCAAAGTGAGTACATCACATTTTGAAAAACTGCAGTTGCTGTCTTGGTTACAGCTGCTCCCTTTCTGCCATCCCAGAAAGATTCCTGAATAAAGATTACTTTCCAATCAGCCTGTTTAGATCCAAGCTCTCTATTTCTAGGATGATTTGATTATTTCCCTGCTATTTTGCATGCAGTGTTCTGTCTTTCCTTTGAGACCTACAATTGTATAATACTGAAGAGACTGTGATTCAAGAGGCTATTGTTTCAAATCTCATCTCAGCCATAAATGCTATAGGAGCCCTCAGGCAAGTTGCTCTCTTGGCCTTGATCCCACATCTGAGTATGGGGATATTACTTGGCCCACTTTACAGGGCTGTTATAAGCCTTGCTGTTACATTATGAATGAAATACCTCAAATGATGAAAGTTAAAATGCAAAGTTTTATCTCTTTATACCCTACTTTTCTCCCCTATGGGGACCCAAGGGAGCTTGCAACTTTATTCCTCCCTTCTGCTCACCCGAGCAAAGTTTGAGCTAAATTAGGCTGATGGACAGAATTGTGCCAATGTCACTCAGAAAGCTTCCCTGCAGAGTGAGGATTCAGATGGTCTCCCAGATCCAGCACTCAAACCACTACCCATACCAGCTGTCTTGGAAGCAGTCCTTAACACACTTATGAATGGTCATTATTATTCCCCTTTACAATAACCTTTACAAATTAAGAGATGAGCAGCCTGAAGAACTGTAAGCATAGCTGAAGTGTGGCTGCCAGCTTTGAAACACAGGAGGAGCAAAGAAATGACAAAACAGAATTTTGTGGCATGACCTCTGAACTGTTGGGTACTGTGAAGACTAGGACCGATTCTGCATGAGTAATTTACTCCTGCACAGCCTCTCATTGTTTGCAGGTTTAATGCTGCTTCCACATGACATCAGCAGCAACTCGGAGCTCTCCGATGGTGCAAGTTTTTGTCCAGTTTGCCCTGCAATGAGAGAAATCACAAAATCCTGATTTTCCACTTCTTGTCATGCTACAAATCATGGTGCAAACAGGGGCAAGCCTGTCTAGAGGGAGAAATGCACACCAGTCTTGGTAGCCCACCGTTGCACGCTCTCCTCTCCATTTTCTGATAGAACTTTTTAAAAAATAGTGTGGTCCATGTTGCTATGGGACTGCAAAGTGACATGCCCTCATTTCAAATAAATATGTTTTCTTCAGTATGCATGGTAATATTGGGATTAGGCAGTTAAAACATATTCCTGTTTGTGCTTTCTGGCGGTGGGGTATGAACAGGGGGGACATGTGATCCTGCAGTCCTCTCTCTATTAGTTTGGGGTCTGTGCTCTTTGCTTTAAATATTTATCATGAACACACAATCATCGGGGTCCAGTTACCATGGGCAGCCTATCACAAATCTAGCCGAACATAAAAAGAGACCATTATACAAAGAATCCTGAAAAGAGAACTAAGGAAATGTTTTATTGTTGTGGGGTGATCCCAAAACAACATGGAAGTGCATTTAAAAAAATGTTTTACTGTTGTGGCATTTCCCCATAGCAACATGGAAGTGTATTTTTTAAATTAATTTCAGGACTGGGGGGGGGGGGAGTTTGAGTCCCCAAAACAACTGCTGTGAAAGGATTGGTGGCTTGCATTGATGGACGGCTAGGGGAAAACTTCGGGTTGTTCATGCTTCCTGCTTCTCCGCTGCCTCATCAGGAGGTAAAAAGCTGCAACAAGGCAGTGTGATTATGCAGGAGAGGTCTCCCATCAGGAAGTGTGCAAATACATGGTTTCCTATTGTGTGTTTGCAAGCAGGAGGCAGCGCGTGTTATGCACCTCCATGCTGAATCGGTCTGACTAAATTCAATGGCATGCCCACACAAGCAAGCATAAAACCAATGCCTTATTTTAATTTCTCTGAAGTATCTTATGAGATGGTGGAACATGTGCATGTGATTGAGTTGCTGTCATCTGGGACACTACTAAGCAACCATAGCAACTGATAGGGTGACACTATAGACACACTAAATAATAGTAGTAATTGGTAAATTATATGCTTACCGATTATCTACATCTCTGAAGTTCAAATGTCTTACCCTCAGGAGACAAGCCATAAGCAGCAGAATCCCCATGCAGGGCAGAGGACTTTATGACATGTTCTAATAATATATTTTCTTATTACAGACTTGTGTGTGTTACGTGCTGTCAAGTAACTTTCAGTTTATGGTGATCCTTATTCATATGAATGTTCTAAGAATCATCAGCAAGCCTTGATCCCAAGTAAATCTACATTGGATTCCACATTGAAAGACTTACCTGTCATCACATACAAACCAACAATACGCCTTTAAATGCATTCACTGGTACCCTGCGAGGGAAGATCGGCAGTGTTCAGTCAGGGGTCTTCTTGTGTTTCTTTCTTTGGCAGGTAATAAATAAGGAGCCTTGCCATTTTCTCTCAGGAATGCTAACAAATGACTGGACAAATTCTTGTGATTCAATTTAATTCCTGAGTGCAAGCAATACCAGTGCCATAATGTCATTAACATAAGAACATAAAAAGAGCCCTGATGGATCAAACCAGTGGCCCATACATCTCTCTATCTCACACTTTCAGTGAATCCCAGGGAGACTCTGGAAACCATGAGGGCTATTTCCCCTTGCTTTCACCACACATGTCCATTGGGTTTTCTTTTTCCTTCTGCATTAATTCTAGTAACAATGCCAGGATCCCAGCTCTTGTAGTGGTATCAGCATGGGGCCAGATCAATTTTAGGAAAGCCAGCCTGGGTGCCTATTTTCCTTGTGTGGAGATCTAGCATGGAGCTGAATGGATATGGCTATAGCTCTGTCTTCTCTAAGGAAGAAGCAGCCAGCAGGCCAGACTAAAATCTAGAGTCTGTAATAAGACACTGCAGTAGGAGGCAGCTTCTGAGGAGCCAACATGGATCTCCAGCCAGGTACCAGTACAATAGCTTTTTGGTCCTCTAGCCCTGAGGCAACAGAGAGCCAGCTGCCAGCCAGTTAACCACCCCTATCTCCAGAGCCTTGGGAACAGCACAGAAGGAAGAAACGGAGGGAGCTGCAAGACAGAAGGTGCAGTGCCAAACAGCACAGACCCCATGTTAGCCATGAGAGGTTGCAGGAGCAGGGATGAAGTGGCTGGCAGGTGTTTAGCTTGATGAATAAAGGCAGCAAACAAGGGAATGGCTGTGTGGAAGCAAAGAGTCTGCTAGTTTCTGATCTTGCAGCCTGTATTACTGATTGACTCCCTGGACTCTGACCTTGGCCTGTACTCTGCAAGTCTACTTTTGGATCTCCCTTTGGACTTGAAACTGTGAGTGTGTTTAACTGGTATCTGACTTTTCGGATGGGATTTTGATTACACTCATGCCCGCTATGACCCTGGACTGTGTTCTGACTATGCTTCTCACATTTGCCTACCCTGACTCTGGATTGTGCTTCAGACCTTGCACTGGGACTAAGTGGTGCTGTGTTTACCTGGCCGTTCAGGACAGAATCCCCTTAAAGGATCTTGGAGTGAGGGCTTTCAAAGGGCATGCCCTGATCAAGGGCTGCCAACAAGTTCCCCTCATGTTCAGTTGGCAGAGGAGACCACTTAAGGGTAAGTGCCCACATGGAATCTGACATCCTGCCATTCCATAGTTCTCTCCCACCCCAGCAGATAAGCTGGAGGACACTGACTATTTATTTTATTTTATTTATTTTAAATTTATATACTGCCCTTCCATATGGCTTTGGGCAGTAGGTCAGTTGATACCAGGATCTGGTTGTCCCATGTTGCACCAAGGCTTCTGTCTCATATTTCAGAGTAATTTCTTATAGGTATAGTTTGAGAACACCAAGCTAATTCATATAGGATGATCTGTCACCAGTATTTTCAGATGAAAAAGTTCTTTTCTTCTGCCTTCATACATACTTCATGAGCATTAGCAAGCACCGCCTTAATTTGGCATGTTGTTCTTCTGCATACTTCGTTGGTGACATGCTCAAAAGAGACACTTATGGCTTTGACACAAATCTCTCCCTAGCTATTTAATAGCTACTGGATGGATGTGGCTTGAAATATATTTGTTCCTCACAGATTTATTGTCATAGGCAAAGAGCAAAAACTGTTTCACTGATCAGTGAGTTGGAGATCTGGAGTGGCTGATTCTTACCCCTACAATAAACACATGATGTTCATGAAACAAGTGTGACCCTGTGCAACATAAACATGATCTCAAAACTGAGAACACACATAACCTCTAACAAATTTCTATGCCAACTTGTATAGAGAAAAGAATATGGACATAGTTTGTGTAATATTTTTAGTAAGAGCCAAAAGAATAATGGAAACTGGAGCATGCAAAAAAGAGAAAAGGAAAGTAGAAAAAAACAGATGACGACCAAAGAATCAAAGAAATGGTGGGAAAGCTATTATGAACACTGATGCATCAAATGCAGAAATTTGAGGAAAGAACATTCAGAGTGTCCAGAAAGACATTCAAGAATCAGAGGGAAAAAACCCAGAAGAATATCCAAGAAGCATGCCAAGAAGCAAAAAGGCAACCATATATATTTTTAAAAAAAGATTCAGAAAGCTGAACATCTAATTTTTATTTGCAGTGATAGACCAAAGATAAACTATTTTAACAAAAGAGTTACATAATACATAAGACATACAAAGAGTTACATAATAGTTATGGATAAAATATTATCAATCTCAGAATAAAATTTATAATGTTGATACATAGAAATAGAACTAAAACCAGAAATTTAATTTAAAACCTACAAATCCTTATAGTTTGCTCTTTGGACCTTTACAAGTTATGTAATCTAAAGCAAAAAACTTTGTAACACATCTTCCCTGGAAAATAGTGGGTGGGAAACATATTAAGATGGCAACAGAGAGACTTAGAAGCAAGGAGTACTCTGTAAGAATGTAACTGACTAACTAAACAACTAAAGATATTAATTGGCAACCCCCTAGAATTTTAAAACATAAAACTTACTTCACCTAATGACTCCTAATGTGGAGATGCTGAACACTTTGCAGAAAGGAATGATACTTCTGGGTGGAGGTTAATAAAGTTAAAAGCAACCCAAGCTAGAGAAGATGAAGAAAATGGAAAGAGAAGGAGGCCACACTCCTTTCCAGCCTTTCCTGCAGATGTCTGCCATCTCTGCCAGAAGACTGCTCACCTTCATCACTGGCCACCAGATGTGATTAACTTGTAAAAAGGCAAAAAAAAAATACTGGCAGGAAATACATGGGGAAATATAGTACATATTAACATTTAAATTCCCTTTTGAAGCTAAGAATATGTTATCAGATATACTGCCTAATAAATTATCAAAACTTCTGGAAGAGATATTCAAATACATCATGGCAGCAGCTAGAACTATGTAGCAAAATGGAAAGTAGATGTCTGCTCCCACCTAGAAGAATGGGATAATAAATTTGCCGAATATGCAGTAATGGTAAAATGAACAACTTATCTGAGAAACAGCCCAATCGCAAAATTTGAGGAGAGTTTGTGTATTATGCAAGCTGGAGACAAATTTAGAATAAGGAGTTCAAAAAAATTGCACATGTATGTATTGAAATGTAGAAGTAGAATGAAAATAAGTTTTAAATGTAACATCTTTACACCGCCCGTGGCGCCACGGGCGCCACGGACTAAATAAAACCGTAAGGGCTGTGTAGGAGGAGTTAGGGCGGGCTCGGTCCGGGATGAGGAAGGGTGCCGATTGGCCCCTTCCTCTTGACGGACCATTGGCCGAGCCAATCGGCAGGCGCGAAGCGCCTGCCGATTGGCTCGGTCGATTCCCACCCCACTCACAAGGAAGCAACTGCGAGCCGTGCGAAGCGCGGCTCGCAGTTGCTTCCTTGCTGGCGGGCTGACGCGTCGGAGGCGCGAAGCACCTCCGACGCATCAGCCCGCCGGCCAGGGAGCCCCCGGCAGTCGCGCGAAGCGCGGCTGCCGGGGGTTCCCTGGCCGCCGGCTTGGTGCGGCGAGAGGCGCGAAGCGCCTCTCGCCGCGTCAAGCCGCCACTCAAGCCTTCGCTGTAAAGCCGCCTCCGCCCTCAAGCCTCTGCTGCCGCCGATCAAGCCCTCGCCTCCGCCGTTCAGCCGCCTCCGCCGCTGCCGATCAAGCCGCCGCCGCCGCCATCAAGCCGCCGCTAAAAATGGCCGCCAGTCAGAAAACCCAGCGCCGGGTAAGAAATCTTTTACTCTCCCACTGCCTCCTAGCGCCCATTGTATTTAGGATACAATGGGCTCTTTTACTAGTCTTGAATATAAATGTATAAAGTGGATTCTAGGCCGAAATATCCTCTATCTTCTTATTATGAGATATAGAGCCATTTTCTTTCTGTACTCTTACATAATACTTATTGTTAAAAGCAACACTGCACAGGTAACTGTGGCAAAAAATATAATACCAAACATGAGGTAAAGATTAATGTTGCAGCGCAACCGCAAACCTACATTGTCAAAGGTGAAATAAAATCTTTAAAAGTGGTCTTTTTGGGGATCAGGCAGGCAAAACACACCCCCTTTTCTGTTTTCTAGAGCTGAGGAATGAGCTGGGAAAGAAGGGGGGGTGGATGATCGGCTGCCTTCTCCCGATCATACAGGGGTCTGAGCACCTTGTTTTAAAGACAACTATTTACACAAAATGTCTTTTGGGGCTCCAATTATCATGTTCAGGTTCTCAGAAATCTACCCTGACAGAAATAAACTGCAAAAGAACATGAATTTCAAAAAGGGGTGGGGAATGCTGTATCATTCTGGCATTTCTCCATAGCAACAGGGCAGTGTTGATTTCTATTTAAAATGCATTTGTGTTGTGGCATTACCACATAGCAATCTGAAAGTGCCTTTAAAAAAAAATTGATTTCGGGGCTGGGGGGGTACAAAGTTTAAGTCCATGAGAGAACTGCTTGGCTGTGATTGGTGGCTTACTGTGATTGACAAGCCAAGGAGCGGAGAGAGAAGTTTGGCTTGTTGTCGCTTGCAGCCACATCAGGAGGCAAATAGGCGCAATGGGGCAGAGGGATAACATGGGAGAGATCTGCCCATGAGGAGGACTGCAAGTACAAGATTTACTATCCCATGTTTACAAGCAGAAAGCCACTCACATTTTACCCCTCCATGCAGAAACGGTCCCAGTTTCGGTGATTCCCAAAATCGTGACTTAAAAATGGCCAAATCTCGACCTGGCTACTGGAAAGCTCCAGGATGCAGGCGACATCATGTGCAAGGGGCTCTAAAAGCTGCCAACATTCGAAGGATGTCCAGGAATATATTCCTCTTGTGCGAAGAGGAATGGATCGCCATGTGGCTGGGCCCGACCCCCTAACCCAAGAGGTGTGTTGCTTGCCAGGGGCGAAAATTAAAGATGTTTCAGAAAGGCTGCCCAAACTCCTCAAATCTACGGATCGCTACCCATTTGTGATGGTCCATGTGGGAACGAATGACATGTCCCTGAATACCATCGCTCCTATTAAAAAAGACTATCAAGATCTGGGGAGGAAGCTCAAGCAAATGGGGGCACAAGTGGTATTCTCTTCAATCTTGCCTGTCAAGGGAAGAGGAATGCGTCGGGAGAGGAAGATAATGGAGGTGAATCACTGGCTGCGTAGTTGGTGCCGGCAGGAGAGATTTGATTTCTGGGACTATGGGATAGGCTTTCTTGAGGAAGGCCTACTAGCACCTGATGGACTGCACTTATCGAAACTGGGGAAGAATGTGTTTGGCAGGAACCTGGGGAGATTCATCAGGAGAGATTTAAACTAAAGCCACTAGGGGAAGGAGACGATCAACATAGGGAGTGTATGGAAGGAAAACTATCGGAGGCAGCCCAACCGGCAAGGCCAGCTCATAGGGAACCAAAAGTAAAAGGATTCAGATGTCTTTATACTAACGCCCGAAGCATGGGCAATAAAAAGGAAGAGCTGGAACTTCTCATGCTGATGGAAAGGTATGATCTAGTAGGCATCACAGAAACTTGGTGGAATGATTCTCATGACTGGAATGTAATGGTGGATGGATATGAACTGTTCAGAAAAAACAGAATAGATCGAAGAGGTGGAGGAGTGGCACTGTATGTGAGGAAAGGGCTTACCTGTCAGGAAATTCTAGTGAAGGAGAGCATATCTACAGTGGAAAGCATCTGGGTGAAAATAAGCGAGGGGAAAACAAACAGTGTGGTGGTTGGTGTCTGCTACCGACCGCCTGACCAACGAGAGGATGTGGATGCTGCACTTTGTGAGCAGCTTGAGAAAATATCCAAACGGCAGGACCTTGTCATCATGGGTGACTTCAATTTCCCAGATGTGTGCTGGGAAACAAACTCTGCGAAGCGTCCTCAGTCATGCAAGTTTCTGACCTGCCTAGCTGACAATTTCATTTATCAAATGGTAGATGAACCCACAAGAGGTTCAGCCATAGTGGATTTAATACTGACCAACAGGCAAGAGTTGGTGGATGAGGTGAAGGAGGTGGGGACCCTAGGGGGAAGTGACCATGTCCTCATAGAATTCCTTTTGAGATTGGGAGCCAAGGAAGCTTGTAGCCAGACGCGGATGTTGGATTTTCGTAGGGCAAACTTTAATAAACTCAGAGACATGATGAGTGTCATACCATGGACGAGAATGCTGGAAGGGAAGGGAGCATGTGAAGGGTGGGCGCTACTCAAACAAGAGCTATTGCATGCTCAATCAATGACTATTCCAGAAATACGAAAACACTGCAGGAGCTCTAAGAAGCCTATTTGGATGAACAGAGAACTTCAAGAGGAACTAAGAAAGAAAAGGAAAATGTTCAGGAAATGGAGGGAAGGACAGAGCTCTAAAGAAGAGTACCTACAGGTTACTAGGCACTGTAGATCAAGCATCAGAAAGGCCAAAGCTGAGAGTGAGCTAAGATTGGCCAGGGAAGCCCATTGTAACAAGAAAAGATTTTTCAGTTACGTGAGGAGCAAACGTAAAGTAAAGGAGGCAATAGGCCCGCTGTTGGGTGCGGATGGACAAACTCTAACGAAAGATGCAGAGAAAGCAGAAAGGCTTAGTGCCTATTTTACATCTGTTTTTTCCCACAGGTCAAAGTGTTTAGGCACATCTAGAGATGGCTGTAGCCAAAGGATAGTGTCTGGGTGGCAGGTTAACATGGATAGAGAGGTGGTCGAGAGGCATTTAGCTGCACTGGATGAGTTCAAATCCCCTGGTCCAGATGAAATGCACCCGAGAGTACTCAAAGAACTTTCCAGAGAACTTGCACAGCCCTTGTCCATCATCTTCGGAACCTCTTTAAGGACTGGAGATGTCCCGGAGGACTGGAAAAGAGCAAACGTTATTCCGATCTTCAAAAAAGGGAGGAAGGATGACCCGGGAAACTACAGACCAGTGAGTCTGACCTCTGTTGTGGGGAAGATAATGGAGCAGATATTAAAGGGAGCGATCTGCAAACATCTGGAGGACAATTTGGTGATCCAAGGAAGTCAGCATGGATTTGTCTCCAACAGGTCCTGCCAGACCAACCTAGTTTCCTTTTTTGACCAAGTAACAGGTTTGCTGGATCGGGGAAATTTGGTTGATGTCATTTACTTGGATTTTAGTAAAGCTTTTGACAAGGTTCCCCATGATGTTCCGATGGATAAGTTGAAGGACTGCAATCTGGATTTTCAGATCGTTAGGTGGATAGGGAATTGGTTAGAGAACCGCACTCAAAGAGTTGTTGTCAATGGTGTTTCATCAGACTGGAGAGAGGTGAGTAGCGGGGTACCTCAGGGCTCGGTGCTCGGCCCGGTACTTTTTAACATATTTATTAATGATCTAGATGAGGGGGTAGAGGGACTACTCATCAAGTTTGCAGATGACACCAAATTGGGAGGACTGGCAAATACTCCGGAAGATAAAGACAGAGTTCAACGAGATCTGAACACAATGGAAAAATGGGCAAATGAGAACAAGATGCAATTTAATAAAGATAAGTGTAAAGTTCTGCATCTGGGTCAGAAAAATGAAAAGCATGCCTACTGGATGGGGGATACGCTTCTAGGTAGCACTGTGTGTGAACGAGACCTTGGGGTACTTGTGGATTGTAAACTAAACATGAGCAGGCAGTGTGATGCAGCGGTAAAAAAGGCAAATGCCATTTTGGGCTGTATCAACAGAGCCATCACATCAAAATCACAAGATGTCATAGTCCCATTGTATACGGCACTGGTCAGACCACACCTGGAGTACTGTGTGCAGTTCTGGAGGCCTCACTTCAAGAAGGACATCGATAAAATTGAAAGGGTACAGAGGAGAGCGACGAAGATGATCTGGGGCCAAGGGACCAAGCCCTATGAAGATAGGTTGAGGGACTTGGGAATGTTCAGCCTGGAGAAAAGGAGGTTGAGAGGGGACATGATAGCCCTCTTTAAGTATTTGAAAGGTTGTCACTTGGAGGAGGGCAGGATGCTGTTTCTGCTGGCTGCAGAGGAAAGGACACGCAGTAATGGGTTT